>NW_026870043.1:2769230-3076923 GCF_029168945.1 Cannabis sativa | reverse complement strand
CGATCAGCCGACACTTGGTTGGTGGTTCGGTGCTATTGACCTATCCCGTCGGTACAGCTGGAGTATGACCAGCGGCGGAGTATGACCGGTTCGACCGATCGGAGGATACTTGTCAATAGTACCGTCCCCCGAACGTTCAAAACCCGCACCATGTTGGACATGGCAAGTAGTGGCTCGCACCATGTTGGACATGGCAAGAGCGGGACTCGCATCGTGTTGGACACGGCAGTTAGTTTTATGTATGATATTATTATGCTTTTCTTACTGAGTCTGTCGACTCACAGTTTATGTTCATGTGTAGGTAAAGGCAAGGCTATAGCTGATGGACCGTGAGCGAGCTTATGAGATTGTACATGTCGGGGCGGTTAGGCCTGGAGCGTACGATCCTCGGGACAGCAAGGCTGAATTTTTGTAACTGGTCGTTAGACGACTTTTAATTTTATGTAATAGTTAAACAGTTAAAACTTTTGTAAATGATTTTGTAAATCGGGATCCCGAGTCTTTTGTAATATGGTTTATAAGTTTAATTAAAAAGCAAAATTTTAATTAATCACGTTTTTCCATAAACCTCGTTGATTAGCAACGAGTCGCACAAAGACGTTTAAAAATCACGTAATACGCCTAAGGTAGTTAGGGTGTTACAATTTGGTATCGAGCCGCTGTGTTGTCTTCCGAAGATCGTCACGACATGTACAATCATCATCAGCAGTTAGCTCGGTTCACGGTTCAGTAAGCCTTTATTGCTTTAGTAGTTTATTTTATTCAGTTATGAAAAAGAAAAGCCTGTTAGGAAGCATGTTAGTAGCCTGATAGTAGAATAGGCGCATGTTTCATTTCTAATTTCCAAATTAAGCGGCATTAGTAAGCTCGCCTTGAATACGACCTGATATGCCAACTCTTGGTTTCGCAGGCGGTTCTAACTAGATGGACGCCAGGCGGACTACCAGGAGTCAGGGCAACTCCGTAGGGTCGAATCAGGGACAGGGAGCTCAGTTTCCCCCACCTGCTAGGGGCCGAGGCAGAGGTCCCCGAGGCAGGGCTCGTGGCCGGGGTGATGAGAACCCGCCACAGGCTGCCCAGGCTCCCCCAGCCGATCAGGGAGCCCCGAATTGGGAGTTGCGGTTTGCAGAAATGCAAGCCCGGATCGAAGAACAAGACCTCGAGATTCAGAGGTTGAGACAGCAGGGTGCTCCTGCAGTTCCAGTGCCTATAGTTCCAGTGGCACCTGCCCCTGCTGCCCAGGCCGAGATAGTGGTGGCGGCCCATAGATTGGAACCATTGTATGAGCGGTTCCGGAAGCAAGCACCTCCGGTATTCCTGGGAGGTCCGGACGTGATGAAAGCCGAACAGTGGCTGACGGTGATCACCAAAATTCTGAACTTCATGGGTGTCACCGGTAACGACAGAGTGGTGTGCGCCACGTTTCAGTTCCAGGAGGACGCCCTGGTATGGTGGGACATGGTGTCTCAGATTCATGATGTCACCACCATGACCTGGGAAAGGTTCCAGGAACTCTTTAATGCGAAATACTACAACGAGGCGGTTAGAAGCGCCAAGAGGAAAGAGTTCGTTCACCTGACCCAGCGGGAGAACATGAGCGTCACTGAGTATACTACTCAGTTTGATCGGTTGGCGAGGTTAGCCTCGGGAATTGTGCCGACCGACTTCAGCAAGAAGGAGAAGTATCTGGACGGGTTGAATCCCAAGATCAGGCATGATCTGATGATTACCACCGACGACAGCACCACCTATGCTCAGATGGTGGAGAAGGCACTGCGAGCTGAGGGCGCAGTGGGGTGCATGTCAGAATCAGCCAGTACTCCGGTTAGTGGCGGAGCTCCTACCCCTCCTGCATCAGGTTTTAGCAGGGGGAGTAGTGGTTCGGCCATTGATCAGAGGAAGAGAGCACCCACTGCTTCCGGCGGCTCGAGTCAGAACAAGAGGTTCCGGGGGAACCAGAACAGAGGGAGTCGTCCTGGTGGTACTGAGACCCGATTCTCCTACCCCGAGTGCCCTAGCTGCAAGAGGCACCATCGGGGTGAGTGCAAAGGTCAGGGATGCTTTCATTGTGGCATGCCCGGACACTTCAAGAGGGAATGTCCCCAGCTCCGACCAGAGGCACCGAGAGCTCCAGCGATACCCACTCCAGCCAGGGTGTTCGCTATCACGCAGGCTGATGCAGATGCCAGCCCATCAGTAGTCACAGGTCAGCTTTCTATTAACAACTCACTATATTCAGTGCTGTTTGATTCTGGGGCTACACATTCTTATGTGGCGGCCAGAGTCTTTAGTAAATTGGGTAGACCCTTTGATAGATATGAATCAGGGTTTGGAACCCTGTTACCTGGCGGAGAATTGGTTATCTCCAATAGGTGGATTAGGTCTATGCCGATCAGGATAGATGGTAGAGAGTTAAGCGCTGATCTGATAGAGATGAGCTTAGTCGAATTCGATATTATTTTAGGAATGGATTTCCTATCTAAATATTCGGCGAGCATTGACTGTAAAAGGAAGATGGTGGTCTTCCAACCGGAAAGTGAAGAACCGTTTGTATTTGTGGGTTCAGTTCAGGGATCTCGGATCCCGGTGATCTCGGCTATGTCAGCGAGAGAATTGTTGCACGGCGGGTGCTTAGGGTTTCTGGCCGTGGTGGTGGACACCACTCGGCCAGACACCATTCGGCCAGAGGACATCAGAGTGGTTCGGGAATTTTTGGACGTCTTTCCCGAAGAACTTCCAGGGTTACCACCTCAGCGGGAGATTGATTTCGTGATTGACTTGGCACCAGGGGTGGATCCGGTTTCCAAAGCCCCGTATAGGATGGCTCCAGCTGAACTTAAGGAATTAAAGATTCAGCTCCAAGGGTTGCTTGACATAGGGTTCATTCGGCCCAGTGTGTCACCCTGGGGAGCCCCGGTTTTGTTCGTCAAGAAGAAGGATGGATCTATGAGGATGTGCATCGACTACAGGGAGTTGAACAAGCTGACGGTGAAGAATAAATATCCATTACCTAGGATCGATGACTTGTTCGATCAGCTTCAGGGGAAGACGGTCTTTTCTAAGATTGATCTCCGTTCGGGTTATCATCAGTTGAGAATCCGAGAGGAGGACATTCCGAAGACGGCTTTCCGCACTAGGTATGGACATTACGAGTTTCTGGTTATGTCATTCGGACTAACCAATGCTCCTGCAGCATTCATGGACCTGATGAATAGAGTATTCAAGGATTTCCTCGATATCTGTGTGATTGTGTTTATCGACGACATCCTCGTGTACTCTCAATCAGAAGAGGAGCATGAGTTACATCTTCAGATGGTACTGCAACGACTTCGATAACATAGACTTTATGCCAAGTTTAAGAAATGTGAGTTCTGGTTGTCTCAGGTGTCCTTCCTAGGGCACATTGTGAGTAAAGATGGGATCAAGGTAGATCCCGGGAAGATTGAATCCGTCAGGGATTGGCCGAGACCGAAGACAGTGACAGAGATCAGAAGCTTCTTGGGATTAGCTGGGTATTACCGTAGGTTCGTGGAGGGGTTCTCCAAAATTTCAATGCCCCTAACCGAGCTTACAAAGAAGAATCAGCGATTTATCTGGTCAGATAAATGTGAAGCTAGCTTTCAGGAGCTGAAGCAGAGATTGATTACTGCTCCGGTGCTAGCTTTGCCTTCGGACAAGGAAAAGTTCGTAGTCTACTGTGACGCATCCAAACAGGGTTTGGGGTGTGTATTGATGCAAGCCGACCGGGTTATCGCTTATGCCTCCCGTCAGTTAAAGGATTATGAACAGCGACACCCGACTCATGATTTAGAATTGGCCGCAGTGGTTTTTGCACTGAAGATTTGGCGGCATTACCTGTACGGGGAGAAGTGTGAGATCTATACCGACCATAAAAGTTTCAAGTATTTCTTTACTCAGAAAGATTTGAACATGAGACAAAGGCGTTGGTTGGAATTAGTGAAGGATTACGATTGTGAGATCCTCTATCATCCCGGGAAAGCCAATGTAGTGGCCGATGCCCTGAGCAGAAAGGGTCCCGGGCAAGTAGCTAGCATGGTTCAGATCTCACCTCAGCTAGCAGAGGATATGATTAGATCCAGCATTGAGTTTGTGGTAGGTCAGCTTCACAACTTGACGCTGCAATCTGATCTGTTGGAAAGAATAAAGGTCGCTTAGATGACAGATCCGGAGTTAGTGAAGATCCGAGATGAGGTATTGGCTGGTCAAGCCAAAGACTTTTCGATGTCAGATAGTGGGATGCTTTTGTATAAAGCCAGGGTTTGTGTTCCGAACAGTGTGGAACTTAGAAATGAGATCTTTGAGGAGGCTCATTCTACTCCATATTCTCTGCATCCCGGCACCACCAAGATGTACCAAGATTTGAAACCGTACTTCTGGTGGAACGGTATGAAGAAGAATTTGGTAGAATTCGTATCCAGATGCCTCACTTGTCAGCAGATCAAGGCTGAACATCAGAGACCAGCAGGGTTGTTGCAGCCTCTAACCCTACCAGAATGGAAATGGGAGGATATTACGATGGATTTTGTGGTCGGGTTACCTAGGACCACGGGTATGTATGATTCCATCTGGGTAGTGGTGGATCGATTTACGAAATCTGCTCATTTTCTGCCGGTTAGAACAACATTTACAGTGGATCAGTTGGCAGAGTTATATGTCAGAGAGATAGTGAGACTTCACGGGGTACCGAAGTCTATAGTTTCGGACAGGGATCCGAAGTTCACCTCCAAATTTTGGCAAAGTTTGCAACGGGCAATGGGTACGAAGCTAAAATTCAGTACAGCATTCCATCCTCAGACAGATGGTCAGTCCGAAAGGACAATTCAGATATTGGAGGATATGTTGAGAGCCTGTGTTATGGACTTTGAGGGTTCATGGAGTAAATATCTACCGTTGATAGAATCTTCGTACAACAACAGTTATCAGAGTACGATAGGGATGGCTCCCTATGAACTGTTGTACGGTAGAAAGTGTAGATCCCCTATCCACTGGGATGAGACAGGGGACAGGAAATACCTAGGTCCAGAGTCAGTTCAGCGGACCAATGAGGCGATAGAGAAGATAAAAGCTAGAATGCTTGCCTCACAGAGCAGACAGAAGAGTTACGCAGATCCGAAACGCAGAGATGTTGAGTTCCGAGTATGGGACCATGTGTTTTTACAAGTATCTCCGATGAAGGGGATTAAACGTTTCGGGAAAAGAGGCAAGTTATGCCCTAGATTTACTGGACCTTTCGATATTCTCGAGAAGATAGGTCAAGTGGCATATCGGTTAGCATTGCCTCCAGCCTTATCAGCAGTGCACAACGTATTCCATGTCTCAATGTTGAGAAAATACGTTTCAGACCCCTCTCATATACTCAGTTATGAGAGTCTTCAGCTTCAGCCAGACATGTCATATGAGGAACAACTAGTGCAGATCCTGGATAGAAAGGATAAAGTCCTTCGGAATAAGACCATAGATTTGGTCAAGGTTCTCTGGAGAAACAGCAAGGTGGAGGAAGCCACCTGGGAGCTAGAGTCAGATATGAGAGCTCAATATCCAGAGTTATTCAGGTTAGATTTCGGGGATGAAATCCTTTTAAGGGGGGGATAGTTGTAAAGCCCGCTTAGTTAATTTGGAAATTAGCAGTTGTTTATGTATAATTATGAAATTATTTATAGCTATTTAAATAATTTATTACTGTTATTTATGGAATTCAGAAATGCATGATTATGTCATCAGTAGTTTTTATATTTCGCATTTCCGGTGTCCGGTATTTTGGAACTCGGCGTTTGGCTCAGTAGAAATCACAACTTAGTATGTTAGTAATTTGGGGACGGGTTTTAGACATTGGGAATGTCGGGAATGGCCGGGAATTTAGAATTTCCCAAAAATACCCCTTTAGTATGTTTTTCATGATTTTATGATGGAGGGGCAAAATGGTCTTTTTGCCCCATTAGTGTTTTGTCTTATATGATTTAATAAATGGATTAAATGTTTATTTTTAAATAATTATTGTGGCTGAAATAAGGTGTGATGTGCATTAAAATCCATTTTCTCCTTTCACTTGAACACTTAGTAAAAAATTAGAAATCTTTGAAAAAGAGAATTTTCTCTCTTTCTCTCTCTTTTTCGGCTGAGGCATTGGGGGTGCAAGAAGCTGATTTTCTCTTTGATTTCCAAGCAACTTTCATCCATTCTAAGCATCCTTCAAGCTAGGTTAGCTTCTCTTAATTTTCTTCTTTGAAATTATGGAAAAAAATGGTGAAATTTTGGGTATATGCATGCTTCTTGTGGCTGTGGTTATTGCTGTGTTTTGTTGTTGATTTCTGAAGTCTAAAGCATGTCTAATTGAAGTTAATTAAGTGATTTTGAAAGCATGTTAGATAGGTTGTGCAAGCTTTAAGTTTTTATGCAAAGTTATGATTTTTGGTGAAAATATTGTGAATCTGTTGTTGGGTTGTTGTGTTCGATTTTACTTGATTTCAGAGGCTTATTCATGTATATTTGAGTAGAATTAACTAGGTTTGAATGCATGTTTGTGGGAATTGCTCAAGTTTGAGTTTAGAACTCAAAGCTTGAGCTTTAATGGCAAGTTGTGTATCTGTGAATTCTGGGTTAGTTTGATGCCTTAGATTTGTTCTTTGGGGTATTTAGAGCAGGTCTGGAAGGTTTGGAACCATTTGGGTTTGATTTGGTTGAGTTAGGAATTTTTGAAAAATTCCTGCGAGGAAC
This sequence comes from Cannabis sativa, assembly GCF_029168945.1. Lineage (NCBI taxonomy): Eukaryota > Viridiplantae > Streptophyta > Magnoliopsida > Rosales > Cannabaceae > Cannabis > Cannabis sativa. The sequence goes on along the minus strand of NW_026870043.1, from coordinate 3,070,188 downwards.
CGGAATTCCGGTTGTGCAACCGGAATTCCGGATGGGTGTCCAGTAATTCCCAGAACCGGAATTCCGGTTGGGCAACCGGTCTACCGGTTGGGGAATTTTCAGAAACCCTAGTTTTCCTCGTTTTTATGTTTTTAGGGGTATTGCCATGCTTTTTATCGATAGGGAAACTTTTAGTTCCTAGTTTAAGTCCCCGGGAAGTGATTTAGCGTGTCACTTATAGCGTTGTGATTTTTATGGTTTAGGAGCCAGTAATCCGCCGCTCAGCTTCAGTTCCAGTCAGGTTGACCGGCACACCTGAAATCGGAATCCAGGTAAGATTAGTATAACAGTATGCATATGTAGATTACATGTTTAGCGTGCATGTAGGAAGCCTGCTAGATTACATTAGTTATGTATTTAGGCTTCGAACCATCCAACCCTGTCACGTCGGTACAGGCTGGAGTATGACCAGCAGCCGGAGTATGACCGGTTCGACCGATCAGGCTGACACTTGGTTGGTGGTTCAGTGCTATTGACCTATCCCGTCGGTACAGGCTGGAGTATGACCAGCAGCCGGAGTATGACCGGTTCGACCGATCAGGAGGATACTTGTCAATAGTACCGTCCCCTGAACGTTCAAAACTCAGTACCATGTTGGACATGGCAGTAGTGGCTCAGTACCATGTTGGACATGGCAGTAGCGGGACTCAGTATCGTGTTGGACACGGCAGTTAGTTTTATGTATGATATTATTATGCTTTTCTTACTGAGTCTGTCGACTCACAGTTTATGTTCATGTGTAGGTAAAGGCAAGGCTATAGCTGATGGACCGTGAGCGAGCTTATGAGATTGTACATGTCGGGGCGGTTAGGCCTGGAGCGTACGATCCTCGGGACAGCAAGGCTGAATTTTTGTAACTGGTCGTTAGACGACTTTTAATTTTATGTAACAGTTAAACAGTTAAAACTTTTGTAAATTATTTTGTAAATCGGGATCCCGAGTCTTTTGTAATATGGTTTATAAGTTTAATTAAAAAGCAAAATTTTAATTAATCACATTTTTCCATAAACCTCGTTGATTAGCAACGAGCTGCACAGTACGTTTAAAAATCACGTAATACGCCTAAGGTAGTTAGGGTGTTACACTTGCTCTCCTGCAAGTAGCTTACATTGACAAGGTGCTACAGTGATTTTTCATGACGATACCAAAGGGGCAGTTATGCCTTCTAGACCTGGTATCCATCTATCTAAGGAACAGTGTCCCACTGATCCACAAGATATAGAAGGCATTAAAAAGGTTCTTTATGCTTCAGCAGTTGGAAGTCTAATGTATGATATGTCACTACAAAAAAGTGTTATTTTTATTGGAAAATTTTTAGTCACAATATAAATTTTTTATGACTAAATGTGACATTTAGTTACAACAAAATGTTACTTGTGACTAAAACGTAGTAATTAGTTACAAGTTGTCACTAATTTAGTTTTAGTCATAACAAGTACTATGTCTAAAAATACATTTAGTCACAACAAATTATGATTTTTGTGATTAATACCTTTAGCTATGGACCTTTTAGTCACAACATAAGAATGATAATTTATAATTAGTCACAATTTTTTCATTTTTAGTCACAAGTTTTGTTGTGACTAAAAGTAAGATTTTTTGTAGTGCATGTTATGCACTAGACCAGTCATTTTCTATGAATTAGGAATTATGAGGAGGTATCAGATGAACCCAGGAAAGGAACATTGGACTGCAGTTAAGCATATTCTAAAATATTTAAAAAGTAGAAGGCATTATGTGTTAGTCTACAAGGGTTGTGCTTTAAATCCCGTAGGCTATGCCGACTTAGAGTACAAGCTTGTCTTGATGACAAGAAGTCTACATCTGGGATGGTAGTTACTTTGGTGGTGGATTAGTTGTTTGGAGAAGTGTCAAGAAATCAGCAATATCAAACTCTTCCATGAAGGTCGAATACATAGTTGTCGCTGAGGCTGCTAAGGAACTGGTTTGGCTAAGAAAGTTCTTCATAGAACTTGGTATTGTTCCTAGAATGGAAAAACCACTTGTTTTACTTCGTGACAACATTCGTGCTATAGCCAACAGTAAAGAGCCACAAGCCGCAATAGAAGCGAACATATTGAGAGGAAGTACGACATCAACAGAGAATATGTGGCAAGAGGGGACATACTAGTGGAAAAAGTTGATACTGAAGATAATTTAGCTTATCCATTCACCAAGATTTTGACAGTCTCTACATTTGAAAGGCATAGAGAGAATCTAGGATTAATTGAAATGTACTGATTGTTTTAGGTTAGTGCAAGTGGGAGTTTGTTGGATTTTTGTGCCCTAAATAAAACTCTATTTCTATGTAATCTTGAATATTTATTTATCAATAAAGAAATAGATATATTTCATTACTTGTTTAATGTGTTATTTGGTTCACATGTTTATTTGATGATCATTTAGTTGATTTATAAATTCATCCAAATCCTTATCACATTGATGTTCTTGTTTTTTTTCTTATCAACACAGTGTAAAATAATCAAGATTATGTGTCAAATTAATTCCTATAATTTATCAGTACACAGGGTTTAATTGATATGATAATCTACAATGTAGTTTACTTGTACCTTGGATAAGTACTATGTCATTCTAGGGCATTGGTTAAAATAAGCTTGGATTGGATGTATATAGTATGCATCGGAAGGGACTGATATTGAACTTCGATAACATATAATAAACTTACCGTAATATTTATCTAATTCAATATCACCTAGTTGATCTTAGATCAAATGGTCTTAATCCCGAGATGGTTAGGTTCTAGTTTAGCTGTATTATGTATGTAAAGCCCGCTTAGTTAATTTGGAAATTTGCAGTTATTTATGTTAATCAGGAAATTATTTATAGCTATTTAAATAATTTATCATGGATATTTATGGAATTCAGATATGCATAATTATGTCTTCAGCAGTTTTTATATTTCGCATTTCCGGTGTCCGGTATTTTGGAACTCGGCGTTTGGCTCAGTAGAAATCACAACTTAGTATGTTAGTATTTTGGGAACGGGTTTAGACATTGGGAATGTCGTGAATGGCCGGGAATTTAGAATGTCCCAAAAATACCCCTTTAGTATGATTTTCATGATTTTATGGTGGAGGGGCAAAATGGTCTTTTTGCCCCATTAGTATTTTTGTCTTATGTGATTTATGAAATGGAAAATAAATGTTAAGTGTTTATTTTATTTATTTGTTGGCTGAAAATAAAATGTGTTATATGGCTTATATTCCCTTTTTCCTCACTATTTCAACACTTAGTCAATTTAAAGGAAAATTTCAAAAACTCACACACACAACTCTCTCTCTCTCTTTCGGCCAAACCTTGAGCAGCAAGGAGGGGATTTTTCTCCTTGGATTTTGGCTAGTTGTTCATCATCTCTTAGGGTTCATCTCAAGCTAGGTTGGTTCATGTCTCTCCTCCTTTAATTTCTTGAAAAACTATGTGAAAAATGATGATGCATGCATGAGTTTTTAGTATTTGTTGCTGCTGTGATTTTGTTATTTTTCTAGGGTTCAAAGCATGATTATTTTGATGATGATTGAGTTGTTTGAATGCTTGTTAGTTAGGATTGTTCAAGCTCTTAGTTTTTATGTGAAAAAGTATGATTTTTGAAGGAAAATGTGTGAATATGTTGCTGTGAAGTTGCTGGGTGTTTCTGTATGTTTTCAGAGGTGATTATATGCTTAGTTAAGTAGAATTAACTAGGCTAGGGTGCATGATAGTGGATTTAACCAAGTTTGAGTTCTTGAACTCAAAGCTTGGTCTTTAATGGTGAATTTTGCATGTGTGATTTCTGGGTAGGTTTGATGCTCTAGAATTGTTATTTGGGACCTATAGAGGAGGTCTGGAAAGTTTGGGATCAATTGGGTTCGAATTGGTCAAGATATGTGAATTTTTGGTTGCTGCCTGCGAGGAACCGGAATTCCGGTTGAGCATCCGGAATTCCGGATGGGGTCCTGAATTTTCCCGTAACCGGAATTAGGTTGGGCAACCGGTCTGCCGGTTGGGGGATTTTTCAGAACCCTAGTTTTCCTCGTTTTTGGGTTTTTAGGGGTATTGCCATGCTTTTTATCGATAGGGAAACTTTTAGTTTCAAGTTTTAGTCCCCGGGAAGTGATTTAGCGTGTCACTTATAGCGTTGTGATTTTTATGGTTTAGGAGCCAGTAATCCGCCGTTCAGCTTCAGTTCCAGTCAGGTTGACCGGCACACCTGAAATCGGAATCCAGGTAAGATTAGTATAACAGTATGCATATGTAGTTTACATGTTTAGCGTGCATGTAGGAAGCCTGATAGATTACATTAGATATGTATTTAGGCTTCGAACCACCCAACCCTGTCACGTCGGTACAGGCTGGAGTATGACCAGCAGCCGGAGTATGACCGGTTCGACCGATCAGGCTGACACTGGTTGGTGGTTCAGTGCTATTGACCTATCCCGTCGGTACAGGCTGGAGTATGACCAAGCCGGAGTATGGACCGGTTCGACCGATCGGGAGGATACTTGTCAATAGTACCGTCCCCCGAACGTTCAAAACTCGCACCATGTTGGACATGGCGGTAGTGCTCGCACCATGTTGGACATGGCGGTAGCGGGACTCGCATCGTGTTGGACACGGCGGTCGGTTTTATGTATGATATTAGTATGCTTTTCTTACTGAGTCTGTCGACTCACAGTTTACGTTCATGTGTAGGTAAAGGCAAGGCAGTTGCTGATGGACCGTGAGCGAGCTTATGGGATTGTACATGTCGGGGCGGTTAGGCCTGGAGCGTACGATCCTCGGGACAGCACGGCTGAGAATTTTTGTAACTGTCGTTAGACGACTTTCATTTTTATGTAAAAGTTAATCAGTTAAAATGTTTGTAAATGATTTTATAAATCGGGATCCCGAGACTTTTTATAATATGGTTTATAAGTTTAATTAAAAAGCAAAATTTTAATTAATCACGTTTTTCCATAAACCTCGTTGATTAGCAACGAGCTGCACAGTACGTTTAAAAATCACGTAATACGCCTAAGTTAGTTAGGGTGTTACAATTTGGTATCAGAGCCGCCAGGTTGTCTTCCGAAGATCGTCACGACATGTACAATCATCATCAGCAGTTAGCTCGGTTCACGGTTCAGTAAGCCTTTATTGCTTTAGTAGTTTATTTTATTCAGTTATGAAAAAGAAAAGCCTGTTAGGAAGCATGTTAGTAGCCTGATAGTAGAATAGGCGCATGTTTCATTTCTAATTTCCAAATTAAGCGGCATTAGTAAGCTCGCCTTGAATACGACCTGATATGCCAACTCTTGGTTTCGCAGGCGGTTCTAACTAGATGGACGCCAGGCGGACTACCAGGAGTCGAGGCAACTCCGTGGGGTCGAATCAGGGAGAGGGAGCTCGGTTTCCCCCACCTGCTAGGGGCCGAGGTAGAGGTCCCCGAGGCAGGGCTCGTGGTCGGGGTGATGAGAACCCGCCACAGGCTGCCCATGCTCCCCAGCCGATCAGGGAGCCCCGAACTGGGAGTTGCGGTTTGCGGAGATGCAAGCCCGGATCGAAGAACAAGACCTCGAGATTTAGAGGTTGAGACAGCAGGGTGCTCCTGCAGTTCCAGTGCCAGTAGTTCCAGCGGCACCTGCCCCGCCGCCTGTGCCGAGATGGTAGTGGCGGCCCATAGATTGGAGCCTTTGTATGAGCGGTTCCGGAAGCAAGCACCTCCGGTATTCCTGGGAGGTCCAGATGTGTCGAAAGCCGAGCAGTGGCTTACGGTGATCACCAGAATCTTAAACTTCATGGGTGTCACCGGCAACGACAGAGTGGTGTGCGCCACATTTCAGTTCCAGGAGGATGCCCTGGTATGGTGGGACATGGTGTCTCAGATTCACGATGTCACCACCATGACCTGGGAAAGGTTCCAGGAACTCTTCAACGCGAAGTACTACAATGAGGCGGTTAGAAGCGCCAAGAGGAAAGAGTTCGTTCACCTGACCCAGCGGGAGAACATGAGTGTCACTGAGTATACTACTCAGTTTGACCGGTTGGCGAGGTTAGCCTCGGGAATTGTGCCGACCGACTTCAGCAGGAAGGAGAAGTATCTGGACGGGTTGAATCCCAAGATCAGGCATGACCTGATGATTACCACAGACGACAGCACCACCTACGCTCAGATGGTGGAGAAGGCACTGCGAGCTGAGGGCGCAGTGGGGTGTATGTCAGATTCAGCCAGTACTCCGGTTGGTGGCGGAGCTCCTACCCCTCCTGCATCAGGATTTAGCAGGGGGAGTAGTGGTTCGGCCATTGATCAGAGGAAGAGGGCACCCACTGCTTCCGGCGGCTCGAGTCAGAACAAGAGGTTCGGGGGAACCGAACGAGGGAGTCGTCCTGGTGGTAATGAGACTCGCTTCTCCTATCCCGAGTGCCCTAGCTGCAAGAGGCACCATCGGGGAGAGTGCAAGGGGCAGGGATGCTTTCATTGTGGCATGCCCGGGCACTTCAAGAGGGAATGTCCCCAGCTCCGGCCAGAGGCACCGAGAGCTCCAGCGATACCCACTCCAGCCAGGGTATTCGCCATCACGCAGGCTGATGCAGATGCCAGCCCATCAGTTGTTACAGGTCAGATTCTTATTAACGACTCGTTTTATTCGATCGTTTGATTCCGGGGGGCTACACGTTCTTATGTGGCGGCCAGAGTCTTTAGTAAGTTGGGTAGACCCTTTGATAGATATGAGTCAGGGTTTGGAACCCTGTTACCTGGCGGAGAATTGGTTATCTCCAATAGGTGGATTAGGTCTATGCCGATCAGGATAGATGGTAGAGAGTTAAGCGCTGATCTGATAGAGATGAGCTTAGTCGAATTTGATATTATTTTAGGAATGGATTTCCTATCTAAATATTCGGCGAGCATTGATTGTAAGAGGAAGATGGTAGTCTTCCAACCGGAAAGTGAAGAACCGTTCGTGTTTGTGGGTTCGGTTCAGGGATCTCGGATCCCGGTAATCTCGGCTATGTCAGCGAGAGAATTATTGCACGGTGGGTGCTTAGGGTTTCTGGCCGTGGTGGTGGACACCACTCGGCCAGACACCATTCGGCCAGAGGATATCAGAGTGGTTCGGGAATTTTTGGACGTATTTCCCGAAGAACTTCCAGGGTTACCACCTCATCGGGAGATTGACTTCGTGATTGACTTGGCACCAGGGGTGGATCCGGTTTCCAAAGCCCCGTATAGGATGGCTCCAGCTGAACTTAAGGAATTAAAGATTCAGCTCCAAGGGTTGCTTGACATAGGGTTCATTCGGCCCAGTGTGTCACCCTGGGGAGCCCCGGTTTTGTTCGTGAAGAAGAAGGATGGATCTATGAGGATGTGCATCGACTACAGGGAGTTGAACAAGCTGACGGTGAAGAATAAATATCCATTACCTAGGATCGATGACTTGTTCGATCAGCTTCAGGGGAAGACGGTCTTTTCTAAGATTGACCTCCGTTCGGGTTATCATCAGTTGAGGATCCGAGAGGAGGACATTCCAAAGACGGCTTTCCGCACTAGGTATGGACACTACGAGTTCCTGGTTATGTCATTCGGACTAACCAATGCTCCTGCAGCATTCATGGACCTGATGAATAGAGTATTCAAGGATTTCCTCGATATCTGTGTAATTGTGTTTATCGACGACATCCTCGTGTACTCTCAGTCAGAAGAGGAGCATGAGTTACATCTTCAGATGGTACTGCAACGACTTCGAGAACATAGACTCTACGCCAAGTTCAAGAAATGTGAGTTCTGGTTGTCTCAGGTGTCCTTCCTAGGGCACATTGTGAGTAAAGATGGGATCAAGGTGGATCCCGGGAAGATCGAATCCGTCAGGGATTGGCCGAGACCGAAGACAGTGACAGAGATCAGAAGCTTCTTGGGATTAGCTGGGTACTACCGTAGGTTCGTGGAGGGGTTCTCCAAAATTTCAATGCCCCTAACCGAGCTTACAAAGAAGAATCAGCGATTTATCTGGTCAGATAAATGCGAAGCTAGTTTTCAGGAGCTGAAACTGAGGTTGATTACTGCTCCGGTACTAGCTTTGCCTTCGGACAAGGAGAAGTTCGTGGTCTATTGTGACGCATCCAAACAGGGTTTGGGGTGCGTATTGATGCAAGCCGATCGGGTTATCGCTTATGCCTCCCGTCAGTTAAAGGATTATGAACAGCGATACCCGACTCATGATTTAGAATTGGCCGCAGTGGTTTTTGCACTGAAGATTTGGCGGCATTACTTGTATGGTGAGAAGTGCGAGATCTATACCGACCATAACAGTCTCAAGTATTTCTTTACTCAGAAAGATTTGAACATGAGACAAAGGCGTTGGTTGGAGTTAGTGAAGGATTATGATTGCGAGATCCTCTATCATCCCGGAAAAGCCAATGTAGTGGCCGATGCCCTGAGTAGAAAGGGTCCCGGGCAGGTAGCTAGCATGGTTCAGATCTCACCTCAGCTAGCAGAGGATATGGTCAGGTCCAGCATTGAGTTTGTGGTAGGTCAGCTACACAACTTAACGCTGCAATCTGATCTGTTAAAAAGAATAAAAGTTGCTCAGACGACAGATCCGGAGTTAGTGAAGATCCGAGATGAGGTATTGGCTGGTCAAGCCAAAGACTTTTCAGTGTCAGATAGTGGGATGCTGTTGTATAAAGCCAGGGTTTGTGTCCCAAACAGTGTGGACTTGAGAAACGAGATCCTTGAGGAGGCTCATTCTACTCCATATTCTCTGCATCCCGGCACCACCAAGATGTACCAAGACTTGAAACCGTACTTCTGGTGGAGCGGTATGAAGAAGAATTTGGTAGAATTCGTTTCGAGATGCCTCACGTGTCAGCAGATCAAGGCTGAACATCAGAGACCAGCAGGGTTGTTGCAGCCTTTAACCCTACCAGAGTGGAAATGGGAGGATATTACGATGGATTTTGTGGTCGGGTTACCTAGGACCACGGGTATGTATGATTCCATCTGGGTAGTGGTGGACCGATTTACGAAATCTGCTCATTTTCTGCCAGTCAGGACAACGTTTACAGTGGATCAGTTGGCAGAGTTATATGTCAGGGAGATAGTGAGACTTCACGGGGTACCGAAGTCTATAGTTTCGGACAGGGATCCGAAGTTCACCTCCAAATTTTGGCAGAGTTTGCAACGGGCAATGGGTACGAAGCTAAAATTTAGTACAGCATTCCATCCTCAGACAGATGGTCAGTCCGAAAGGACAATTCAGATATTGGAGGATATGCTGAGAGCCTGTGTTATGGACTTTGAGGGTTCATGGAGTAAATATCTACCATTGATAGAGTTCTCGTACAACAACAGTTATCAGAGTACGATAGGAATGGCACCCTACGAACTGTTGTAAGGTAGAAAATGCAGATCCCCTATCCACTGGGATGAGACAGGGGAGAGGAAATATTTAGGTCCAGAATCAGTTCAGCGGACCAACGAGGCAATAGAGAAGATTAAAGCTAGAATGCTTGCCTCACAGAGCAGACAGAAGAGTTACGCAGATCCGAAACGTAGGGATGTTGAGTTCCGAGTAGGGGACCATGTGTTTTTACGAGTATCTCCGATGAAGGGGATTAAACGTTTCGGGAAAAGAGGCAAGTTATGCCCTAGATTTACAGGACCATTCGAGATTCTCGAGAAGATAGGTCAAGTGGCATATCGGTTAGCATTGCCTCCAGCCTTATCAGCAGTGCACAACGTATTTCATGTCTCAATGTTGAGAAAATACGTTTCAGACCCCTCTCATATACTCAGTTATGAGAGCCTTCAGCTTCTGTCAGATATGTCTTACGAGGAACAGCCAGTGCAGATCCTGGATAGAAAGGATAAAGTCCTTCGGAATAATACCATAGCATTGGTCAAGGTTCTCTGGAGAAACAGCAAGGTGGAAGAAGCCACCTGGGAGCTTGAGTCAGATATGCGAGCTCAATATCCAGAGTTATTCAGGTTAGATTTCGGGGACGAAATCCTTTTAAGGGGGGGATAGTTGTAAAGCCCGCTTAGTTAATTTGGAAATTTGCAGTTATTTATGTTAATCAGGAAATTATTTATAGCTATTTAAATAATTTATCATGGATATTTATGGAATTCAGATATGCATAATTATGTCTTCAGCAGTTTTTATATTTCGCATTTCCGGTGTCCGGTATTTTGGAACTCGGCGTTTGGCTCAGTAGAAATCACAACTTAGTATGTTAGTATTTTGGGAACGGGTTTAGACATTGGGAATGTCGGGAATGGCCGGGAATTTAGAATGTCCCAAAAATACCCCTTTAGTATGATTTTCATGATTTTATGGTGGAGGGGCAAAATGGTCTTTTTGCCCCATTAGTATTTTTGTCTTATGTGATTTATGAAATGGAAAATAAATGTTAAGTGTTTATTTTATTTATTTGTTGGCTGAAAATAAAATGTGTTATATGGCTTATATTCCCTTTTTCCTCACTATTTCAACACTTAGTCAATTTAAAGGAAAATTTCAAAAACTCACACACACAACTCTCTCTCTCTTTCGGCCAAACCTTGAGCAGCAAGGAGGGGATTTTTCTCCTTGGATTTTGGCTAGTTGTTCATCATCTCTTAGGGTTCATCTCAAGCTAGGTTGGTTCATGTCTCTCCTCCTTTAATTTCTTGAAAAACTATGTGAAAAATGATGATGCATGCATGAGTTTTTAGTATTTGTTGCTGCTGTGATTTTGTTATTTTTCTAGGGTTCAAAGCATGATTATTTTGATGATGATTGAGTTGTTTGAATGCTTGTTAGTTAGGATTGTTCAAGCTCTTAGTTTTTATGTGAAAAAGTATGATTTTTGAAGGAAAATGTGTGAATATGTTGCTGTGAAGTTGCTGGGTGTTTCTGTATGTTTTCAGAGGTGATTATATGCTTAGTTAAGTAGAATTAACTAGGCTAGGGTGCATGATAGTGGATTTAACCAAGTTTGAGTTCTTGAACTCAAAGCTTGGTCTTTAATGGTGAATTTTGCATGTGTGATTTCTGGGTAGGTTTGATGCTCTAGAATTGTTATTTGGAACCTATAGAGGAGGTCTGGAAAGTTTGGGATCAATTGGGTTCGAATTGGTCAAGATATGTGAATTTTTGTTTGCTGCCTGCGAGGAACCGGAATTCCGGTTGAGCATCCGGAATTCCGGATGGGGTCCTGAATTTTCCCAGAACCGGAATTCCGGTTGGGCAACCGGTCTGCCGGTTGGGGGATTTTTCAGAACCCTAGTTTTCCTCGTTTTTGGGTTTTTAGGGGTATTGCCATGCTTTTTATCGATAGGGAAACTTTTAGTTTCAAGTTTTAGTCCCCGGGAAGTGATTTAGCGTGTCACTTATAGCGTTGTGATTTTTATGGTTTAGGAGCCAGTAATCCGCCGTTCAGCTTCAGTTCCAGTCAGGTTGACCGGCACACCTGAAATCGGAATCCAGGTAAGATTAGTATAACAGTATGCATATGTAGTTTACATGTTTAGCGTGCATGTAGGAAGCCTGATAGATTACATTAGATATGTATTTAGGCTTCGAACCACCCAACCCTGTCACGTCGGTACAGGCTGGAGTATGACCAGCAGCCGGAGTATGACCGGTTCGACCGATCAGGCTGACACTGGTTGGTGGTTCAGTGCTATTGACCTATCCCGTCGGTACAGGCTGGAGTATGACCAGCAGCCGGAGTATGACCGGTTCGACCGATCAGGAGGATACTTGTCAATAGTACCGTCCCCTGAACGTTCAAAACTCAGTACCATGTTGGACATGGCAGTAGTGCTCAGTACCATGTTGGACATGGCAGTAGCGGGACTCAGTATCGTGTTGGACACGGCAGTCAGTTTTATGTATGATATTAGTATGCTTTTCTTACTGAGTCTGTCGACTCACAGTTTACGTTCATGTGTAGGTAAAGGCAAGGCAGTTGCTGATGGACCGTGAGCGAGCTTATGGGATTGTACATGTCGGGGCGGTTAGGCCTGGAGCGTACGATCCTCGGGACAGCACGGCTGAGAATTTTTGTAACTGTCGTTAGACGACTTTCATTTTTATGTAAAAGTTAATCAGTTAAAATGTTTGTAAATGATTTTATAAATCGGGATCCCGAGACTTTTTATAATATGGTTTATAAGTTTAATTAAAAAGCAAAATTTTAATTAATCACGTTTTTCCATAAACCTCGTTGATTAGCAACGAGCTGCACAGTACGTTTAAAAATCACGTAATACGCCTAAGTTAGTTAGGGTGTTACAATGTATGTTCTCTACTTTATTCATTAAAGTCAACTAATAGATCTTCTCATGACATACAGATTAAGGACATGGTAGTTCAATTAAGTGGGAGCGCAAATCATAGATACATAACTTATACCTTCTATCTACACATAGAAGCGAAATGATGATTTCCTTCAAGTTTGGCTTAATAAAGATAAATGGTTGAGTACTCAAGTCAATAATTATATTAGTTTACCAAAATATCATTTATAGGTAGCTAAGTGTTTTAAGAATAAAATACATTGAAGGGTATAACGATAAATTTGTCCCTACTCGATGCAGATCATCTATAGAGGATCATTAATTATTAGGATTATAACAATGGATAATTCATAGCGTATCTATATCGTAGAGCATATAGAGCATTCTATATAATTATGAATTAAATTCCAAATCTATAGTGGTGCAAGGAGTAATTAATTAGTTAGAAAATTTACTTGGTCAATTCTAGAGCTACTTATTAGAAGCTTGATTATATAGGCTCATGGTCCCCCACACTAGTTGAGACAATACTACTTGTAAGACTAAGTTAATTGATTTTAGTTAATCAATTATAATTCTAAAGTTAGACTATATCTTATTTATGATTTTTCACTAAGCAATGACTTAATTGTAAAGAAAAGAGGTTTTAGGGTTTATTTGCTAATTAAGAGACTTTATAAATTCTAGTTAATAAATAAGATAAATGACAATTTTATTTGATAACTAATTATAATTATTAAATAAATAATTTTTGCATTTATGGGATTAAAATTAGAAAATATGGCATTTGTGATATAAAAGATGAATGATTGAAAAAATGGCAAAATTATAACTAGGGGGCCCATCTATATGGCCAACCACTATTGCTTATTTTTTTCTATTATTTTATCATTTTTTAGTCCATGTAATTTAAATCCTATCCCTAGGTGAAATAGTATAAAAATAATAGGATTTTCTCATTATCCAACTACTCATTTAACTTAGTTTACATTCTGTCAAACACCTAGAGTTTTTTTAGAGCCTCAATTCCTTCTTCTTCTTCTATTTTGAATCCCTCTCTATTGTTCTTCATAAATTTTGAGCCTATAGTGAATGAGTGCATGCCCACCCATAGAAAGTCTAGTACTCAATCATAGTGTGTAAGAATGTGAAGAATCCAACACCTGAAAGACAACTGGGCTCAGATCTTGATAATACTCTACGACAGAAAGGAACAATAGTTAGAGATATTAGTGGGTGGAGACTTATTATTTCACTGCAATCAATGTAAGGTTTCTTAACTTTATATGTGTTTAAATTCTATTATTTTAGAGAATTCATATTTAGGATGTTAATCAACATACTTGTTAATAAATTTAGATCCTGTTAAAATATATTCCAACAACAACATCATAGGTTTTTCCTCTAAGTAGTTGCATGCAAAGAAACTTAGAACAAAGCTCGAAAACATGATTTTTATCCTTACAAAAATCCAAAAGCATTGACAAGTTCTAAAATACTTAGTTGTGATGCGACTTAAAAGAGGACAATAAATGTTGAGGGTGATTCAAAATTCTTGAACCCAGTTGATGATGTTGTCGAAGCCTGCTTCTGCGATGAACCCTTCGTCTGGCTAAGGGAGAGTTGTGCTGAGGTCGAGCTGCAAAGAGTTTGGGAATCACCACGTTCTAATTTTTAGCAGGTAGTTTATAAGAGTAACAAAAATATCTTGCGTTCATTGGTAAAGGTTTGGAAAAATTTTGAAGTCACTCGGTCTAACTTTTTAGAAAGGAAAAGGCTCTGGTTTGAAAGTTTAAAGAATGAGGGAATTCTGAAAGTTTGAACTAGTAAAAAGAAGACAATGGCTTACTCTGAGCCTATTTATAGCCGAGGCTAACCCATGTACTTCAAAATTAATGGCCTAGATTGTCCCCTCAAAAAGCACAGGTCAATCTATTGGCTAGTGAGTTGAAAATATATCATTTAATTCCATTCATCTAAATAAGAATTTATTTTTCATCATTACCTGCCTCCGACCCAATGTGCATTAAAGAGTTTTCACCTGAGTAACCCTGCTATCAATCTTGACTCCCCATGGAAAATTTTCCATTTATAGGCGCGTGTTACCTACGGACTCATTAAAGACATGACACACATGCATCGCAAGTTGTACCCAGTAAAGGATATTAGACCCTTCACTTGTTGAAGGCCAAACAGGAAGAATGCTTCTGTGTTCTCAAAATTTCCTAACGTGTCACGAATATGCCTCAATGATTTGGAAGAAGATTGCAAGCTTTCTCCACTCAAGAGTTCCAGAAGCTTGGGGGTACATGTTATCTGTGTTTATGAATAAAGGTCACATGGCATAATTAGGAGTACATGATTAAACAATAACAAATTAAGTTCCCTCAATTGTCTAGGGTCGTGGAGAAGCCATACAAGTCTAGAAAAACTAAGCTCAAGAGCTACTCAGAGACTTCTCCCACAGCATACCTCCATCCAAGTCCCAAAGGCATTATCATCTCTCTGAAACCCAAAGAAGACCAAGCACAACATATGTCTAGGAGACACCTGGAGGACACTCAAAGAGCTGAACATGAACACCAATCGCCTAGAGGAAGCTAGACGTCTACCATGAAGAAAGACCTGAATCCCTCTAGCAATGGTTAGACCTTTTTTAGCATAGGATTAGATCTTGTCCCTTGTGTTAGACAATCGTAGTGTGCGCATCCCACCTCTGGATATACCTTTTTTTCCTAACGGTCTGTTTAGGTACCTTCTTTTTATGGTGAAACCTTTTGGCGATACATGTCTTGTACCAACAATGGTCCTTATTATCTAGTTGTCTCTCAACGCTCGCAAAAGCCCTCTTGAGGGCCCAACAGTCAGTTATTTACATGTATTTTACAGTAATAGTGGGCTTTTTACGATAACCCTAGGCGGTCTATATCAACAATTCAGCCTATAAATACCCCTAGTTTCTCGTACAAAATGGGAATTAGAAAATTAATAGCCGAAACTCTACTGAAAAATCTCTCTGAACTTTCTTCTTCTCTAGAAGAACCAGCGTTAGGATTTATTGTAAGAACTACTTGTAATACATTATACAGGCGTAAAAGGCTAATATATTGACTGATGGACTAGGAATCATTATTACTCGAACCACATAAAAAACGCTTGTCTATATTACTTATTACATTTATTATTTCTCGAGCTCTATTTCAATTAGTTTGAAAAAATCTCGATAAATTCGTTGTAACCTACATATTGTAACATGGAGTGGAGTTACAATTTTGTGTCACTTATAGCTCTTTTGTTGATAAAATATAATTACTGTAATAAAAGAGCTGTTACACAATTTGATTTAAGAAATTAAAAAATATGATGATATAGTTGTTACAAAATGGACTAATACTCATTTATGTAAGAAAAATAAGTTAGAAAACGTTTGAGATAAATTGGTTTGAGTGGGAGTTCTTAAACTCGAAAAACAGAACCTGGAATTACACTAGGTAACATGTTGCCTAGTGTCGCTAGGTACAGTTTTGAGAA
Source organism: Cannabis sativa (assembly GCF_029168945.1). NCBI lineage: Eukaryota > Viridiplantae > Streptophyta > Magnoliopsida > Rosales > Cannabaceae > Cannabis > Cannabis sativa. Next base: position 3,054,362 of record NW_026870043.1, on the reverse strand, counting down.
ACTTTTTAAACACTAGTCTTTTGATTCTAGCTCTTATGTAACATCCAAATCTTCACTATTAACCCATTTTACACCTATTTATGTGCCTATAACAGGCAAGAGGTGTGGTGTGTTTAAATTTGAAGTGTGATAACCTAATTACTATAAAAGAGGTCTTTGGTGCTCAATTAGTAACCTAATTTTCTATTGACAAAAACTTATTAGAAAACACAAGGTTTGATAATCCCCAATGTCATTTCTTAGAGATTTCCCTTACTGCTTAGAGATAGGGGTATAAGCTTTTGGAAAAAAGTATTTATACCTTGTTCAAGTCATGGTGATCCCTACTAATTTACACACAAGATTATGAGTGAGTGATATTCTTCTTCTTCATATATTATATTATATATGTTATATATTGTAATGTGTTATCTCTTCTCTTACCTTTCTTATACATATACAATATATATATAGTATATATATATATGTATTTTAATATTTATTAAATTTTTTTGTTGGTCTTTGTATTTCATGTTACAATAGAGTTACAATACATCTTTATTTTCTTCCATTGATGTGAAATATCTCTAACAATAAAAAATTTATCTGTTTTCAATATAAGAGGAGAGAAATTAAGATTTTGAGAATACAAGAGTAAGAGATTTTATGTGAAAATCATCCATGATGAGTATGGTAGTTATTGATTTTGTATTTTACTATTTTAAATAATAGTAATCTATGTATTAACATATTTCCTTTGTTGAGATAGGAAACTTTTACAAGAGAAAAATATATATATATATATATATGTATGTGTATGTGACATATATAAGTGTATATATCATATTAATATATAGTGATATATAATATTGTATTTGAATTTATAGCATGCTAGTATATGTATATATGTGAGATATATCTAATATATAACATGCGTATATGAGTAATATATATTATATATGTGTAAAGCATGTGATATAATATATTCGTGAGATTAAATATGTAGAAATAAATAGTTTTTATGTGTTTATATGAGACATACATATAATATATATTATATATAATACATGTATATATGTTATATATGTATGAGGTATGTAATATATAATTGTGTAAATAATTAATATATTATATGTATGTTATATGTGAGATGATAGTAACATACATAATATACTAATTAACATAAAATTTGAGAGTTACAATCAATGCATGAGACTTATATATATTATAGTTGCATAGTAATATATATGTAACTTATCATGTTTAGTGTTTGATAACAATAATGGTGATGAATAAAAATGTACTTATTATTGTCATCTTTTTGATGATAAACAAAATTTTAAAATTTATTTTTCTTATAGTTTTGAACATCTCATAATATGAGATTAGAAAAAAGATGACTTTGAGAGTTACATCTTTTATTTTAAAATTTTGGGAATTAAAGAGATAAACATCTCAATTTGGATGACATAAACAAAGATTAACTTATGAGAGTTCAATTTTTAAAATTTGTGAGATGGATCAAAAGTGAATCCAAACTTGTGAAATGAGCCATAAAATTAGAAAAGTACTTTTAAACTCAAATAAAAGTGAATCATGGTAGATTCAAACATGTGAAAAGATAAAAAAATTGGAGAAACAATTTTAAGTTTTTAAAAGTCAAAGTGATGAACACAATTGATGAAAATTTTGATAACTTTGGTATAATTTTTGGCTAATCTCAATAAGGAGATAATCTTACAAGGTATGAAATAATGGCAGAAGCTCGTGAAATAGGAATGACTTTGACTCTCGACTAAAACGAAACAACGTCAGATTCTCTTTTCGATCGAATATAAGGTTGCTAGAATAGTTTCCATATTAGATGAGTTGACTACTCCATTCAATGGATGCTATCTTTGACTCTCGACTATAACAAAGCATTGTATCAGTTTGTTAAAAATCTTAGAAAATAATTGAATATATTTTATCTTCATATTTTTGCAGACATGTTTACTTACTTATTATTTTCTGAACATGTGTATGAATTTAATTGAACCAAATGATTTATTTTTGCTTATTGATATTTGTAGTATCAAAATGAATAATCCAAACTCAACCCACATCTTTGACATGCCTTTATAAATGAACTCTATTGTGTGAAAATGTCTCCTGGTAAGAGCATTAATTCTTACTTAATCATGATGAATCTGAAGTTCTAGAAAGTAAATCTACTGAAAATGGATTTATTAAAAGAGCAATGGGTTCAATTTATCCTCAACAGCCTTCCACCTAAGTATAATGGATTTGTTGTATCATACATGATCAATGATTTTAACTCATCTTGTAAAGACCGCTTAGTTTAATTTGGAAATTAGCAGTTAATTATGTTTTATTTTGGAAAATTATTTATAGCTATTTAAATAATTATTATGCTGTTATTATTGAATTCTGAAATGCATTATATGTCATTTAGTGATTTTCATAATTTTGCATTTCCGGTGCCCGGTAACATGGAACTCGGTGTTTGGCTCAATAAAATCACAACTTAGTATGTTAGTATTGTGGGACGGTTTATTAGACATTGGAAATGTCGGGATTGGCTGGAAATTTAGAATTTCCGAAAATGCCCCTTTAGTGCTCTTTATGTTACTTTAGTGTGAAGGGAAAAATGGTCATTTTGCCCCATTGTTTGTTTGTCTTTTAGTGGACTTTATTTGGTTAAATTATATGGTTTTAATTGAAATGTGTTAGCTGAATATAAGATTGGATTTGCATGATTTTTCCTTTATTTCAAAATTAGAAAAGTTAGAAAATTTAAAAGAAAAACAAAACCTCTCTTTCTCTCTTTCTTTCTCTCTCTTTCGGTTTTGAGCAGCTGGGTTTGGGGGGAATTCTTCTTGGATTTCAAGCTCTTTTAGCAAGAATCTGTGATCTCTTGTTGTTGGTATGTTCCTCTAGCTTTATTTTAAGTTTTCTTGAATTTTTGATGAAAAAGATGATGTTTTGCATGCTTAGTTGAGTTGATATTGTTGCTGTATTTTTGATGTTGTTTCTGAAGTTTAAAGCATGATTATTTGAGTTGAATTGAGCTGCTGGTAGTGCATGATTAGTGGTGTTGTTTAAAGTTATGGATTTTCTATTCAAAAGCTTAAGTTTCAAAGAGAAATTTTCGAAATTGGTGGTTGCAGTTGTTGCATGAGTTAGAGATTGTTTTCTGCAGCTTTGTTATGCGTGAATATGTAATTTTAATCAAGGTTTGATGCTTGTAAATGAGGTTTAGCAAAGTTTGCGTTTGAAACTCAAAGCTTGGAGCTCACATGGCATTTTTAGTATCTGTGTGTTCTGAGCTGTTTTAGTGCTTTGGATTTGTTCTTTAGGGTATTTAGAACAGGTCTGGAAGTTTTGATATGGTTTGGAATTGATTTGAGCAATGTATGATTTTTTGAAAGTTTCCTACGAGGAACCAGAACTCCGGTTGTGCATCCAGAATTCCGGATGGGGTTCAGGAATTTCTAGAACCACACTTCCGGTTGTGCAACCGGTCTGCTGGTTGGGAAATTTTCAGGAACCCTAGATTTTCTCATTTTTGTGTTATTTGGGGTATTGCCATGCTTTTTATCGATAGGGAAACTTTTTTAGTTTTAAGTTTAAGTCCCCGGGAAGTGATTTAGCGTATCACTTATAGTGTTGTGATTGTTATGGTTTAGGAGCCTGCAAACCGCCGCACAGTTCGTTCCAGTCAGGTTGACCGGCACACCTGAATTCGAAATTGAGGTAAGATTAGTATAACAGTATGCATATGTATTACATGTTTAGCATGCATGTAGGAAGCTTGTTAGATTACATTAGATATGTATATTGGCTTCGGACCATCCGACTGTGTCACATCGGTACAGGCTAGAGTATGACTAGAAGCTGGAGTATGACCAGTGTACCGAGTATAGGCTGACACTGTATCACATCGGTACAGGCTAGAGTAGGACTAGCAACTGGAGTATGACCAGTGTACTGAGTATAGGCTGATACTAGGGTTGGTTGTTCTGTACTATTTGATGTATCACATCGACACAGGCTAGAGTATGACTAGCAGCTGGAGTATGACCAGTGTGCTGAGCATAGGCTGATACTGTAACACATTGGTACAGGCTAGAGTATGACTAGCAGCTGGAGTATGACCAGTGTACCGAGTATAGGCTGTTACTTGTCAATAGTACCAACTTATGAACGTTCGGGACTCAGTATCGTGTGGGACACGGCAGTTAGGGTTATGGTCAGGGGTATGGGCGGCTGATCATAACCCGAGATTATGTATGTTTATGATTTATGCTTTTCTTACTGAGTCTGTCGACTCACGGTGCTATGTTTATGTGTAGGTAAGGGCAAGGCTAAGGCTGAAGGACTGTGAGAGCAAGCCTTTGAAGATTGTACATGTCGAGGCGGTTAGGCCTGGAGCGTACGATCCTCGGGATAGCAAGGCTATTTTTGTAATTAGTCGCTAGGCGACAAATAATTGTATAGTCAGTGAACTTTTGTAAAATGTTTTGTAATCGGGATCCCGAGTATTTTTGTATAAATATTTTATAAGTTTAATTAAAAAACAAAAATTTTAATTAATCACGATTTCCATAAACCTCGTTGATTAGCCACGAGCTGCACAATATGTTTAAAAATCACGTAATACGCCTATTCTAGTTAGGGTGTTACAATTTGGTATCAGAGATGCCAGGTTGTCTTCCGAAGATCGTCACGACATGTACAATCATCATCAGCAGTTAGCTCGTTCTATGGTTCAGTAAGCTTCTATTGCTTTAGTAGCTTATCATTTATTATGAAATAAGAAAAGCCTGATAACAAGCATATTAGTAGCCTGATAGTAGAATAGGCGCATGTTTTGTTTTAATTTCCAAATTAAGCGGCATTAGTAAGCTCTCTTTGATCATGACTTGATGTGCCAACTCTTGGTTTCGCAGGCGGTTCAAATTAGATGGACGCCAGGCGGAACACCAGGAGCCAGGGCAACTCAGTAGGGTCAAATCAGGGTCAGTGAGCCCAGTTTCCCCTGCATGCTAGGGGTCGTGGTAGAGGTCCCAGGGGCAGGGCTCGTGGTCAGGGTGATGATAACCCGCCACAGGCTGCCCAGGTTGTCCAAGCCGAGCAAGAAGCCCAGAATTGGGAGACTAGGTTTGCTGAAATGCAAGCCAGGATAGAGGAACACGATCTTGAGATACAGAGATTGATGCAGCAGGGTGCTCCTGCAGTGCCTGTGCCAGAAGTTCCTGTGGCACCCGCCCCTGCTGCTCAGGCGGAAATAGTAGTAGCGGCAAATAGAATGGAACCCTTGTATGAAAGGTTCCGGAAGCAAGCACCTCCGGTTTTTTGGGAGGTCCAGATGTTATGAAAGCCGAACAATGGCTAACGGTGATTACCAAGATTCTGAACTTTATGGGTGTCACCGGAAATGATAGAGTGGTGTGTGCCACCTTCCAGTTCCAAGAAGACGCTTTAGTCTGGTGGGACATGGTGTCTCAGATTCATGATGTCACCACCATGACCTGGGAAAGGTTCCAGGAACTCTTCAACGCCAAGTATTATAACGAGGCAGTTAGAAGTGCCAAGAGGAAAAAGTTCACCCACCTGACCCAGCGGGAAAACATGAGCGTGACTGAGTATACCACCTAGTTCGATCGGTTGGCGAGGTTGGCCTCGGGAATAGTGCCAACCGATTTCAGCAAGAAGGAAAAGTATCTGGATGGACTTAATGCGAAGATTCGACATGACCTTATGATCACCACCGACGACAAGACCACCTATGCTGAGATGGTGGAGAAGGCACTGCGAGCTGAGGGCGTAGTTGGATGTATGTCGGAGTCGGCTAGTACTCCAGAAGAGGAGAACATCCACTGCATCCGGTGGCTCGGGGCAGAACAAGAGGTTCCGGGGGAACTAGAGTAGAGGCAGCCGTAAGGGTGGTGCTGAGACCCGGTTTTCTTATCCTGAGTGCCCTAGTTGCAAAAGGCACCATCAGGGTGAGTGCAGAGGTCAGGGATGCTTTCAGTGTGGCATGCCCGGACACTACAAGAGGGATTGTCCCCAGCTCCGATCAGAGGCACCGAGGGCTCCGGCGAGACCCACTCCAGCTAGGTTGTTCGCCATCACTCAGGCTGATGCAGAAGCCAGCCCCTCAGTTGTAACAGGTCAGCTTTCGGTTAATAACTCATATTACTCAGTGCTGTTTGATTCTGGGGCCACACATTCTTATGTGGCAGCCAGAATCTTTAGTAAGTTGGGTAGACCGTTTGATAGTTATGAATCAGGGTTTGGAACCCTGTTACCTGGCGGAGAGTTAGTTATCTCCAAAAAGGTGGATTAGGTATATGCCGATCGGAATAGATGGTAGAGAGTTAAGCGCTGACTTGATAGAGATGAGCCTAGTAGATTTCGATATTATTTTAGGAGTGGATTTCCTATCAAAATACTCAGCCAGTATTGATTGCAAGAGGAAGATGGTGATCTTCCAACCAGAAAGTGAAGAACCATTTGTGTTTGTTGGTTCGGTTCAGGGATCTCGGATCCCGGTGATTTCGGCCATGTCAGTTAAGGAGTTATTACATGGCGGTTGTTTAGGGTTTCTGGCCGTGGTGATGGACACCACTCGGCCAGATACCATTCGGCCAGAGGACATCAAGGTGGTTCGGGAATTTCTAGATGTGTTTCCCGAAGAACTTCCAGGGTTACCACCTCAGGGGGAGATTGATTTCGTTATAGATTTGGCACCAGGAGTGGAACCGGTTTCCAAGGCTCCGTATAGAATGGCTCCCGCTGAACTTAAGGAGTTAAAGATTCAACTTCAGGGGTTGCTTGACATAGGGTTTATTCGGCCTAGTGTGTCACCCTGGGGAGCTCCGGTTTTGTTCGTTAAGAAGAAAGATGGAACTATGAGGATGTGTATCGATTACAAAGAATTAAACAAGCTAACAGTGAAGAATAAATATCCACTACCTAGAATCGATGATCTGTTTGATCAACTCCAGGGGAAGACGGTCTTTTCCAAGATTGATCTTCGATCGGGTTATCATTAGTTAAAAATCCGAGAGGAAGACATTCTGAAGACGGCTTTCCGTACTAGGTATGGACATTACGAATTCTTGGTTATGTCGTTTGGACTAACTAATGCTCCTGCAACATTCATCGATATGATGAATAGCGTATTTAAGGATTTCCTCGATATCTGTGTGATTGTGTTTATCGACGACATCCTTGTGTACTCTCAGTCAGAAGAGGAGCATGAGTTACATCTTCAGATGGTTTTGCAACGGCTTCGGGAACACAAGCTTTATGCCAAATTCAAGAAATGTGAATTTTGGCTATCTCAGGTGTCCTTCTTAGGGCACATCGTTAGCAAAGATGGGATCAAGGTGGATCCCGGGAAGATAGAATCCGTCAGGGATTGGCCGAGACCGAAGACAGTGACAGAAATTAGAAGCTTCTTGGGTTTAGCCGGGTATTATCGTAGGTTCGTGGAAGGGTTTTCTAAAATTTCAACGCCCTTAACGGAACTTACAAAGAAGAATCAGCGGTTTGTCTGGTCAGACAAGTGCGAAGCTAGTTTTCAGGAGCTAAAACAGAGATTGATTACCGCTCTAGTGCTGGCTTCGCCTTCAGACAACGAGAAACTGGTGGTTTATTGCGATGCATCCAGACAGGGTCTGGGGTGTGTGCTGATGCAAGCTGATCGGGCTATCGCTTATGCCTCCCGTCAGTTAAAGGATTATGAATAGCGATACCCGACTCATGATCTAGAGTTTGCCGCGGTGGTTTTTGCATTGAAGATCTGGCGGCATTACCTTTATGGAGAAAGGTGTGAAATCTATACCGACCATAAAAGTCTCAAGTATTTCTTTACTCAGAAAGATTTGAATATGAGAGAGAGGCATTGGTTGGAGTTAGTGAAAGATTACGATTGTGAGATTCTCTATCACCCTGGGAAGGCCAATGTAGTGGCCGATGGCCTGAGCAGGAAGGGTCCAGGGCAGGTAGCTAGCATGATTCAAATCTCACCTCAGTTAGCTGCAGACATGGTTAGATCCAGCATTGAGTTTGTGGTAGGTCAGCTTCACAACTTGACGCTGCAATCTGATCTGTTGGAAAGAATTAAAGCCGCTCAGATGACTGATCCAGAGTTAGTGAAAATCAGAGATGAGGTTTAGGCTTGTCAAGCCAAGGATTTCTCAGTGTCAAACAACGGGATGCTTCTGTATAAAGCTAGTGTTTGTGTTTCGAGTAGTGTGGAACTCAGGAATTGGATCTTTAAGGAGGCTCATCAGAGACCAGTAGGGTTGTTGCAGCCTTTAACCCTACCCGAATGGAAGTGGAAGATATCGCGATGGATTTTGTGGTTGGGTTACCTAGAACCACGGGCTTATTTGATTCCATTTGGGTAGTGGTGGATCGATTCAAGAAATCTGGTCATTTTCTGCCTGTTAGAACAACCTTTATAGTGGATCAGTTGGCAGAATTGTATGTTAGAGAGATTGTAAGACTTGACGGGATACCGAAGTCTATAGTTTTGGAAGAGATCTGAAGTTCACCTCCAAGTTTTGGCAGAGTTTGCAACGAGCAATGGGTACAAAACTGAAATTCAGTACAGTATTCCATCCTCAGACAGATGGTCAGTCTGAAAGGACAATTCAGATATTGGAGGACATGTTACGAGCCTGTGTTATGGATTTTTAAGGCTCTTGGAATAAATATCTACCGTTGATAGAATTCTCTTATAACAACAGTTATCAGAGTACAATAGGGATGGCTCCCTACGAACTGTTGTACGGTAGGAAGTGTAGATCTCCCATCCACTGGGATGAGACAGGGGAGAGAAAATACCTAGCTCCGGAGTCAGTGCAGCGGACCAATGAGGCAATAGAGAAAATAAAAGCTAGAATGCTTGCCTCACAGATTAGATAGAAAAGTTACGCAGATCCGAAGCGCAGAGATGTTGAGTTGCAAGTAGGGGACCATGTGTTTTTCTGAGTGTCTCCAATGAAGGGGATCAAACGTTTCGGAAAAAGAGGCAAGTTATGCTCTAGATTTACAGGACCTTTCAAGATTCTCGAGAAAATAGGTCAAGTGGCATACCGGTTAGCTTTGCCTCCAGCTTTATCAGCAGTTCACAACGTATTCCATGTCTCTATGTTGAGAAAATACGTTTCAGATCCCTCTCATATACTCAGTTATGAGAGCCTTGAACTGCAGCCAGATATGTCTTACGAAGAACAGCCAGTGCAGATCCTGGATAGAAAGGATAAAGTCCTTCGGAATAAGACCATAGCATTGGTCAAAGTACTCTGGAGAAACAGCAAGGTGGAGGAAGCCACCTTGGAGCTAGAGTCAGATATGAGAGCTCAATATCCAGAGTTATTCAGGTTAGATTTCGGGGACGAAATCCTTTTAAGGGGGAATAGTTGTAAAGACCGCTTAGTTTAATTTGGAAATTAGCAGTTAATTATGTTTTATTATGGAAAAGTATTTATATCTATTTAAATAATTATTATGCTGTTATTATTGAATTCTGAAATGCATTATATGTCATTTAGTGATTTTCATAATTTTGCATTTCCGATGCTCGGTAACATGGAACTCGGTGTTTGGCTCAGTAAATTCACAACTTAGTATGTTAGTATTGTGGGACGGTTTATTAGACATTAGGAATGTCGGGATTGGCCGGGAATTTAGAATTTCCCAAAATACCCCTTTAGTGCCCTTTATGTTACTTTAGTGTGAAGGGGCAAAATGGTCATTTTGCCCCATTGTTAGTTTGTCCTTTAGTGGACTTTATTCGGTTAAATTATATGGTTTTAATTGAAATGTTTTATCTGAATATAAGGTTGGATATGCATGATTTTTCCTTTATTTCAAAATTAGAAAAGTTAGAAAATTTAAAAGAAAAACAAAACCTCTCTTTCTTTCTCTCTCTTTCGGTTTTGAGCAGCTGGGTTTGGGGGGAATTCTCCTTGGATTTGAAGCTCTTTTAGCAAGAATTTGTGATCTCTTGTTGTTGGTATGTTCCTCTAGCTTTATTTTAAGTTTTCTTGACATTTTGATGAAAAAGATGATGTTTTGCATGCTTAGTTGAGTTGATATTGTTGCTGTGTTTTTGATGTTGTTTCTGAAGTTTAAAGCATGATTATTTGAGTTGAATTGAGCTGCTAGTAGTGCATGATTAGTGGTGTTGTTTAAAGTTATGGATTTTCTATTCAAAAGCTTAAGTTTCAAAGAGAAATTTTCGAAATTGGTGGCTGTAGTTGTTGCATGAGTTAGAGATTGTTTTCTGCAGCTTTCTTATGCATGAATATGTAATTTTAATCAAGGTTTGATGCTTGTAGGTGAGCTTTAGCCAAGTTTGAGTTTGAAACTCAAAACTTGGAGCTCACATGGCATTTTTAGTATCTCTGTGTTCTGAGCTGTTTTAGTACTTTGGATTTGTTCTTTAGGGTATTTGGAACAGGTCTGGAAGTTTTGATATGGTTTGGAATTGATTTGAACAATGTATGATTTTTTGAAAGTTTCCTGCGAGGAACCGGAATTTCGGTTGTGCATCCAAAATTCTTGATGGGGTTCAGGAATTTCCAGAACCGGAATTCCGGTTGTGCAACAGGTCTGCTAGTTGGGAAATTTTCAGGAACCCTAGATTTTCTCGTTTTTGTGTTATTTGGGGTATTGCCATGCTTTTTATCGATAGGGAAACTTGTAGTTTCAAGTTTAAGTCCCCGGGAAGTGATTTAGCGTATCACTTATAGTGTTGTGAATGTTATGGTTTAGGAGCCTGTAAACCGCCGCACAGTTCGTTCCAGTCAGGTTGACCAACACACCTGAATTCGGAATTGATATAAGATTAGTATAACAGTATGCATATGTATTACATGTTTAGCATGCATGTAGGAAGCCTGTTAGATTACTTTAGATATGTATATTTGCTTCGGACCATCCAACTGTGTCACATCGGTACAGGCTAGAGTATGACTAGCAACTGGAGTATGACCAGTGTACCGAGTATAGGCTGACACTGTATCACATCGGTACAGGCTAGAGTAGGACTAGCAACTGGAGTATGACCAGTGTACCGAGTATAGGCTGATACTAGGGTTGGTGGTTCTGTACTATTTGATGTATCACATCGGCACAGGCTAGAGTATGACTAGCAGCTGGAGTATGACCAATGTGCCGAGTATAGGCTGATACTGTAACACATCGGTACAGGCTAGAGTATGACTAGCAGCTGGAGTATGACCAGTGTACCGAGTATAGGCTGTTACTTGTCAATAGTACCGTCTTATGAACGTTCGGGACTCAGTATCGTGTGGGACACAGCAGTTAGGGTTATAGTCAGTGGTATGGGCGTCTGATGATAACCCGGGATTATGTATGTTTATGATTTATGCTTTTCTTACTGAGTCTGTCGACTCACAGTGCTAGGTTTATGTGTAGGCAAGGGCAAGGCTAAGGCTGAAGGACCGTGAGAGCGAGCCGGTGAAGATTATACATGTCGGGGCGGTTAGGCCTGGAGCGTACGATCCTCGGGACAGCAAGGCTATTTTTGTAATTAGTCGCTAGGCGACAAATATTTGTATAGTCAGTGAACTTTTGTAAAATGTTTTGTAATCGGGATCCTGAGTATTTTTGTATAAATATTTTATAAGTTTAATTAAAAAGCAAAAATTTTAATTAATCACGATTTCCATAAACCTCGTTGATTAGCAACGAGCTGCACAATATGTTTAAAAATCACGTAATACGCCTATGCTAGTTAGGGTGTTACACATCTGACATAGACAAGGTGGACGCAGAATTTCGTGCTTATGAACAGACTTTGCCTGCAAGGAGGCCTCCCTCCAGTTATGCAGACATGTGCAAAAGGAAAGTTCTAGCAATTGAGAATGATGCTTCTGACGATGCTGCTTCTTCAAGTTCAATTTTGAGGGCTAGAATCGAAATTAAACCAAGAACTGAAACAATTAGAAAACAAATGAGCAGACCTATTCTTCTATATTCATATTTTGGAAAGAATGGACATTCGGAAGAAAGATGTCCCAAACTTCTGGACCATTGGAACGAAGGTAACACTTTTGTTTTTGAATCATGTGTTTTAGAGAATGACAAATCCATTTGGATTGTTGATTCTGGATCAACTAAACATGTTTGTTCTTCATTCCAGCTGCTTGAAACATGGGATTATCTAAATCTAGGGGAGTTGAAGCTCAAAGTTAGGAATAGAAAATTAGTATTAGTCCAAGCTAAGGGAAAACCTCGCCTCAAGTTACAGAAGAAATTTTTAGTTTTAGACAATGTTTTGTTTATTCTGAATTTTTGTAGAAACTTGATTAGTGTTTCATGTTTACAAACACAATTTTATCAATTGAATTTTTCGAGTTCTATTTGCACTATTTCTCGTAATGAATTTCAATTATGTGTTGCTCACATCGAACAAGGGCTTTCTGTTTTAAGACCAAATATGTCAATTGCACTTAATAACATAGCTAAACTTAGAAACCATAAAAGGAAAAAGATTGATAATAATGACGAAACATATCTATGGCATTTACGACTAGGTCGTATAGGCTATGATGGACTTCGCAGTTTAACCAAAGATGGTCCATTGAAAACTGTCATCTTGGGTGAATAACCAGTTTTTGAATCTTGCCTAGAAGGAAAAATAACTAAACGTTCTTTCTCTGCAAAGGGAGAGCGTGCCAAAGAACCCCTAGGGTTAGTGCATTCAGATGGTTGTGCACCTCTAAATGTAAAAGATAGAGGAGGTAATGAGTACTTTGTCACTTTCATTGACATTTTCTCAGGATATAGTTTTCTTTAACTAATGCAAAAGAAATCTAAAATATTTGACAAGTTTTAGGAATTTCATGCTTTGGCTCAAAACGAATTAGGTACAACATTAAAGATCTTGTGAACTGATAGGGGTGGAGAGTATATTGATATTCAGTTCAAAAATCATTGAATTGAACTTGGAATTGAATCACAATATACTGCTCCTACCACTCCACAGAAAAATGGAGTTGCATAAAGAAAAAATTGCACACTTTTTGTAACACCCCAATTTCCCGAGATGTCACATAGGATAGTCCGTATAAAACAATTTAATAAGATAAAGACAATCAAATACTTCTTTATTAAAAAATATCCAAGCATAAGATCCCATTTTTTAAAACAAAATACTTTTAGTACTATAAACTTAAATAAGAACTAGTTAAGTCAAAATAATACCTCCAAAATATTTAGCAATTAAAAACATTAAAAGCAAAATACTGTGCCAGCCCCCTAACATGCAGTCCACACCTCGATCTCGTCAATCTCAATACTTAGCCTTACCCTTACCTACACACAAAGTACCCATGAGCTAACGCCCAGTAAGAAGAGCTATGTAGGACATAACCCTCCTAACTAGTTACTTGACATAAGTTACTCCTTAAGATTAATCAACAGTAATTCACATCCCATAAATATATCCACAGCGCATGTTGTTCTCACATGCACAAATCAAGTCTCATATCGCACATTATACTTGTTGGGTTTTATGCCCTAAATAAAACTCATTTCAATATAATCATATTTACTTATTAATATAGATCAGAAATAATATTTAATGTTGCATGGTTCACATGATTTATTTCATGATTATATGTACATAATGTATAAATTCATCTGAAACCCTTTTCACATACTTGATCTTGTTTATTGCCGTCAACACATTGGAAAGTAAACATGACTATGTGAATAAAGTTTCCTAGATTTATCAGACATAGGGTTTTACTGATATGATAATCTACAACAGAGTTTACTTGCATTTGGAGAAGTGCTATGTTCTTTCCAGAGCATTGGTTAAAGTAAAGCTCAGGTTGGATGCATGGAGTATGCATCGGAAGGGACCGATATTGAACTTTGACTTAGATTTATTAAACTTACCGTAATATCTATTCAAGTCAATATCGCCTAGTTGATCCTAGATCAAATGTTCTTAATCCTATTATGATTAGGCTCAATCTTGAAAGGCTATTCGTGTTCTTTGATTTGTTAGTTAATCCTACTTTTAGGTCAGGGTGATACGTACATTTTGGGAACACGGTAGTGCAATTGAGTGGGAGCGCTATCATAAACATGGAATCTATAGCTTCTATCTGGCGAATAGTAAGCAAAGGATGATCTCCTTCGAGCTTGACCAAACGAACATAAATGGTGGAGTACTCATTTCACATAAGCTGAAATATCATTTATATGGGGTCAAGTGTTTTAAGGAATAAATACATTGTAGGGTGTAACGGTAATTTAATCCCTTTACGGTGTAGATCATTCATATAGAGGATCATTGATCAAATTAGGATTATAACAATGGATAACTAATGATGTGTCTATATGGTGGAACATATAGAGCATTCTATATACTGAGAGTGCAATTCTAAGTTCTATGAGTGGATTCAACAAAGAATTAATAAGTTAGTGAATTTTAGTGCTAAATTCTTGATCTACTTATTGGAAGCTCGGTTATATAGACCCATGGTCCCCCCACTAGTTGAGATAATATTGCTTGTAAGACTCATGTAATTGGTTTTGATTAATCAATTATAATTCTCAAATTAGACTACGTCTATTTGTGAATTTTTCACTAAGTAAGGGCGAAATTGTAAAGAAAGAGTTAATAGGGGCATATTTGTTAATTATCATACTTTGTATGGTTCAATTAATAAATATGATAAATGACAATATTATTTAATTATTATTTATAGTTATTAAATAGTTAGAATTGGCATTTAAATGGTTGAATTAGAAAATTGGCGTTTTTGAGAAAATCAGATGCAGAAAAGATAAAACTGCAAAATTGCAAAAAGTGAGGCCCAAATCCACTATGTAGGGCCGGCCACTTTTGTAGGGTTTTCCCTCTGATATTTTCATTATTTTAATGCCAAATAATTCAAACCTAACCCTAGTGGAATGCTATAAATAGATAGTGAAGGCTTCAGGAAAATTACACTTTTCTTCTGACACTTCTGATTCAGAAAAAACTGAGCCTTCTCTCTCCCTATCTTTGGCTGACCCTTCTCTTTCTCCTTCCCTCTTCAATTTCGAAAATCTTAGTGTGAGAGTAGTGCCCACACACAGCAAGTGATACCTCAATCATAGTGAGGAAGATCGTGAAGAAAGACTTTCAGCAAGAAGGAGGTTTCAGCATCAAAGATTCAGAGAAAGAGATCCAGGTTCATATATTGATAATGCTCTGCTACAGAAAGGAATCAAGGGCTAGATATCTGAACGGAAGGAGTCATATTATTCCGCTGCACCCAATGTAAGGTTTCTTAAACTTTATATGTGTTTATTTCATCGTTTTAGAAAGTTCATATTTAGGGTGTTTAAACAACATACTTGTGAGTATCCTGGTAAAATAAATTCCAACAACTGGTATCAGAGCCATGGTAATTGATTTACTTGCAAGAAATTTGGACTTTAAAACGATTGTTTGTTTGTTTTTGGATGGTATCATGTTGTATTGAGTGTTATTTGATGATTGATTGATGTTTGTAAATTTTCGTGAAAAATAATTGCGATTCTTTTTCTGGAATTATTTTTATTGGATAGTATGGAGAAAATTAAGCAAGTTACTTTTTTACAGAACTCAATTTCAATTTAATTTGAATTAGTTATGATTTTTTGAAGATTCGAAAAAATCGAAGCTGTGCTGAAATTGTCCTGCGATCGCAAAAACTGTCCGTACAGCTCACAATTTTTTCGTTTTTCTTTGTTTTTTCATGATTTTTCATGGAATTAACTTCCGATTTTTTGTGTAGTTCTGTATTTATACTATTACTATTCCTAATTCAATTCTAATTATCATTTTGAATTAATTTAATATTTTTTAAATTTAATTCAAGATATTAGTGTAATTTGAATTTGAAAATAGTTAGTATCTAATTTTTTTTTGCTTAATAATCTATCTTATTTTTAAATTTGATTATATCTTATCTTATTTTTAAATTTAAGGTCAGATTTTAATATTTTAAATTAATTTTTTTTAAATAATTTCACCTTATTTAAATTTAAAATAAGATAACAATAATCATGTAATTTTAAATAGATGTAAGATATTTTGCAAACTTTTAAATTTTGTTATTTTATTTATTTAAATTACATTTAAAATCTGAAAAAGATATTCATTTATCTTTTTAAATTTTTTATTTAATTTTTATTTATAAAATAACATTTAATTTTTAAAAGTAGTTAGCAAATTTTGAAATGATATTTAGGTTGGTTGAAACCTAATTTTTCAAAATTGTAGGTTTAATTTTAAATTTAATTTTTTTTAAAAAAATTTCGAATATTTCAAATTTTATTTTAAATTTTTGAATTTTTTTTAATTAATTATTTTCGAAATTAATTATTTATTTAAAATTAAATAAATCCTACATCCAACTATCCAGCTAACCTTGTTGCAGGAGTATGTGTTTTAGCTTGTTTGTAAGTTTTCAAAACCTATTATTACTTGATTGCAAATAGCCATGGTTACTTTTTGCCAGATCTAATGATCTGATGGCTCCCTTGGTCAAGTTAATAATTTGTAACAGGTATATTTACAATCTTCTTTCATCTGTGTATGACCTAGCAAGATGATAGGACCCATCCAAAGTGTGCCTGTGTGAGCCTATGTGTTTACTTTTATTATAGATGCATGTAGGTTAATGTTGCTAAAATAAATTATCATAGTTCTTGATAGAATTTATTTAGGCCCATTTAGTTTTTGGGCCTATTCAATTAATAACAGTCGTTCATTTTAAGGTTAAATTCCTCTCTTTTGGGCCTTGTGTGAGAGTTGGGAGCCATAGTAGTGGGTACGACATACTGAACCCAGCACCCCCTCACATGAACCACCCCAATTGTGAAGGCCCATTTGCCTGATTTGAATAACTGTACTAGGTTAATTAAACTAGTTTAACCTAATAAAATTGATTAGCAACATAATTAATTTCATTTATTTTGAAATTAATTTAAGAAAATTATAGTTTAAAGAATTTTTTATTCTAAGCTAAACTATATGTATTTTCTTGTATTTAATTAAATATAGAATTATAACCATAGATTCTTTCTGGAGCTTAATTTAGATTTTTCATTAAATATTCCTATTTAAGTTGATATTTAGTTATCTTCAACTAACCAACTTAAATCTGAATATCTTTTGGATTTAAAATTTCAAAATTAAGTTGAGGAATTTTAGGCATTGGTTATTAAGATTCTTTAGATATTTTTTTAAGTTAATATTTTTTCGAATATTAACTTAAAATGGAATATTTTATATATTTTTTAAGTTAATATCCTTTCGAATATTTACTTAAAATGGAATATTTTCAAATTAAGTGGTTACAACTTAATTTTTGATATTTAATTAAATTTAAATTTGAAAAATATTTAGATTTTAGATTTTTTCTAATACAACCTAAATTAGATATTTTTCCAAATTTTGTGGAAAAGATACTTAGTCAAATAAGATATTTTCTAGATAGTTATTTCTAGACTACTTATTATTTCTAATATTTAAAAGGAAAAGATTATACATTGTGAAATTAATTATTTATATAATTAATTTTGGTACAATTTATTTTAAGTATATTTTTCCTAGTATTAAACTAGAGATTAATAATTAAGCCTTCTCTACACTTAATTATTTATTTCTTGAATTTAATTAACTTGAAAATTAAATATCTAAGTTGATTCTCATCATCATACTTAAATATTTCTTTTTCATGACACTTAATTAAATAGAAAATTATTTTTAGTTGAAATTTACTTTTTCAACTAAATTTAAATAATTTTCAAAATATATTTTTTCTTTATTTTATTAATCAAATTTCGAAATTGCATTTCTTAAATGCTGGAATTTCGAATTTTATTCGAAAAATAGATTAAAATTGTAAATTATTTATTTTAATTTTGGACCAACTTAAATCAATAATTTTTTCATTTAATGATTAATTAAAATAAATTGAATTAAAGTATATTATTAGAAATTGAATTAATTAGTCAAAGGAAAATCTAGATAGATGATATTTTTGCTTGAAGTATTTTTCTAGTATATTTAATTAAATAGAAAATTAATATTTAAGTTGATTTTCATCATCATACTTAAATATTTGAAATTTTCTTATATATTTAATTAAATAGGAAAATTATATTTTTTGTTGTAAATTAATTTTATTAATTAATTTTGGGCCAACATTAATAATTTTTCCAGGATTAATTTTTTATTTTAACATGCATTTTCGAAAATTGTGTCCTAGAATACTTTAATTTTAAGAAATGCAATATATATTTATAGAAAATTAATTTTGAGTTGTAAATTAATTTAAATTAATTTTGTAACAACTTAAATTGAATATTTTTCTAAATATTTATTGGAAATTATTACTAAGATGGAAATAATTCATGTTATTTTCATATCCATCTAAGTAAAATTTATAAATATTAAATTAAAATTTATATTTAGAATTTTTCATTCTAAATTGGAAATTTTAAATAAATATATATTTAAAATAAATAAATTAAATAAAGAGAATCAAAGAAAATACAACTCACTTTAAATAATGAGCTTAATTATTATTTAGATATTCGATCTCCATTGTTGGTCTTACAAAAGTTAAATGTTTTCAATATAACCTCGAGACGCTAGACTTCGTCCCCCTATGGATGGTTATTCGTTGAACGCATTTAACACCGTAAGATTTCATTTGATAAGTGTTTTGTGAGTTTTCGTCTCTATTTAGACTCTCCCCTACGGTGACTACTTAGACATAAACTCATAAAACATGAAACAATGGTGGAAGCTCATAAAATAAGAATAACCTTGACTCTCGCCTACCGGGACAACGTTGGATTCTTATTTTGATCGAGTAAAAGGTTGCTAGAATGGTTTCTATTTTAGATGAGCTGACAACTCTATTCAATAAATAATACTTTGACTCTCGCCTACCAGGACACTGTATCAGTTTGTTGAAAACCTTGGAAATTATTTAGGATTGTATGTTTTAGTATTTTCACTAGTCATTCCTACTTGCTAATTGTTTATAATTTCTGAATTGTGTATGAATTTATATTGAACCATGTTATTTTCTGTTATTAAGTTGTAGTTTAATTTCGAATCTTCATTGTTGGTCTAACATGTTTTTTTTCTAATGAGATAAATCCCTAATGGATTTTCACCATTAGACATACGTAATATTGTTAGATCTCGAAAGATAAATATTGTATATGCAACATCTAGCTGTTCATCAATTGATGACACCTTAGACTAGTATTTTTACAATATGAAACAAGAAGATTACATAAATAAGATTACTTTGTCTTTCGCTAATCGAAGCATCGTTGGATTCTTATTTATAAGCGAAATTATCCTAATTCCTCTTAGCTTATTCATTTCGAATTAGCTTCAAAATATATCATTGGATGAATGGTCTAAAAATGAATTCATGTCATTCTATATTTTCTCTTAAGAAATTAAATGACGCATATGATTATAATCCCGAAATTCTTTTCCCAATTGATATAAACACTCAATCTTAGAAATCTCCTACTTGTATGGGCAAATCTGACTTAGAGTTAAATTAGTAGTGGTGGTCCAAGATAGAATTACTCATTATATTTGGTATAAATTTAAGTCTTTGACTTTAATTTTAGATGACAAATAGAAATTTTCTTATATTTCTAATTCCAGAATACAATACAGTTACACTTTCTCAAGTGTTTAATATTCATCTTCTATTAATGGATTAAAACTGTATGGAATATGAGTTAGGTATTCTGTGACCAGGATCCACTTGCAGTATTCTAAGAACTCTTTGATGTAACTAAACCTAAGTCATCAAAAGACACTACCACATTTTTTTTAATCTATGGCATTTGTATCTTGTTCATAGTGGATTTGACAAGATCAATCTCTGCAAAGAGTTAATATGCCTATATCCACTGAAAGTAGTTCATCTCATTCGCAGATGGATGTACATTCAGGGGTGGATTTGAGTTTTTCGTTGTAATTCTTAAAACGATAACTCCAGATTATACCTTTTAGCAAGAAATTTGAAATGTTTGAAAAATTTCATTAATTTCAGCAATGGTTAAAACCATTAAGGTAAGTGGTTAAAGATCTTGCGAACTGATAGGGGTGGAGAAATAGTTAGTAGATATGCAGTTCAAAGATCATTAAATTGATTTTTGAATTATATCCAAACTGACCTCCCCAGAAATTTCAAGTTGCATGTTGATGATTAGTTACTAGTCGTTGCCTAATTCCTTCTATGGTAATACAATTTCAGAATGATGTGATGGTTGTATACTTATTGTAAATCATTACTAGATTCATGGATGACCTAATCAAAATCTTAAGAAAAGTTAGAACTGTTAACCATGGTTTGTTAGCTATTCTAAGTGATTAGGGGTGGACCATCCCATTGTCAATAGATAAGAAAGTGTTTGTTCAGACAAATACTACTTTTCTAAGATAATGACTAAGTCTGAAAACAAGTAGCAAATAAAGGAGATATTTTTTCTTGATTCCAATAGTGTTCTATCATCTTATATGACATATGATGATCCCACTGCCTTTGTTGTCTTGTCACAACCAAAGAGGTTAATACCATTTAGTTTTCTTAGACATAATTCACGGTACCTTGTCGTAGTGGGAGAGTTTCTAGGAACTCACCTTCTTATGACTTGGGAGACACTAGTGATTAAAATGCATTGTGAGTTTAAACAAGTAATGGATTGTTAAGATAAGAAACTAAGAAGAAAGCCAAAAGCACAATGGTTTAATCCAGTCACATGGAATAACCTAAAGTTTTCTATTACAAGGACATAAAAGGAAATTTTCCTTTATAAGTCCATTCAATGGACTTAACAAAACTTCCTGTTCCTAGTATTATAGGTTTGAGTTTATCTAAACCTATGGCTTGTGGTATACCTGGTAATTACTTACTCTAATGCAAGCAACTTACTTTAGTGAGATGCTGAAGCATTTTCTTTCTAATGGCAATCTATAGAAGCTTCACAACTTCTTAAACATAGATTTTATTTATCTAAGGAAAAGTTTCAACTATTCCAGAAAAGATAAAGCCATGAAAGAATTTCTTAAATCAACAGTGAGAGGTCTTAGATATGCTTTTGTATGCCTTAGACCAGACACCTGCTGTTGAGTGGGAGTAATGAGTAGGTATCAAATTAATCCAAGAGAAGAACATTGGAAGACAATCAAGTAAATCTTAAGATTAAGAAGAGGAACTATATGTTAGTCTATAAGGGTGTGTTTAAAACTCTTAGACTACACCATATCATATTTTGAAATTTGCCTTTGTGCTAGTAAATCTTTCTGATAAGATGGTGGTTACTTTGGGGATGGAATAGTGATTTTGGAGAAGTGTAAAAACCTATCTGAAGTCTCTAGGTCTACCAGGAAGGAACTGAATGTTAAAGTTACAGGAAAGGTACTTATTCAGTCTAAGGAAAGTTCTATACATTTTTGGCACCATTCCAAATTGCCTAAACTACTAGTTTTAATTTCCTAATTAACCAAAAGTAGTTGCCAAAAGTATAGAATCCAGTATCCCAAGAGAGTAGACATATAGAGAGGAATTTCACATTATCAATGATTTTGTGATTAAGGAAGAGTAATGGTGGAGAAAAGGTTGTGGTTAATTCAACCTTTCAGATCCTATTACGAGGAGTTTACTACTACTACACTTGATTTGTATATCGAGCTGTTGAGATTATTTGAAACGCACTTTTTGTTTTATATTAGTGCAAGTGGGAGTTTGTTGGGTTTTATGCCCTAAATAAAACTCATTTCAATATAATCAGATTTACTTATTAATATAGATCAGAAATAACATTTAATGTTGCATGGTTCACATGATTTATTTCATGATTATATGTACATAATGTATAAATTCATCTGAAACCCTTTTCACATACTTGATCCTGTTTATTGTGCCGTCAACACATTGGAAAGTAAACATGACTATGTGAATAAAGTTTCCTAGATTTATTAGACATAGGGTTTTACTGATATGATAATCTACAACAGAGTTTACTTGCATTTGGAGAAGTGCTATGTTCTTTCCAGAGCATTGGTTAAAGTAAAGCTCAGGTTGGATGCATGGAGTATGCATCGGAAGGGACCGATATTGAACTTTGTCTTAGATTTATTAAACTTACCGTAATATCTATTCAAGTCAATATCGCCTAGTTGATCCTAGATCAAATGTTCTTAATCCTGTTATGATTAGGCTCAATCTTGAAAGGCTATTCGTGTTCTTTGATTTGTTAGTTAAGCCTACTTTTAGGTCAGGGTGATACGTACATTTTGGGAACACGGTAGTGTAATTGAGTGGGAGCGCTATCATAAACATGGAATCTATAGCTTCTATCTGGCGAATAGTAAGCAAAGGATGATCTCCTTCGAGCTTGACCAAACGAACATAAATGGTGGAGTACTCATTTCACGTAAGCTGAAATATCATTTATATGGGGTCAAGTGTTTTAAGGAATAAATACATTGTAGGGTGTAACGGTAATTTAATCCCTTTACAGTGTAGATCATTCATATAGAGCATCATTGATCAAATTAGGATTATAACAATGGATAACTAATGATGTGTCTATATGGTGGAACATATAGAGCATTCTATATACTGAGAGTGCAATTCTAAGTTCTATGCGTGGATTCAACGAAGAATTAATAAGTTAGTGAATTTTAGTGCTAAATTCTTGATCTACTTATTGGAAGCTCGGTTATATAGACCCATGGTCCCCCCACTAGTTGAGATAATATTGCTTGTAAGACTCATGTAATTGGTTTTGATTAATCAATTATAATTCTCAAATTAGACTATGTCTATTTGTGAATTTTTCACTAAGTAAGGGCGAAATTGTAAAGAAAGAGTTAATAGGGGCATATTTGTTAATTATCATACTTTGTATGGTTCAATTAATAAATATGATAAATGACAATATTATTTAATAATTATTTATAGTTATTAAATAGTTAGAATTGGCATTTAAATGGTTGAATTAGAAAATTGGCGTTTTTGAGAAAATCAGATGCAGAAAAGATAAAACTGCAAAATTGCAAAAAGTGAGGCCCAAATCCACTTGTATAGGGCCAGCCACTTTTGTAGGAAATTTAAACTGATATTTTCATTATTTTAATGCCAAATAATTCAAACCTAACCCTAGTGGAATGCTATAAATAGATAGTGAAGGCTTCAGGAAAATTACACTTTTCTTCTGACACTTCTGATTTAGAAAAAACTGAGCCTTCTCTCTCCCTATCTTTGGCTGACCCTTCTCATTCTCCTTCCCTCTTCAATTTCGAAAATCTTAGTGTGAGAGTAGTGCCCACACACAGCAAGTGATACCTCAATCATAGTGAGGAAGATCGTGAAGAAAGACTTTCAGCAAGAAGGAGGTTTCAGCATCAAAGATTCAGAGAAAGAGATCCAGGTTCATATATTGATAATGCTCTGCTACAGAAAGGAATCAAGCGCTAGATATCTGAACGGAAGGAGTCATATTATTCCGCTGCGCCCAATGTAAGGTTTCTTAAACTTTCTATGTGTTTATTTCATCATTTTAGAAAGTTCATATTTAGGGTGTTTAAAAAACATACTTGTGAGTAGATCTAAGATCCTGGTAAAATAAATTCCAACAATACTCACATACGATAATCCACTATACGCTCATGTTGATCAGACATGAGGTAACCTGCTGTAACGCCCTAAATAATTAGGCACGCTACCCAAAATACTTATAAAGCCCTAATCCCCTAACCGGGATTACTAATTAAAATAGCGCAGAATTTAAACTTTTATATTAAACAGACTGAAAATAAACTTGTAATATATTTAAACTTTTCAAAATAGTTGGGATCCCAAAAATATTTACAAACTTATTACAAGTTCTTTCTTACTAGCCGACCTAAGCGGCAAAACAGAATACAAAAGTCAACACTGTTAGACCCATAACCCGCTTGGTCTGAAGTGGCATGAACATGTACATTCTTCGCCCTGCTCCTGAAACTCATGGCTGATCAGCTAATGCCTTACCCTTTCCTGCACAGTAGAGCACCCGTGAGCCAAGCCCAGCAAGACAGTATAAATCATAATAAATATATTATGCTCATTCACATATGTCTGTATAGCACAGACCTGATCATTATTTCATCATGCCCATTTATGTCTACGTGGCGTAGACCTATGTGTTGCGCTCACACATCTAATTAAATCTACGTGACGTAGACCCACGTGTTACTCTCACACGTCTAAATACATTAAGGCCTTAGAAGCGGTTCATCTCGGTTATGAGTACCGAGTCCAACCTGATTATGCCTTGAGCACATAATCCTTAAATCTCATTTCAATTAACATGGCATGGCATTTATATACATATATCACTAGGGTAATAACCCTAGGCTATTAGACCGTTCCTATTAGGGTAATAACCCTAATCCCAGTTACTTAACATTCATGCATATCATTCTCAACATAAGCGCCACTGCGCATACTCTACGTGCTAATCACTGTCTTACCTGTTGTCCCGCAATAGTAGAGATTCCAAATCCCCGGGTGCTCCTGACCAGGTGCCGGTAATCCTAGTCACACACAATCCGGGATTTTCACAAATAGGGTTAACCCCTGATTTCACATTCATAAAATAAATTCATGGCATTTCAAATACAGATAATCACATAGAGCTCGAAAAGAGCTTTCCAACGGTATAAAGAACGTCCCAAACGGAGTCCCGAGTCAAAAGTTATGGCCAAAACAAATTTCAGCATTTCCCGATGAACTCCAACCGGAATTCCGGATGAACCAACCGGAATTCCGGTTGTCTGGGCAGAGAACACGAAATTTCTCAATCTTTAAACCCCCAAAACTCACTCAAATCATCCCCAAACATTCCCAAACTTTCCAGAGCATCAATATATGTCATAATAAACATATTCCACAACTTAAACCCAACAATTGCACTAAAAATCAAAAAGTGCCATTAAAGCACCAAGCTTGAGTTCCATGAACTCAAGCTTGCTTTTCACAACCAATTTCACAATTAACCCACTTACAGCAGCTAGCAAATAATAAGGATTTAAAACACATCAAAAATTCAGATTTAAGCAAGATAAACACAAGCTCAATACTTTGAGCAAAATTCCTCCATGAACACACATACAAGAGCTAGAGTTCAAGGATAAACTCTACACCAATTCACAGCTGCAAAGACCAACTAAAGAATCATTTTAACTCATAATTTTCAATAATATCACAACCTAAAATCACCCACAACAACCTTCAAGCATGAACAAAGATATAATATCATGAAAACCCTTAAGTCCACACACATGCATATCAAGAGAACATCACATAATTCATGCTTTTCCCATAATAATTCAGCAGCTAAAATAAGTTTAAGATCATGGAAAGCTACCTTAATCTCTTGCTCAAACAAGCTCCAAGCTTCCAACAAATTTTTCCTCACAATCCACCACAAAATCAAGCTATTTCTCACAACTTAAATTGAAAATTAAGAGAGGGTTTGAGAGAGGGGAAGGGTCGGCCAAGAGGAAAGCAAAACCAGAAAATTGATTTTCATTTCATCAAAAATCAATTTTAATCAAACATAATAATTAGGGGTGAAATGACCAAAATGCCCTCATGGCTTAATATTCACACCTACACCCTCACAAGGGTAAATAAGTCATTTCATGCTCAATTAATTTCAAATAAATTTCAGATTATCATTCATCAAATAAAATGCCAAATAATCAATCCAATTTACATTTCGAGCCCGAACCCTGCCTACCGAAATTCCCGGGTGTGACTATACCGTGCTAACCTGTCAGAACACACCTGAAAAGACAACACAGGCATATATATAATAATATAGTTCTATTAAGCACGTAATTAATTTAATCTCAACAATTTACCCATCTCGGGTCATAATTACCAAAATGCCCCTGGCTCACCAACGGGGTCTTTAATATATTAAAATTCATATAAAATCACATACATTAAATTATATAATAATATAATTTCCTCAATTATACATAATTATCTAGTTAGGGTTTTGCTAATCCATTTCTTAATTTCGGGTATTACAATTACCCCCTCCTTATAGAAATTTCGTCCCGAAATTTACCTGAACAACTCCGGATATTTCTGCTGCATATCCGTCTCGAGTTCCCAGGTTGCCTCTTCTACTTTACTGTTCATCCACAGTACTTTCACCAGTGCCAATGTCTTGCTTCTCAAGACTTTTTCTCTTCTATCAAGTATCTGCACTGGTTGTTCCTCGTATGACAAGTCATTTGAAGTTCCAATGCTTCATAACTCAGAACATGGGACGAGTCTGAGACATATTTCCGAAGCATTGAAACATGAAACACATTATGTACAGCTGCCAGCGCTGGGGGCATAGCCAACCTGTACGCTACTTGCCCTATCCTCTCAAGGATTTCAAAAGGTCCAATGAACCTCGGGCTAAGCTTTCCTTTCTTCCCAAAGCGTTTTATGCCTTTCATCGGAGATATTCGGAGAAATACCATGTCCCCGACTTGAAAATCAATATCTCGACGCTTTGGATCGGCATAACTCTTTTGCCTACTCTGAGCCGCGAGCATTCGCGCTCTAATCTTATCAACTGCCTCACTTGTTTTCTGAACAGCTTCGGGACCCAAGAACTTTCTTTCACCCACTTCATCCCAGTGAATGGGCGATCTACATTTTCTTCCATACAAAAGTTCATAAGGAGCCATCCCGATTGTTGCCTGATAGCTGTTATTATAAGAAAACTCGATCAGGGGAAGGTACTTTACCCATGATCCCTCAAAGTCAAGCACACATGCCCGTAGCATGTCCTCTAAAATCTGAATGGTCCTCTCGGATTGCCCATCCGTCTGAGGATGAAAAGCTGTGCTGAACTTTAACTGAGTTCCCATAGCTCGATGCAGACTCTCCCAGAATCTCGATGTAAACTTCGGATCTCTATCCGACACAATGGACTTTGGGACACCGTGCAGACGAACAATTTCTCTAACATATAATTCAGCATACTGATCAATGGAGAAATTCGTCCGAACAGGTAAAAAGTGAGCAGACTTTGTAAACCTGTCCACTATGACCCACACAGAGTCAAATTGTCCCGTGGTTCTAGGCATACCTACCACGAAGTCCATAGCTATATCTTCCCATTTCCATTCTGGTATTTTCAGTGGTTGCAGCAACCCTGCAGGTCGCTGGTGTTCAGCTTTCACTTGCTGACATGTAAGGCACTTTGCAACATACTCAGCGATGTCATTCTTCATGCCTGGCCACCAAAACATGGCTTTCAGGTCTTGGTACATCTTTGTCGACCCTGGATGAACTGAATAAGAAGTCGTGTGAGACTCATCCATGATCTCTTTCCTGATGTTTTCATTCATAGGCACACAAACTCGACTTCCAAATCTCAACATTCCCGTTTCATCTACTGAGAAATCACTAGCCTTCCCAGCCAAAACCCTAGCTCGGGTTTTTATCAACTCTGAATCTTGCTTTTGTGCTTCATTAATTCTCTCTAAAAGAGTGGATTGTAGGGTAATATTAGCCAATTGCCCCACAACCAACTCAATCTGAGCTCGAGTCATTTCATTTGCTAACGGTCGGGAGATTTGCTTCATAGTACTCAACTGACTCTGACCTTTTCTACTCAAAGCGTCAGCAACCACATTGGCTTTACCAGGATGATAAAGGATCTCACAATCATAATCCTTCACCAATTCTAGCCAACGTCTTTGTCTCATATTCAAGTCCATCTGGGTGAAGAAGTATTTCAGACTTTTATGATCAGTATATATCTCACATTTCTCGCCATAAAGGTAATGCCGCCAAATCTTTAGCGCAAATACCACTGCTGCGAGTTCTAAATCGTGAGTAGGGTACCTCTGCTCGTACTCCTTTAACTGCCGAGAAGCATAAGCTATTACCCTCCCAGCCTGCATAAGCACACAGCCGAGACCCTGTCTCGAGGCATCACAATATACCACAAACTTTTCCTTATCTGAAGGAAGAGTTAGTACAGGAGCGGTAATCAAGCGTTGCTTTAACTCCAGGAAACTTTTCTCACACCGATCAGTCCAAACAAACTTCTGGTCTTTTCGGTCAGCTCCGTTTAAGGGTACAGCAAATCTTTGAAAAACCCTCAACGAACCGACGATAATAACCAGCCAAACCCAGAAAACTTCTGACCTCTGTAGCTGACTTCGGTACTGGCCAATCCCGTACAGCTTCAATTTTAGCCGGATCCACCATGATCCCATCTTTATCCACTATGTGCCCCAAAAATGAGACACGAGATAACCAGAATTCACACTTTTTGAACTTAGCATAAAGCTTGTGATCCCGTAATCTTTGCAAAACCGCTCTGAGATGCAACTCATGCTCTTCTTCTGTCTCAGAGTACACCAAAATGTCATCGATAAACACAATCACAAACCTATCCAGGTAATCCTTAAACACCCGATTCATCAAATCCATGAATGCCGCCGGGGCATTAGTGAGTCCAAAAGACATCACAAGAAATTCATAGTGTCCATACCGAGTACGAAACGCAGTTTTCGGGATATCTTCCTCTCGAATTCTCAGCTGATGATAGCCTGAGCGAAGATCAATCTTGGAAAAGACCGTCTTCCCCTTCAGTTGATCAAACAGATCATCAATTCGAGGTAAAGGATACTTGTTCTTAATGGTAAGCTTGTTCAACTCCCGGTAGTCAATACACATTCGCAGGGTTCCGTCTTTCTTCTTCACAAACAAAACCGGAGCACCCCAAGGTGAGTAGCTCGGTCTGATGAATCCCAGATTCAGTAACTCTTGCAATTGTATCTTCAATTCCTTCAACTCAGCTGGAGCCATTCGGTACGGTGCTTTAGACACTGGATCCACTCCCGGAGCCAATTCAATAACAAATTCAATTTCCCGAACAGGTGGCAATCCCGGCAAATCTTCTGGAAAGACATCAAGGAACTCACATACCAATCTCGTATTCTCAGGCCCCGATGTCACAGGTTGGCTAGTGTCCACTGTAGTAACTATGAACCCTAGACAACCTCTACCCATCAGGTCTTTAGCTTTCAACAGTGATATTCTCGGTATGCGTGCCCCTTGAACTTTACCCACGAACACCGCTGGGTTAGCACCGTCGGGCTCAAACACCACCATCTTCCGTTTGCAGTCAATCATCGCTCCATATTTAGACAGAAAATCCATTCCCAGGATTATGTCAAAATCAGATAATTGCAACTCAATTAGATTGGCGGTCAACTCACAACCGTCAATCCAAAAAGACAAGGACCGAATCCACCTTGTGGATATTATCAGGTCTCCCGAGGGTAACAGGGTTCCAAACCCCGAAACATAAATATCACATGGCTTATGTAAACTTTCTATCACTCTACTCGATACATATGAATGAGTAGCTCCCGAATCAAATAACACAGTATAAGCACAACCATTAATAGATAACTGACCTGTCACAACTGACGGACTAGCATCAGCATCTGCCTGAGTTATAGTGAAAAGTTGCTCCGGGTTCTGAGCAACATTCTTCTTAGGCTCTTCTCTCTTGGCTTGGGGACAGTCTCTGATAAAGTGGCCCACCATGCCACACTGGAAACATGCCTTGGCTCGGCACTCACCAGGATGATGCTTCTTGCATTTAGAACATTCTGGATATGATCGGAATGAGGACCCGCGACCCTGACGGCCACCTCTGTTTCCCCGAAACTTTCTATTTCCCCCTGAAGCTCCGGAAGCCTCAGCCTTCCGTTTGTGCTCAGGGTTGCCACTGTCGGTCCCCTTACCGACATTACCACCGCCAGGGGAGGGTTTGATGCCATGGCGGCATCCTTTGCGGCCGCTCCTTCATTACTTGCTGCTCGGCCTCCTCAGCAATTAAGGCCAAGTCTACCACTCTCTTATACAGAGTGTCATGTGATGTGGTAATCTTCAAGTCCCGACTAATTGTAGCATTTAGTCCTCGAACATATTTACGCTTTCGGTAAAATCCGTAGGCACCGGATCACCAAAGAAATTTAGATAACCGATCGAATTCCAGAGTATATTCGGCCACAGACATTTTCCCCTGAGTCAACTTCACAAAATCTTCTTGGTGTGAAGTCCTCACTGCAACGTTATAAAACTTTTCTTCAAAAAGTTTCTTGAACTCTTCCCATGTCATCACACTGACATCTCGAGTCTGATTCACTATATCCCACCATACGCGGGCATGATCTTGAAACATAAAGGCCGCACAATTCACCCTCTCAGTTCCCGTCACCCCCATGTTATCGAGGATACGGGTAACAGTGCTCATCCATTGATCGGCCTTAATAATATCAATGCCTCCCAGAAAACCCGGAGGTTGCAGCTTCACAAACCGCTCGAACACAGAGTCCCGGTGCGGCATAATATACCCTTGGTTACCCACCACTGGCACAGGAGCTGGTGGTAACCCTTGATTCACTGGGGCAGCTTGTTGCCTTAAACGTTGCAACTCTTCCTCTTGACGAAGTATGACACTTCGCATTTCATGAAACATCTGCTGCCAGTCAGCAGGAGGATTAGCATTAACGACCCCCGCATTATCCCCCGGATTTTGCGGAGGTGGAGGCAGTGCTGGTGGATCGGTTTGGGTAACCCCGGGCTCTACTTGCTCGCCCTGTGGTCTAGATGATTGCGGAGGGTCCATTACTAGTACCTCTGTAATCAACAACCCAAGCGAGTTAAGCACCAATACCACACTTACGCACTTATTGCCTTAAACCCTAACTCATCTATTTACCTCATACATATTTACATAAACAAATAGCATTTATAGCATGGCATCACATAACACATACATACTCTAGCTGCTTGCATACTGCCTAAAATGGAAAGCGGTAAACAGATGATCACACATACAGTCAAGTATTTACTCTCAATACTTACTGCACCATGAGTCGAGCCTATCTCTGACGACGAATGTACATGTTCGGCCGGTCTACAGGAAGTTTAAAAACCTTGGCGCTCTGATACCAAATTGTAACGCCCTAAATAATTAGGCACGCTACCCAAAATACTTATAAAGCCCTAATCCCCTAACCGGGATTACTAATTAAAATAGCGCAGAATTTAAACTTTTATATTAAACAGACTGAAAATAAACTTGTAATATATTTAAACTTTTCAAAATAGTTGGGATCCCAAAAATATTTACAAACTTATTACAAGTTCTTTCTTACTAGCCGACCTAAGCGGCAAAACAGAATACAAAAGTCAACACTGTTAGACCCATAACCCGCTTGGTCTGAAGTGGCATGAACATGTACATTCTTCGCCCTGCTCCTGAAACTCATGGCTGATCAGCTAATGCCTTACCCTTTCCCCGCACAAGAGAGCACCCGTGAGCCAAGCCCAAAGAAGACAAGATAAATCATAATAAATATATTATGCTCATTCACATATGTCTGTATAGCACAGACCTGATCATTATTTCATCATGCCCATTTATGTCTACGTGGCGTAGACCTATGTGTTGCGCTCACACATCTAATTAAATCTACGTGACGTAGACCCACGTGTTACTCTCACACGTCTAAATACATTAAGGCCTTAGAAGCGGTTCATCTCGGTTATGAGTACCGAGTCCAACCTGATTATGCCTTGAGCACATAATCCTTAAATCTCATTTCAATTAACATGGCATGGCATTTATATACATATATCACTAGGGTAATAACCCTAGGCTATTAGACCGTTCCTATTAGGGTAATAACCCTAATCCCGGTTACTTAACATTCATGCATATCATTCTCAACATAAGCGCCACTGCGCATACTCTACGTGCTAATCACTGTCTTACCTGTTGTCCCGCAATAGTAGAGATTCCAAATCCCCGGGTGCTCCTGACCAGGTGCCGGTAATCCTAGTCACACACAATCCGGGATTTTCACAAATAGGGTTAACCCCTGATTTCACATTCATAAAATAAATTCATGGCATTTCAAATACAGATAATCACATAGAGCTCGAAAAGAGCTTTCCAACGGTATAAAGAACGTCCCAAACGGAGTCCCGAGTCAAAAGTTATGGCCAAAACAAATTTCAGCATTTCCCGATGAACTCCAACCGGAATTCCGGATGAACCAACCGGAATTCCGGTTGTCTGGGCAGAGAACACGAAATTTCTCAATCTTTAAACCCCCAAAACTCACTCAAATCATCCCCAAACATTCCCAAACTTTCCAGAGCATTAATATATGTCATAATAAACATATTCCACAACTTAAACCCAACAATTGCACTAAAAATCAAAAAGTGCCATTAAAGCACCAAGCTTGAGTTCCATGAACTCAAGCTTGCTTTTCACAACCAATTTCACAATTAACCCACTTACAGCAGCTAGCAAATAATAAGGATTTAAAACACATCAAAAATTCAGATTTAAGCAAGATAAACACAAGCTCAATACTTTGAGCAAAATTCCTCCATGAACACACATACAAGAGCTAGAGTTCAAGGATAAACTCTACACCAATTCACAGCTGCAAAGACCAACTAAAGAATCATTTTAACTCATAATTTTCAATAATATCACAACCTAAAATCACCCACAACAACCTTCAACCATGAACAAAGATATAATATCATGAAAACCCTTAAGTCCACACACATGCATATCAAGAGAACATCACATAATTCATGCTTTTCCCATAATAATTCAGCAGCTAAAATAAGTTTAAGATCATGGAAAGCTACCTTAATCTCTTGCTCAAACAAGCTCCAAGCTTCCAACAAATTTTTCCTCACAATCCACCACAAAATCAAGCTATTTCTCACAACTTAAATTGAAAATTAAGAGAGGGTTTGAGAGAGGGGAAGGGTCGGCCAAGAGGAAAGCAAAACCAGAAAATTGATTTTCATTTCATCAAAAATCAATTTTAATCAAACATAATAATTAGGGGTGAAATGACCAAAATGCCCTCATGGCTTAATATTCACACCTACACCCTCACAAGGGTAAATAAGTCATTTCATGCTCAATTAATTTCAAATAAATTTCAGATTATCATTCATCAAATAAAATGCCAAATAATCAATCCAATTTACATTTCGGGCCCGAACCCGGTTCGGCCCGAAATTCCCGGGTGTGACTATACCGTGCTAACCTGTCAGAACACACCTGAAAAGACAACACAGGCATATATATAATAATATAGTTCTATTAAGCACGTAATTAATTTAATCTCAACAATTTACCCATCTCGGGTCATAATTACCAAAATGCCCCTGGCTCACCAACGGGGTCTTTAATATATTAAAATTCATATAAAATCACATACATTAAATTATATAATAATATAATTTCCTCAATTATACATAATTATCTAGTTAGGGTTTTGCTAATCCATTTCTTAATTTCGGGTATTACACCTGCCCTGCCTTGTGTAATTCTCACACTTGGCATCCAACAGGGCAATTAATTACCATAAGTTGTACTTACCCATGATAAAGTTATAACCTGCAAGTGTTATGCTCACACAAGCAGAAAGACCCTAATATTATGCTCATGCTAACGATGCTCACAAAATATAAGGAAATCACAACACAATCAAATTAAATGGCAAACCACACCCAAGTTGTATACATAACATACACCCTGTGCACAGATGTCCACTCTTCTTACCTCAGTTGTTAAGACCACACTTGCGACCTCGATGAATTTCCTTGTTGAGAATAAGATCCTCAGAAACGGTCAGAACGTGGTCGCCGGCGTTCTCGTCGGTTTCGTTGCCGGTAAAGTGTAACTTTGTCTTCGATTGCTCTTGAAGCGTCCTTTCGATTGGGGAAGCTCTCCACAGTGCTCAGGACCTCAAAACGATTAAGAAAAGTGGTCTGAGAAGGCAGATCGGGGTCGTCTTCTTCGTTGGCGGTGTACCGTGTTTAATGGAGTCAAATATTGGTTTTTCGTTTTGGACGTTAAAGCTTCGCTTTTTTACGTCAAAAACAATCCTTAGGGTCCCATGCACTCATATATAACCTCCCTTGACCCAAGAACAAGCTTAAACACGTTCGAATTCGAGTCCGTTTCCAAGCCGCACCTTTGAAGCTTCAAAAATGGCGAATCACGAAACGAGGACCTCCGCCCCTTATACAATGTTAAAAAGCTTCCTTAGGTCGTATATAAGTGATCCCAAACCCCCACGTTCACCCAGGTTGCGGTCCCCTTGAAGAAACGAAATTTTTCGGTATCGTATACGCCGTATATGTTCACTCTCTCTCTCTCTCGTTCGTTCTCTATTTTGGGTGTACGAAAATAGAGCTCAAAACCTAATTTTATCGTGTTTAAACCCAAGCAAAGAGATGGCTTTGAACCAAAGTGGAACGATTCTTATTCCACAAAAATAGCCATTCGGTTCGTGCGTAAGTATATACGTACAACAACAACTTCATAATAATAATAATAATAATAATAATAATAATAATAATAATAGTAACAATAATAATAATAGTAGTAACGTTAATAATAATAAATAATAATAATAATAGTAATAATAACAATAATAATAATAACAGTAACGTTAATAATAATAATAATATTATTAATATTTATAATAATATAATAATATACCCATATAATAATATCCAGATATATATTTATTAGGCATTATGCACATGCCAATAATATCAAATATTATATCATCACAAAAAAATCTCATACATATTTAAATCCATAAATATGTAAAATAATAAAAATACTCTCAGCTAAATAAAATTACAAAAATACCCTTTTGGAGTTAGCGGATATTACAATTATCCCCCTCTAAAAGAAAATTTCGTCCCGAAATTTTACTCAAATAATTCTGGATATTGTTCTCGCATATCAGACTCTAGCTCCCAAGTAGCGTCCTCAACCACACTGTTTCTCCATAGGACTTTCACCAAGGTAATTGTCTTATTTCTCAAAATTCTATCTTTTTGATCAAGAATCTTTACTGGGCGCTCATTGTAAGACAAGTCTTCCTGTAAACCCAGTGTTTCATAGCTCAAAACATGCGATGGGTCTGACACATATTTCTGGAGTTGAGATACATGAAATACATTGTGCACCCTAGATAATGATGGCGGTAAAGCTTTCTATAAGCTACACTGCCTACTTTGTCCAATATCTGAAATGGACCAACATATGTGGGACTTAGTTTCCCTCTCTTGCCAAATCTCTTCACCGAGAGTCCTTTCGTGGTGTCACTCGAAGAAACACATGATCACCCACCTCGAACTCAATGTCTCTCCTCTTCAGGTCTGCATAAGATTTCTGTCTGCTCTGAGCTGTGATCATTCTAGCCTTGATCTTCTGAATAACTTCGTTGGTGTGCTGAACCGCATCTGGCCCTAAGAGTTTGTTCTCTCCCAACTCATCCCAATGTAGTGGAGACCTGCATTTTCTTCCATACAACATCTCATAGGGTGCTACTCCGATAGTAGACTGATAGCTGTTGTTGTAAGAAAATTCAATCAAAGGCAAGTATTTGCTCCATGATCCTTGGAAATCTATCACACATGCCCTCAACATATCTTCCAGGATCTGATTTGTTCTCTCAGTCTGACCATCTGTCTCTGGATGATAAGCAGTACTGAACTTCAATCGAGTTCCCATTACTCTCTGTAAGCTTTCCCAAGAAGATGAAGTAAACCGAGCATCTTGATCACAAACAATAGAATACGGTGCCCCATGTAATCTCACAATCTCCTTCACATAAAGTTTAGCAAAATGGTCCATGGAGTAAGTCATGCGTACTGGTAGAAAATGGGCAGATTTTGTATACCTATCCACAACTACCCAAATGGCGTCATGCTGCTTTGTAGTCTTAGGTAACCCTATCACAAAATCCATGGAAATATCTTTCCACTTCCATTCAGGGGGTTTCAGTGGCTGTAGTAATCATGCTGGTCTTTGATGCTCTGCTTTGACTTGTTGACATGTTAAACATTTTGCCACAAATTCAACTACATCCTTTTTCATACCAGGCCACCAATACAATGCTTTTAGGTCATGGTACATTTTAGTTGTCCCGGGGTGAACTTAATAAGGTGTAGTATGAGCTTCTTCCAATATCCCCTTCTTGAGCTCATCATTATTGGGCACATAAATTCGTCCCTTGAATCGAATTAATCCCGTGTCTGATATTTTATAATCTTCGGCGTTACTATTCAAAATTTCTTGCTTTAGTTCACTGAGCTTTTGATTTGTCGTCTGCCCCTCCTTAATTCTTTCTAACAAAGTTTATTGAAGTGTGTCCTTTGCAAGCTGCCCTGTAATAAACTCTATACCAGCTCGTTCCATGTCTTCCACTAATTCCCTTGATACTCTTTGTAAAGTGGAAACTAGTCCTGGACCTCTACGGCTAAGTGCATCCGCTACCACATTGGCTTTACCGGGATGGTACATTATCTCGCAGTCGTAGTCTTTGACCAACTCCAACCATCTCCTCTTCCTCATGTTTAACTCCCTCTGGGTGAAAAAGTACTTTAAACTCTTATGATCGGTGTAGATTTCACATTTCACTCCATAGAGATAATGACGCCAAATTTTTAGTGCAAAAACCAGTGCGGCTAACTCTAGGTCATGTGTCAGGTATCTCTGTTCGTATTCTTTTAATTGCCTTGAAGCGTAAGCAATTACCCTCCCTTCTTGCATTAGAACACAACCCAACCCTTGTTTAGATGCATCACAATATACCGCAAATTGTCCCTCTTCTGTTGGTAAACTGAGGATTGGTGCCAAAATAAGTCTATTCTTAAACTCTTAGAAGCTTTGCTCACACTTGTCTGACCAGGAAAATATTAGACTCTTCCTAGTTAATTCTATTAAGGGTGTGGCTATCTTTGAGAAC
The DNA here is from genome assembly GCF_029168945.1 of Cannabis sativa. Classification (NCBI taxonomy): domain Eukaryota; kingdom Viridiplantae; phylum Streptophyta; class Magnoliopsida; order Rosales; family Cannabaceae; genus Cannabis; species Cannabis sativa. The sequence goes on along the minus strand of NW_026870043.1, from coordinate 3,017,404 downwards.
CCCTCAACAAACCTTCTATAATAGCCTGCTAAACCCAAAAAGCTTCGAACCTCTGGGGCGGTCTTTGGTCTAGGCCATTCTTTCACTGCAGCAACCTTGGTAGGATCTACTTTTATTCCCCCGTTAGTGACAATGTGGCCCAAAAATGCAACCTCGGACAACCAAAACTCACATTTTTTGTACTTGGCATACAATTTATGTTCTCTCAAACGCTGCAAGGTCAAGCGTAAGTGCTCCTCATGTTCCTCCTCTATCTTAAAATAAATCAATATATCATCTATGAATACAATGACAAACTGATCTAGATATTTTTTGAAGACTCGGTTCATGAGGTCCATAAAAGCTGCCGGGGCATTTGTAAGTCCAAATGACATCACCATGAACTCATAATGCCTGTATCTCGTTCTGAAGGCTGTCTTCGCTATGTCTTCATTTTTTATTCTTAGCTGATGATATCCTGAACGAAGATCAATCTTAGAAAACACCTTTTTCCCTTGAAGTTGGTCAAACAGATCGTCAATCCTCGGTAACGGGTACCGATTCTTTATAGTCACCTTGTTCAGTTCTCGGTAATCTATGCACATTCTCATAGTACTGTCTTTCTTTTTAACAAATAGAAGTGGTTCTCCCCACGGAGAGTAGCTAGGTCTGATAAACCCTAACTTAAGCAATTCGTCCAACTGTATTTTGAGTTCTTTCAATTCAGATGGTGCCATTCTATATGGTGCGCGGGAAACTGGTGCCGTCCCGAGCACTAATTCTATCACAAATTCGATTTCTCTGTGTGGTGGTAACCCAGGTAACTCCTTTGGAAATACATCAAGAAACTCAGCAACTACCCGTGTTTCCCCAAGCTTTCTTTCAATTTTCTTGGTGTCATCAACCACATTAACTAGATACCCTAAGCACCCACGCTGCAATAGTTGCTTAGCCTTCATTGTCGAAATAATAGGGGTGCGAGGTTTCTTTCCTACCCCCTGAACTCGAATGTCTCTCCATCTTCTGGTGTGAAAAGAACTTTCTTTTGCTTACAGTCAATTGATGCTCCATATTTGGTAAGAAAATCCATGCCCAAGATTACATCAAAATCAAATAAATCTAATACAATCAGGTCTACAAATAATTCTCTACCATCTATCCTGACAGGTATACCCCTAAGCCAATTTCTAGATATTACAACCTCCCCAGATGGTAACATGATCCCAAACCCCACAGTAAATAATTCACTCGGTGCATTTATATGATTAACAATTGTACTAGCAATAAAGGAATGAGTTGCACCAGAATCAAACAAAACTTTACAAGTGGTGTTGGCCATAGGAATCTGACCTGATACAACTGAAGGACTTGCCTCAGCTTCTGCTTGAGTGATGGCAAAAACTCTGGCTGGAACATACTTGTTATCTTTCTTGGGTTCTGCTCTGTTCCCAGTCTGTCCCCACAGTGGGCAATTGCATTTGATGTGTCCTTCTTTTCCACATTTGTAGCATGCTTTTGCGCAACACTCGCCGAGACGATGTTTGGAACATTTAGGGCATTCTGGAATGTTTCGCCCACTGCTGCCATTAAATCGTTGGTCGTTATCAGTTTTGTACCTCTTATCTTGACTTGGCTGCCCGGATTGGTCCTGTCCCCGTTTCTTGTGGTCATTAGAATTGGCTCCACCTTTCTTAGATTCTCTTCTGGCAGCATTTTCCTTCCAAATTTTGTTTTCACTCCACTCAGCCGTAAGAGCCATTTCGACAACTTGAGCATAACTGAATTGACCCCTTGACAAAATTTCCACATCTCGAGCAACCATTGGTTTCAAGCCTTCCACAAATCGATGTGCTCGCACTCTATCAGTAGGTACCAGATCTGGAGCGAATTTCTCCAATCTATGAAATATTTGTGCATACTCAGTCACAGTAAGACTCCCTTGGACTAATCCAGTAAATTCATCGACCTTTGCTGCTAGAACTGCTGAGTTATAATACTTCTCATTAAAGACCCTTTTGAAATCATCCCAGTTCATGGTATCTACATCCTTTGTTTGTTCCACCACCTCCCACCAGATACGAGCATCTTTCCTCAGCATGTAAGATGCACACTTCACTCGGTCATTCCCATCGACCCTTAGCATCTGCAAAATGCTTTCTATGCGACTTATCCACTCCTCAGCCACTACCGGGTCTATGCCTCCCTCAAACTCAGGTGGTTGTTGTTTTAGAAATCTCTCTGCTAACAACTCATGTCTAGCCTCTGTAGCAGGATATACCACTTCAGCTAGTGGGTCTCTATTTTTTGCATCCTGCCTTATTTGGACTGGCGGCTCCGGTTGATGTCTCAGCTGACGAAGTTCTTCATCCTGCCTATGAATGATTCCTTCCAGTGCGACAATGCGCTCTTCCCATCCCTGTGGTGCTTGAGGTTGTTCATTGATCCCTCCATCATCTCGGCCTCTATCTCGGCCTTGGCCTCGACCTCGACCTCGACCTCGAGCCACTCTAACTGACCTTCTAAAAGGCATTTCTAGACTCCTAAACGACACAAACCAAAACACATCAAGATCATTTTGATCATCAATTTTACATCAAAAGAATATTACACTCCCGCGTGCAGAAATTTAACGCACCTTAATTATAAGTAATAACCACTTACTGTATAGTGAGTCGAGCTCGTCTCATGGCGGTGAACTTTACATGTTAGGGCTAACCACATTCTTTAGGACCGTATTGCTCTGATACCATATTGTAACACCCCGATTTCCTGAGATGTCACATAGGATAGTCCGTATAAAACAATTTAATACGATAAAGACAATCAAATACTTCTTTATTGAAAAATATCCAAGCATGAGATCTCATTGTTTACAACAAAATACTTTTAGTACTGTAAACTTAAATAAGAACTAGTTAAGTCAAAATAATAGTTCCAAAATATTTAGAAATTAAAAACATTAAAAGCAAAATACTGTGCCAGCTCCCTAACATGCAGTCCATGCCTTGAGCTCTTCAATCTCACTACTTAGCCTTACCCTTACCTGCACACAGAAAACCCGTGAGCTAACTGTTGGAAATTATTTTACCAGGATCTTAGATCTACTCACAAGTATGTTTATTAACACCCTAAATATGAACTTTCTAAAACGATGAAATAAACACATATAAAGTTTAGGAAACCTTACATTGGGTGCAGCGGAACATAATGACTCCTTCCGTTCAGATATCTAGCCCTTGATTCCTTTCTGTAGCAGAGGATTATCAATATCTGAACCTGGATCTCTTTCTCTGAATCTTTGATGCTGAAACCTCCTTCTTGCTGAAAGTCTTTCTTCACGATCTTCCTCACTATGATTGAGGTATCACTTGCTGTGTGTGGGCACTACTCATACACTAAGGATTTTCGAAACTGAAGGAAGAAGAAGGAGAAAGTGGGTGCGGCCAAAGATAGGGAGAGAGAGAGGCTCAGTTTTTTCTGAATCAGAAGTGTCAGAAGAAAAGTGTTATTTTCCTGAAGCCTTCACTATCTATTTATAGCATTCCACTAGGGTTAGGTTTGAATTATTTGGCATTAAAATAATGAAAATATCAGAGGGAAAACCCTACAAAAGTGGCCGGCCATGGAAGGTGGATTTGGGCCTCACTTTTTGCAATTTTGCAGTTTTGTCTTTTCTGCATCTGATTTTCTCAAAAACGCCAATTTTCTAATTGAACCATTTAAATGCCAATTCTAACTATTTAATAACTATAAATAATTATTAAATAATATTGTCATTTATCATATTTATTAATTGAACCATACAAAGTATCATAATTAACAAATATGTTCCTAAAACTCTTTCTTTACAATTTCGCCCTTACTTAGTGAAAAATTCACAAATAGACATAGTCTAATTTGAGAATTATAATTGATTAATCAAAACCAATTACATGAGTCTTACAAGCAATATTATCTCAACTAGTGCGGGGACCATGGGTCTATATAACTGAGCTTCCAATAAGTAGATCAAGAATTTATTACTAAAATTCACTAACTTATTAATTCTTCGTTGTATCCACGCATAGAACTTAGAATTGCACTCTCAGTTATATAGAATGCTCTATATGTTCCACCATATAGACACATCATTAGTTATCCATTGTTATAATCCTAATGTGATCAATGATCCTCTATATGAATGATCTACACTGAAAAGGGATTAGATTACCGTAACACCCTACTATGTATTTTATCATTAAAACACTTGACCCCGTATAAATGATATTTCAGCTTATGTGAAATGAGTACTCCACCATTTATGTTCGTTTGGTCAAGCTCGAAGGAGATCATCCTTTGCTTACTATTCGCCAGATAGAAGCTATAGATTCCATGTTTATGCTAGCGCTCCCACTCAATTGCACTAGCGTGTTCCCAAAATGTACGTATCACCCTGACCTAAAAGTAGGCTTAACTAACAAATCAAAGAACACGAATAGCCTTTAAAGATTGAGCCTAATCAGGATTAAGAATATTTGATCTAGGATCAACTAGGCGATATTGACTTAAATAGATATTACGGTAAGTTTAATAAATCTAAGTCAAAGTTCAATATCAGTCCCTTCCGATGCATACTCCATGCATCCAACCTGAGCTTTACTTTAACCAATGCTCTGGAAAGAACATAGCACTTCTCCAAATGCAAGTAAACTCTGTTGTAGATTATCATATCAGTAAAACCCTGTGTCTGATAAATCTAGGAAACTTTATTCACATAGTCATGTTTACTTTCCAATGTGTTGATGGCACAATAAACAGGATCAAATATGTAAAAAGGGTTTCAGATGAATTTATACATTATGTACATATAATCATGAAATAAATCATGTGAACCATGCAACATTAAATGTTATTTCTGATCTATATTAATAAGTAAATCTGATTATATTGAAATGAGTTTTATTTAGGGCATAAAACCCAACACTATCGCCCAGTAAGAAGAGCTATGTAGGACATAACCCTCCTAACTAGCTACTTGACATAAGTTACTCTTTAATATTAATCAACAGTAATTCACATCCCATAAATATATCCACAGCGCATGTTGTTCTCACATGCACAAATCAAGTCTCATATCGCACATTATACTCACATACGATAATCAACTATACGCTCATGTTGATCAGACATGAGGTAACCTGCCCTGCCTTGTGTTATTCTCACACTTGGCATCCAACAGGGTAATTAATTACCATAAGTTGTACTCACCCATGATAAAGTTATAACCTGCAAGCGTTATGCTCACACAAGCAGCAAGACCTTAATATTATTCTCATGCTAACGATGCTCACAAAATATAAGGAAATCACAACACAATCAAATTAAATAGCAAACCACACCCAAGTTGTATGCATAACATACACCCTGTGCACAGATGTCCACTCTTCTTACCTCAGTTGCTAAGACCGCACTTGCTACCTCGAGCACCTCAACGAATTTTCTTGTTGAAAACAAGATCCTCAGAAATGGTTAGAACGTGGTCGCCGGCGTTCTCGTCGGTTTTGTCGCTGATAAAGTGTAACTTTATCTCCAATTGCTCTTGAAGCGTCCTTTCGATTGGGGAAGCTCTCCACAGTGCTCAGGACCTCGAAACGATCAAGAAAAGTGGTCCGAGAAGGCAGATCGAGGTCGTCTTCTTCGTTGGCGGTGTACCGTCTTTAATGGAGTCAAAATGTTGGTTTTTTGTTTTGGACGTTAAAGCTTCGTTTTCTTACATCAAAAACAATCCTTAGGGTCCCATGCACTCATATATAACCTCCCTTGACCCAAGAACAAGCTTAAACACGTTCGAATTCGAGTCCGTTTCCAAGCCGCACCTTTGAAGCTTCTAAAATGGCGAATCTCGAAACAAGGACCTCCGCCCCTTATACCACGTTAAAAAGCTTCCTTAGGTCGTATATAAGTGATCCCAAACCCCCACGTTCACCCAGGTTGCGGTCCGCTTGAAGAAACGAAATTTTTCGGTATCGTATACGCCGTATATGTTCACTCTCTCTCTCGTTCGTTCTTTGTTTTGGGTGTACGAAAATAGAGCTCAAAACCTAATTTCTATCGTGTTTAAACCCAAGCAAAGAGATGGCTTTGAACTGAAGTGGAACGATTCTTATTCCACAAAAATAGCCGTTCGGTTTGTGCTCATATACAACAACAACATCTTATTCGGTCTGTGCGTAAGTATATACGTACAACAACAACTTAATAATAATAATAATAATAATAATAATAATAATAATAATAATAATAATAATAATAATAATAATAATAATAATAATAATAGTTATAATAATAATAATAATAATAATAATAATAATAATAGTAACGTTAATAATAATATTAATATTTATAATAATAGAATAATATACCCATATAATAATATCCAGATATATATTTATTAGGCATTATGCACATGCCAATAATATCAAATATTATATCATCACAAAAAAATCTCGTACATATTTAAATCCATAAATATGTATAATAATAAAAATACTCTCAGCTAAATAAAATTACAAAAATACCCTTTCGGAGTTAGCGGATATTACACTTTTGGAAATGGTTAGGTATATGCTGAGCTATTCAACCTTGTCAACGTCCTTCTAGAAATTATGTTATTCAGATGGCTAATAACATTTTAAATGTTGTTCAATCTAATTTAGTCCCTAAGACACCCGTAGAACTATGGAATGGTTGTATACCTAGTTTACACTATTATAGAATCTGGGGGTGCCCTGCTCATCTCTTAAGAAAGAAAGATGGCAAACTAGAAGCGTGAACTGAAGTTTGTATGTTTGTTGAAAAGTCTAAGGAGACTAGGGGTTGACTATTTTATAGTCGCGAGGATAATAAAGTGTTCGTTTCTATAAACGCCACTTTCCTTGAAGATGATTATATAAAGAATTTCAAGCCACAAAGTAAAGTAGTATTACAGGAAATACTTTCAGAAATAACTCCATCTAATATTCCATCGTCTTCTACTCAAGTAGAGGACAATCCCACTCCCTTGGTTGAACCAACGTAAGTTGTTACAACTATGAAATCTACAACAAATGTTCCTGTTCAGAAGGTCACGGCTCCTCGTCGTAGTGCGAGGGTTCCCACAAAACTAGCTCGTTATGGCATGCATGGTGAATTCAATAGGGTCATTGGTGACGGTATTTATGACGATCTATTTGTTGGGTTTCATGCCCTAAATAAAACCCATTTCAATATAATCAGATTTACTTATTAATAAAGATCAGAAATAATATTTTATGTTGCATGGTTCATATGATTTATTTCATGATTATATATATAATGTATGAATTCTATTTAAGTCCATAACATATGAATTTGTTAATGATTATAGTGTTGTCAGCACAGTGGAATATAATCTTAATTATATGTTCGAAAGTTTATTCCCTGATTTGTCTGAACACTGGATTTAGACTGACATGGTATAATCAGCGATAGGTATTCTTACACCTTGGAAAAGTGTTATGTCCTTTCCAGGACATTGGCAAAGTTTACCAATATCGGATGTATGGAGTATACATCGGAAGGGACCGATATTGAACTTTGATTTGATATATTAAAAGTTACCGTAATATCTATTCAATTCAATATCCCTTGTTGATCCAAGATCAAATGATCTTAATCCTGATATGGTTAGGTTCGATCTCAAGAGTACTATACATGTTCTTTGATTTCTTAGTTAAGCCTACTTTTGGGTCAGGGTGATACGTACATTTTGGGAACATGATAGTATAATTGGGTGGGAGCGCTACCATAAATACGGAATCTACAACTTCTATAGGAATTTAGAAGTGAAATGATGATATCCTTCAAGCTTGGCTAAACAGAGATAAATGGTGGAGATCTCATTTCACTTTGCTGAAATATCATTTATATAGAGCTAAGTGTTTTAAGGATAAAATACATTGAAGGTGTAACGGTAACTTAGTGCCTTTTCAATGTAGATCATCTATTAAAGGGTCATTGATGACATTAGGATTATAACAATGGATAACTAATGACGTATCTATATCAAGGAACATATAGAGCGTTCTATATGACAGAGAGTGCAATTCCAAGTTCTAAGTGTGGATTCAATAAGGAATTAATAAGTTAGGGAATTTACTTGGTTAATTCGGTTTGACTTATTGGAAGCTCGGTTATATAGACCCATGGTCCCCATACTAGTTGAGACCATACTGCTTGTAAGACTTAGTTAATTGATTTTAATTAATCAATTATAATTCTAAAGTTAGACTATGTCTACTTTATGAATTTTCACCAAGCAAGGGTGAAATTGTAAAGAAAAGAGATTCTAGGTTTATTTATTAATTAAGATACTTTATATGTTTAAATTAAAAAAGATATTAAATGGCAATATTATTTAATAATTATTTTTTAAGTTATTAAATAATTAGAATTGGCATTTAAATGGTCAAATTGGAAAATTGGCATTTTTGAGAAAATGGGAAAGTTGCAAAGTGAGGCCCAATTTCCTATTCTGGCCGCCCACTATGCAAAGCCCTTTACCATTTTATTTATTTTTTTTTCACTATTTTAATGCCATACAATTCTAACCTAAACATAGAGGGCATTCTATAAATAGAAAGTAATTGCTTCATGAAACAATACACAATTGCATCTCATTCTTTTCAGAGTGAATTCCTGAGCCACCGCTTTCCTCTCTCTTTTCTTCTCTTCTAAATTTCGAAAATTCCTTGAGTGATAGAGTAGTGCCCACACACATCAAGTGGTACCTCAATCATAGTATGTAAGACTGTGGAAAATCAACATCAAAGAAGGAGAGAAACAGATCCAGATTCAAATCTTGATTATGCTCTGCTACAGAAAGGAATCAAGGGCTAGATATCTGAATGGAAGGAGTCATAATATTCCGCTGCACCCAATGTAAGGTTTTCTTAAACTCCTATGTGTTTATTTAATTGTTTTAGAATTCATATTAGGATGTTAATGAAACATACTTGGTAGTAAATCTAGATCCTGGTAAAATATTTCCAACAACTGGCACTAGAGCCATGGTAATGATTTACTTTCATGTAATATGAATTAAAACGATGTTTTATATGTTTTGTGTTGATTTGGATTGTTTCATGTTGGTTTATGTGCTTATGTGATGAAAGTTTGTGTTGTACGAATTTTTTCCATGAAAAATATTTTTTCTATTTTTGAAAATATTTTATTTGGATTCCTTGTGAAAAATTAAGCAATTTTGTTTTTTACGGAACTCGATTCCGATAAAAATTGAGAAAGTTATGATTTTTGAAAAAATTGGATTTCGGGTGTTCATGGGTGCTCAATCGCACGCATCAGGTGCTTCGGGCAAGCCCCTCATCCACGCGCGTGAGCCGTGCATCACGCGCGTGTCACCCCTGCACCCGCCGGCCTTCAACCTTCCTGGGCTGCACGTGCAGCCTCTTGGGTAGCAAGCACCCAAAATTGCAATTTTATGAGTTTTTCCCCAAAAATCCAATTTTTTATGGGATTGTTTCCCAAAATTTGATTTTTTCCAATTTTAATTTTCCAATTTGAAATATTTCCAATTTGAAATATTTCATTTTTTCAAATATTTCCAATTTGGAATATTTCTAATTTTAAATATTTCCTATTATGGTGAGCTTTAAAAATTTGTTAACTTCTTTAATATTTATATATTATTTAATTATAAGATTAGATATTTTGATATTTAACATATTTTAAATTAAAAGATAACTTTGTCTTTTTATTTAAAATATTATATTAAAATTATCTTATATGACAAATTAAATAATTCATAAATTTAAAATTAACATAGATATTTTTATAGATATACTTACCATAATATTTTCAAATTCAAAATTTGTTATTTTGTTAAATATTTCATTATTTATAAATTATAAGTTTAAAAATGATATTTTTCTATATATAAGTATCATTTTTTTCCTTATTGGAAATTTATAAATCATATCTCAAATATTTAAATAACTTAGATATTTTGTAGAAATTGGTATATTGCTTAATTTGAGATATTTTAACATATAATTATGGTAATTATTATATATGTATTATTTTATTCCTAAAATAATAATTATCTAACCAAATCTATTTTAAAATTTGTTTATTTTATTATTTTAATTTAATTTTATTAAATTATAAGATTTGAAAGTGATATTGAAGATTCTTTCTTTCAAATCATTTATCTTATTTGATATTTAATTTAATTTGATTCAAATAAACCTAGATATTTTAAAATTAGTTTCCTTTATTTTGAGATTCTAAGGTTTGTTTTAACAATCCTAAATTTTCAAAATTTATTTGGTTAGTTTAAGAATAATAATTTAATTATATTAATATCTTATTTCACATCTGTTACATGGACAATGTTTGTTTATTTATTAATATTGTTTATTCAAAAAAAAATTAACAAACCTATTATTTATTTGATCTAAATTGCTATGATTAACTTGTTGACAGATCCAATGATCTGATTCTAATCATAGTCCAATTGTCAATAGATCTTATGAATAATTTGTAACAAGTAAATTTTGTACTTCTTTCATCTGTGTAAAGCTAGTGACATGATAGGGCCCATCCAAATCTTTTGACCTGTGTGAGCCTATATGTTTGCTATTGGGCCTAGATGCATATAGGAAGCCCATTTAAGTTTTACTAACTAAATAGACTAGGTTGCTAAAATAAAATTTGACATAAGTAATTTTATTTAGGCCCAATTAGATTTTGGCTTATTCAATGAATAACAATTGTTTATTTAAAGGTTAAATTCCTCTCTTTTGGGCCTTGTGTGAGAGTTGGGGGCCAATAGAAGTGGGTACGGCATACTGAACCCAGCTCCCCCTCAAATGAACAACTCCAATTGTGAAGGCCCATTTGCCTTATCTAAATAATTGTATTAGGTTAATTACATTAGTCTAACCTAATTAAAATTGAATTAGCAACATAATTAACTTTTAAAATATATGAAATTTATTTTTCATTTGATATTTTTAATTTTAGAAAAACACTTAGTTAATGATATATATTCTAGATAGTTATTTCTATACTAGTTATTAGTTCTAATATTAAATAGGAAAATATTATTGATTGTGAAATTAATTGTTTAATAATTAATTTTGGTACAGTCTAAGTTTAGAATATTTTCCTACTATTAAACTAGAATTAATAATTAAGTTTCCTCTATACTTAATTATTTATTTCTTGAATTTAATACATTTAATCAAATTGAAAATTTCAATATCTAAGTTGATTTTCATCATGATACTTAAACATTGTTATTTTCATGTTATTTAATTAAAGTTGAAAATTATCTTAAGTTTGGAATCTTATTTCAAAATAACCTAAATCTAAATAATTTTCAAAATATATTTTATTTTATTTTATTAATCTTCTTCCCAAGATTTCGAAATTGTATTTCTTTAATGCAGAAATTTCGAATTTTATTTGAAAAGTAGATTAAATTTGAAAATTATTTATTTTGGACCAACTTAAATCAATGATTTTTTTCATTTAAAGATTAATTAAAATAAATGAACTCAAATATATTATAATTAGAAATTGAATTAATTAGTCAATGAGTTATTATCTGTTTTGCTCGAAGTATTTTTCTAGTGTATTTAATTAAATAGAAAATAATATTTAAGTTGATTCTTAATCATGATACTTAAATATTTGAAATTTTTTCTTAAATATTTAATAAAATAGGAAAATTATATTTTTTGTTGTAAATTAATTTTATAAATTAATTTTGGGCCAACATAAAACAGAATAATTTTTTCCAGGATTTATTTTTATTTTATTTTAAAGCATTTTTCAAAATTGTATTCTTAAATACTTTAATTTTTCGAAATGCAATATATATTTATAGAAAATTAAATTTGAGTTGTAAATTAATTTAAATTAATTTTGAAACAACTTAAATTGAATAATTTTCTAAGTATTTATGGAAATTATTACTAAGATGTAAATAATTCATGTTATTCTCATATCCATCTAAGTATAATTTATAAATATTACATTAAAATTTATATTTAGAATTTTTTTTATTATAAATTGGAAATTTTAATTAAATAAATATATATTTAAAATAAATATTAGAAGAAAATACAACCTTCTTTAAATAATGAGCTTTATTATTAGGATATTCGATCTCCATTGTTGGTTTTACATAGTTCTTATTTTAGGGAGTAATGGAGGAACGTTCATTAGTAATTTAACACCGTAGAATCTCGAAAGATAATATTATTTGTAACTGTTTTATATGGTATTGATCACCCTACTGGTGGCGACTGTATTTGACTTACAAAAGTATGAAACAATAGTGGAAGCTCATAAGATAGAATAGCCTTGACTCTCGCCTAAACGGGACAACGCTGGATTCCAATCTTGGTCGAATAAAAGGTTGCTAGAATGTTTATCATTTTAGATGAGCTGACAACTCTATTCAATGGATGGTATCACTCACTCTCGCCTAAACGGGACACTGATATCAGTTTTTTGAAGACCTTGGAAATTATTTAGGATTGTATGTTTTAGTATTTTCACTTGTCATTCCTACTTGCTATATGTTTAATAATTTCTGAATTGTGTATGAATTTATATTGAACCATGTTATTTTCTATTATGACATTGTAGTTTAATTTCGAATCTTCATTGTTGGTCTAACTTGGTTTGTTTTTCTAATGAGATAAATCCCTAATGGATTTTCACCATTAGATTAACATAATAGTGTTAGATCTCGAAAGATAAGTATTCTAAATGCAACATCTAGCTGTTCATCAATTGATGACACCTTAGACTAGTATTTACAATATGAAATAAGAAGATTGTATAAATAAGATTACTTTGACTCTCGCTAATCGGAGCATCGTTGGATTCTTATTTAAATACGAAGTTATCCTAATTCCTCTTAGCTTATTCATTTTGAATAAGCACAATAACATATCATTGGATGAATGGTCTATAAATCATTTCATGTCATTCTATACTTTCTCTTAAGAAATTAAATGACGCATATGATTATATTCCCGAAATTCTATCCCAAAATGATATAAATCCTCAATCTTAGAAATCTCCTACTTGTATGGGCAAATCATAGAGTTAGATTAGTAGTGGTGGTCCAAGAAAGAATTACCCATTATACAGTTACACTTTCACAAGTGTTTCATAACCATCCTCTATCAATGGATTCAAACTGTATGAGTTGAGTATTCTGTGCCCAAGATCCACTTACACTATTCTAAGAAATCTTTAATGTAACTAAACTTAAGTCATCAAAAGATACAACCACATATTTTATAAATCTATGGCATTTGTATCTTATTCATAGTGGTTTTGACAAGATCATTCTCTGCAAAGAGTTAACATGCCTATATCCACTGAAAGTAAGTTCATCTCATTCGCAGATTGATGTACATTCTGTTGGGTTTTGTGCCCTAAATAAAACCCTTTACAATCTGATTAGTTATCAATATAAGAAATTTGAAGTGATTTATGTTTGCATGAATTTTACATGCTAATGGTTTAATATGTTTATTACATTTACACACAAAATCTGTTAAGTCCAGATCATATGTTTATTCACAATTACAATATTGTCAATACAGTGGAATGTGATTGTGATTATATGAATCAAAAGACTAAGTCCCTGTTTCATCAGTGTTTTAGATTTACACTGATGTGATAATCAGCGATGATGTGTACTTACACTTGGAGTAAGTGTTATGTTCTTTCCAGGACATTGGTAAAGTATACTAGTTTCGAATGTATGGAGTATACATAGGACTGGACCGATATTGAACTTAGTTAAGATATTATAAACTTACCGTTATATCTTTCCAAGTCAATATCAGTAGTTGATCTTAAGATTAAAAGAATATAAATCCTGATATGCTTAGGCTCAACTTAGGAGTGCTATTCATATTCTTTGATTTATTAGTTAAGCCTACTTTTGGGTCAGGGTGATACGTATATTTTGGGAACATGGTAGCATGATTGAGTGGGAGTGCTGAACATAAATATGGAATCTATAGCTTCTACTGGTGTATAGAAGTCAAGTGATGATTCCCTTCGAGCTTAGCTAAATAGAAGTAAATGGATGAGCTCTTGTTTAAGTGACTAATTCTTAGATCACTAAACATCATTTACAGGTACCTAAGTGTTTTAAGGGGCAAAATACGTTGACGGGTGAAAACGGTAAGATTATCCCAGCTCGATGTAAATCATCTATATAGAGGATCTTTGATCACAATAAGATTATAACAATGGTTAAATGAGATAGCATCTATATCGTGGAACATATAATATGCTCTATATAAGTCTGAGAGTGCAATTCTAAGTTCTAAGAGTGGATTCAACGAGGAATTAATAAGTAGGGATTTACTTAGTAAATTTGGTTCACTTATTGGAAGCTCAGCATATAGATCCATGGTCCCCATTCTAGTTGAGACTATACTGCTTGTAAGACTCAATAATTGATTTGTGATTAATCAATTATAATTCTAAAGTTAGACTATGTCTAATTTGTGAATTTTCACTAAGCAGGGGTGAAATTGTAAATAAAAGAGATTCTAAGTTTATTTATTAATTAAGAGACTCTATATTTCTGATTAATAATTAAATTAAATGACAATATTATTTAATAATCTATTTTAGTTATTAAATAATTAGTTTTGGCATTTAAAAGGTTAGAATTAGAAAATTGGCGTTTTTGACAAAATAGAAATAAAAATTGTGAAAACTGCAAAATCCAAGTAAGGCCCATGAACACCTATGGTCGGCCACTTGGGATAGTTTTTCAAATTGATATTTTCATCATTTTAATGCCAAATAATTACTAACCTAAACCTTGTAGTTGCCTATAAATAGAAAGTGATGGCTCAGTCAAATAATGAAGTTTTCAACAAGTTTTCAAGCCTTCTGTCAGAAAATTATTTTTTCAGAAAAACTGAGCCTTCCACTTCTCTCTCTATTGCCGACCCTATACCTCTCTCTTTTCCTCTTCTCAATTTTCAAACCTTAGTGATAGAGTAGTTCCCACACACAGCAAGTGGTACCTCAATCATAGATTGGAAGACTGTGAAGGATCAGACACAAAGAGAAGGACATTCGCGCTCAGATCTTGATAATACTCTGCGACAGAAAGGAGACATTATTCCGCTGCAACCAATGTAAGGTTTTCTTAACTTTATATGTGTTTATTTATCGTTTTAGAAAGTTCATATTTAGGGTGTTAAACATTATACTTGTGAGTAGATCTAAGATCCTGGTAAAATAAATTCCAACAACTGGCCTCAGAGCCATAGTAATTTATTTGCTTGCAAGAAATTTGGACTTTAAAACGATTGTGTGTGATTTGGATGGTTTCATGTTGTGTTGTGTGTTATATGATGATTGATTGATGTTTGTGAATTTTTGTGACAAATAATTGAAATTCTGGTTCTGAAATTATTTTTGTTGCATAGCATGGAAAAAATTAAGCAATTTACTTTTTTACAGAACTCAATTTCGATTTAATTGGAATTAGTTATGATTTTTTGAAGTTTCGAAAAATATCAGCGAGATGCACTGAACTACGCGCGCGGATGAGGGGTAACCCTCGGACAGCACGCGTTCAGAAAGCTGCTTGACTGAGTTTTTCTCTGAAACTCGTCCCTGCGCGCGGGGAACAGGCTGCATGCAGCCTCCTGCGCAGAGGGACCTCGGCCATGCACCTCCCCATGCGCGCAGGCAGTATGCACAGCATACTGTCCGTAGAGCTCGCATTTTTTCGTTTTTCTTCGATTTTTCATGCTATTTCATGGATTTAACTTTCGATTTTTTGTGTAGTTTTGTTTTTAGATTTTTATTTTTCAATTTTCAAATCTAATATCAGAAATAAATAATTTTGAATTTTTTAAAATTAATCTTAGATATTAGTGTAATTTGAATTTGAAAACAAGTAAAAATCTATCTTTTTGCTTGATTTTTTATCTTATTTTTAAATTTGATTATATCTTATCTTATTTTCAAATTCATGGTCAGATATTAATTTTTTTTTAAATTAATTTTTTTTTAAATAATTTGACCTTATTTAAATTTAAAATAAGATAACTATAATCATGATATTTTGAATAGAAGTAAGATATTTTGCTAACTTTTAAATTTTGTTATTTTATTTATTTAAATTAAATTATAAAATCTAAAAAAATATATTTATTTATTTTTTCTAATTTTATTGAATATTTAATTTATAAAATAACAATATTTTTAAAAAGTAGTTAGCAAATTTTGAAATGATATTTAGGTTAGTAGAAACCTAATTTTTCAAAATTGTAGGTTTAATTTTTAAATATTATTTTATTTATTATTTTACTAATTTCAAAAATATATTTTTTGTATTATTTAATTAGTTTTTCGAAATTTAATTATTTAAACTTAAATAAATCCTACATCCAACTATCCAGTTAACCTTGTTGCAGGAGTATGTGTTTTAACTTATGTGTAAGTTTTATAAAACCTATTATTGCTTGAACTAAATTGCCATGGTTAACTTGTTGACAGATCCAATGATCTGATTTTAACCCATGGTTCAATTAGTCAAGTAAATAATTGGTAACAGGTAAATTTTACAATCTTCTTTCATCTGTGTATGACCTAGCAACATGATAGGAACCATCCAAATGTGTGCCTGTATGAGCCTATATGTTTATTTTCTTATATAGATGCATATAGGTTGTTGCTAAATAAAATGTCACACCATGATAGATTTTATTTAGGTCCATATAGTTTTTGGACTTATTCATCAATTAATAACAGTTATTTATTTTAAGGTTAAATTCCTCTCTTTTGGGCCTTGTGTGAGAGTTACGGGCCAATAGAAGTGGGTACGACATACTGAACTCAGCTCCCCCTCACATGAACTACCCCAATTGTGAAGGCCCATTTGCCTGATTTGGATAACTGTGCTAGGTTAATTAAATTAGTTTAACTTAATAAAATTGATTAGCAACATAATTAACTTTTAAAATATATGAAATTTATTTTTATTTTAATATTTTAAAGTTAGTTTTAAGAAAAACACTCTTAGTTTTAGATATTATTTCTAGACAAACTATTTCTATTTTTCTTGTATTTAATTAAATAAAGAATTTTAACTAACTAGATTCTTTCTGAAGCTTATTTAATTAAGTATTCCTATTTAAGTTATAAATTAATTATATTAACTGATTTTTCTTATCTAACTTAAAATTGAATATTTTATTTAAATTTAAAATTAAGTTGAGGAATTCTAGGCATTAGTTATTAAAGATTCTTAAGATATTTTTTAAGTTAGTTTCAAACTTAAAATGGAATATTTTTCAAATTAAGTGGTTACAAATTAATTTTTGATATTTAATTAAATTTAAATTTGAAAAATATTTAAGTTCTAGATTTTTTCTATAACAACTTAAATTAGATATGTTTTCAAATTTTGTGAAAAAGATACTTAGTGAAATAAGATATTTTCTAGATAGTTATTTCTAGACTACTTATTATTTCTAATATTAATAGGAAAATATTATACATTGTGAAATTAATTATTTAAATAATTAATTTTGGTACAATTTAATTAGTATATTTTTCCTAGTATTAAACTAGAGATAAATAATTAAGTCTTCTCTACACTTAATTATTTACTTCTTGAATTTAATACATTTAATTAAATTGAAAAATTAAATATCTAAGTTGATTTTCATAATGACACTTAAATATTTCTTTTTTCATGACACTTAATTAAATAGAAAATTATTTTTTTTAGTTGAAATTTATTTTTTCAACTTAAATTTAAATAATTTTCAAAATATATTTTCTTTATTTTATTAATCAATTTCGAAATTGCATTTAATTATGCAAGATGATTTTGAATTTATCTTGAAAAATAGATTAAGTTGTAAATTAATTATTTATTTTAATTCATTCTTGGACCAACTTCAATCAATGATTTTTTCATTTAATGATTAATTTAAAATAAATGAATTAAAGTATATTATTAGAAATTGAATTAATTAGTCAAAAGAAAATCTAGATAGGTGATATTTTTGCTTGAAGTATTTTTTCTAAGTAATTATTATTTAAGTATTTCGAAAATATAAAGCTTTATAGTTTTTTTTTCAAAATACAATAAATATATTCTCATGAAAATTTAATTTGAGTTGAAAATTAATTTAAATTAATACAACTTAAATAATTTTCTTAATATTTATATATAAAAATTACTACTAAGATGGAAATAATTCAATTTATTTCAATCACCATCTAAGTATAATTTTATAAATATTAAATTAAATTCTAATTTAGAATTTTAATTCTAAATTCGATATTTAATGAATATATTTTATTAAGATATTCGATCTCCATTGTTGGTTTTACATAGCTTTTGTTTTAGTGAGTAATCCTCCCTAATGGAGGAACGTTCATTAGCAAGTTAACACCGTTTAATCTCGAAAGATAAGTAGCTTTGTAAGTGTTTTATATGGTATGGATCACCCTAATGGTGACGACTGTATTTGACTTACAAAATATGAAACAATGGTAGAAGCTCCTAAGATAGAATAGCCTTGAATCTCGCCTAAACGGGACAACGCTGGATTCCAATCTTGATCGAATAAAAGATTGCTAGAATGTTTAACATTTTAGATGAGCTAACAACTCTATTCAATAGATGATAGCTTTGACTCTCGCCTAAACGGGACACTGATATCAGTTTGTTGAAAACCTTGGAAATTATTTAGGATTGTATTTTTTAGTATTTTCTCTTATCATTCCTACATGCTATGTGCTTATAATTTCTGAATTGGATTTTGTGTTGAACCATAATTGATTTCTATTTATTATTTTGTAGTATCCTGTGTAACCATGATGAATCCCATGTTATCACTCTTGAAATAAAATAAGCTAAATGGATCTAACTTTCCAAAATGGAATGAGAACATTAATATTGCTCTCATAGGAGAAAGTGCCTTGTTTGTGTTAACTGAGCCGTCTCCTGAAGTGCCGGGGGACAATGCAACCAAAGCTATTAAAGAGAAGTATGAGCGTTGGCAGAATGCTAACAACAAAGCTCTATACTTCATGCTTTATAGCATGGTTGACACCCTTAAAACTCGGTTTTCTAAATCCGAAAAGGCTGCTGAAGTTATGACGAAGTTAACTGAGCTATTCGGTAGGGCATCTCTTCATTCTCGCTTTGATGCGACTAAGAAATACATCAATGCACGGATGGAACCCCATCAAAATGTGCGTGATCATGTTCTCCTAATGGCAAGTTATTTCCAAGAAGCCCAGGATCATGGTGCTGAAATGGATCACACTACTCAAGTAAGCCTTATCTTGAATAGTCTGACTCCATCATTTCTGCCCTATACATCAAATTATGTCATGAATAAAAAGAACATAGACTTTCATGAGTTAGTCAATGACCTTCAGACATATGAAAATTTGATTGGAGGCCCCAAGAAGAAAGGGGGTGAAACTCAAAATTCTGGCAATGGTAATGGGACGGTCAAACCTGAGGTAAATATTGCCTCTACTTCAAAACCCAAATCTAAGAAGAAGTGGAGAAACATCAAGAAGCGTGCCAAAGCAATGAAAAAGAAAAAGGCTGCTGCTTCTGGTGATGCACTCAAAGGAAAGTGTTTCTACTGCAATGAAAAAGGTCATTGGAAACCCCAATGTCCTAAACTTCTTGCAAAGAAACAAGGTATTTCTTTCTATAAACTTTAAGAGTTTTAGTGAATTATTATCCAATTGGATTATTGATTCTGGACTAACTTTGTTTATTTGTTTCTTCTTCTTATAGGGAAAGCTACTTGAACTCAGATGCTATCTTAGTGAGTTGGATCGGAAAGCTGGACAAAGGGTGAAGATCGTTCAAGATGAAGATGAAGCTCATTTATCTATTTTTGAATTAATTGTTTTAGTTTAAAGACAATTTGGATTTCGAATTTTAGTTTGGGATTTGTATCCCTGTTTTCTCATATTGCTGCAATATTTTTTTTATTAATAATATTTTATTTTCTATTTCAAATACATAGCAATTTATGAGATTGAGCTTCATTTACTTTATCTTAAACCACAATTACCACATTATATTTACATGTTTGTATGTGTAAGTGTTTTTATTATTGATACAAATTCTATAATATTTACAACTCTTCATAGAGTTATATTAAATAAACACTAGAAATTATTTCTATGTTTATTAATAACTGTTAATTCTAATACAATTATTGAGAATTTGTTTAATCAAAGGATCTTTTGATCTGATAGGGGTGGAGAAAAGTTAAGAAAACTATGCAGTTCAACGATCTTTTATATCTAATGAACTCTGGATTGTATTGAACTCCACATAATCTCTATAACACTTAGAGAATCATGATCTTTATAACCCTTAGGGGTGGATCATAATTTCTATATACTTAGGGGTAGAATTTATCAACAATACCCTATGTAACACATATTTTCTTTAAACATGGAAGTAATATAATGAATTAGCTATTATCAGTATAAATCCTTGATCTTGATTGTATGTTCCAATTTAGTTTTACTATTGTAGTAAATAAAGATTCACATAAAAGTTCTTTGATAATGTATCACACTACCTTAATTGAGTGGGAGAATTTTAAAATTCTTTACCCATCTTAGTTATGTTGACACTTGTGACAGGAACTTAAGAACACTACTGAAAAGCAAATCTAACCATTCATGTGGACAGATATAACTTATCAGAATTATGAGAATAAGATAAAAGAATTCTAGTTCAGTCTATTCGAATGACTTGAGCCAAGATTTCTCAATCGTCATAACATTTTATGGTATCTTAATTTTGATTACTTAATCTCTAGCAAGTATTTCTCACTTCAAATACTAGTCTGCTATATTGATAATTTAGTCTTAAAAAGAAACTCACAGTTTCAGACTAACACAATAAGTCACAACTAGATAACTCTCCAAACAATAAAGAGGTTAAAAGTATTATTTAACCAGACATCTACTATTTAGTGGGAGCTATCTGAGATGTAATCAAATAAGGAACATTAGAAGATATTCAAGAAAGATTTATGAAAGTGATCTATATGTTAGATATTAAGGAATTGTATATCAGTTATCGTTATGTCTACCCCAACTCATTCAAATTTTTAGATGGTGGTTAGTCTGGGGTTTGAGGAGTTATTCTATAATAATTCAAGCTCTACCAGAGAAGATTTATAACTTTGTAAATTCAAAATTACCAGAAAGTTATTTTACTGAAGAAAAGTCGAAGCTGTATTATCTCAATTCCATATTTTAAAATATGAGAGATATGTCTTCTGTTTATTCAGATGTACTTTAAACAGTAAGGATTTCAGTATCCCTTGATGAGTAAAGCATATAGTAAAGGATGTTTCATAAATATTTTTATGAACTAGTTTCCAGAAGTTTGGTTGGATTCAAATATACTACACTTGATCTGAAGATCAAGATATCAGATTGATTTAGTTGCACAGTTTGTTTTTATGTTAGTGCAAGTGGGAGTTTGTTGGGTTTTGTGCCCTAAATAAAACCCTTTACAATCTGATTAGTTATCAATAAAAGAAATTTGAAGTGATTTATGTTTGCATGAATTTTACATGCTAATGGTTTAATATGTTTATTACATTTACACACAAAATCTGTTAAGTCCAGATCATATGTTTATTCACAATTACAGTATTCTCAACACAGTGGAATGTGATTGTGATTATATGAATCGAAAGACTAAGTCCCTGTTTCATCAGTGTTTTGGATTTACACTTATTTGATAATCAGCGATGATGTGTACTTACACTTGGAGTAAGTGTTATGTTCTTTCCAGGACATTGGTAAAGTATACTAGTTTCGAAGGTATGGAGTATACATTGGACTGGACCGATATTGAACTTAGTTAAGATATTATAAACTTACTGTTATATCTTTCCAAGTCCATATCAGTAGTTGATCTTAAGATTAAAAGAATCTAAATCCTGATATGCTTAGGCTCAATTCAGGAGTGCTATTCATGTTCTTTGATTTATTAGTTAAGCCTACTTTTGGGTCAGGGTGATGCGTATATTTTGGAAACATGATAGTACGATGGAGTCGGAATGCTGAACATAAATATGGAATCTATAGCTTCTACTGGTGTATAGAAGTCAACTGATGATTCCCTTCGAGCTTAGCTAAATAGAAGTAAATGGATGAGCTCTTATTTAATTGACTATTTCTTAGATCACTAAACATCATGTAACACCCTTACTAACTTAGGCGTATTACGTGATTTTTAAACGTACTGTGCAGCTCGTTGCTAATCAACGAGGTTTATGGAAAAACGTGATTAATTAAAATTTTGCTTTTTAATTAAACTTATAAAACAATATTACAAAAGACTCGGGATCCCGATTATAAAATTATTTACAAAAAGATTTAACTGATTAACTGTTACATAAAATAAAAGTCGTCTAACGACCAGTTACAAAAATCAGCCTCGCTGTCCCGACGATCGTACGCTCCAGGCCTAACCGCCCCGACATGTACAACCTTCATAAGCTCGCTCACGGTCCATCAGCTCTAGCCTTGCCTTAACCTACACATCAACGTAGAACTGTGAGTCGACAGACTCAGTAAGAAAAGCATAATAATACTCATACATAATTCTAACTACCGTGTCCAACACGATACTGAGTCTCGCTACTGCCATGTCCAACATGGTACTGAGCCACTACTGCCATGTCCAACATGGTACTGAGTTCTGAACGTTCATAGGGACGGTACTATTGACACGTAACAACCTGATCGGTCGAACCGGTCATACTCCGGCTGCTGGTCATACTCCAGCCTGTACCGACGTGTTACTATATCCTCCTGATCGGTCGAACCGGTCATACTCCGGCTGCTGGTCATACTCCAGCCTGTACCGACGGGATACGTCAATAGCACGGAACCACCAACCAAATGTCAGCCTGATCGGTCGAACCGGTCATACTCCGGCTGCTGGTCATACTCCAGCCTGTACCGACGTGACAGGGTTGGATGGTTCGAAGCCACATACAACTAATGTAATCTAATAGGCTTCCTACATGCTCGCTAAACATGTAATCTACATATGCATACTGTTATACTAATCTTACCTGGATTCCGAATTCAGGTGTGCCGGTCAACCTGACTGGAACTGAAGCTGAGCGGCGGATTACTGGCTCCTAAACCATAAAAATCACAACGCTATAAGTGACACACTAAATCACTTCCAGGGGACTTAAACTAGGAACTAAAAGTTTCCCTATCGATAAAAAGCATGGCAATACCCCTAAAAACATAAAAACGAGGAAAACACGGGTTCTGAAAAATTCCCCAACCGGTAGACCGGTTGCCCAACCGGAATTCCGGTTCTGGGAAATTCAGGACCCTCATCCGGAATTCCGGATGCACAACCGGAATTCCGGTTCCTCGCAGGCAGCAACATCAAATTCTCATAACTTGCACAAATCAACCCCAAATCACCTCAAACTTTCCAGACCTGTTCTATACCTTCCCTAGAACATATCCAAGGCATCAAAACAACCCAGAAACCTCAAACATGAAAAATGCCATTGGAGCTCAAGCTTTGAGTTCTAAACTCAAACTTGACCAAAACCACCTAATCATGCATTCCACTAGCTTAATTCTACTTAATCAAGCTTATCTAAGCCTCTGAAAACAATTAACAACAACAATAATAACTCAGAAACAGATTCACTATATTTTCTTCCAAAAATCACATAATTCATACTAAAGGGGTATTTTTGGGACATTCTAAATTCCCGGCCATTCCCGACATTCCCAATGTCTAAAACCCGTCCCCAAACTACTAACATACTAAATTGTGATTTCTACTGAGCCAAACGCCGAGTTCCAAAATACCGGGCACCGGAATTACAAAATAGGCAAGCTACTGAATAACATAAATAACAGTATAATAAATTATTTAAATAGCTATAAATAATTTCATAATTAATCATAAACAACTGCTAATTTCCAAATTAACTAAGCGGGCTTTACAACTATTCCCCCCTTAAAAGGATTTCGTCCTCGAAATCTAACCTGAATAACTCTGGATAATGAGCTCTCATATCTGACTCTAGCTCCCAGGTGGCTTCTTCCACCTTACTGTTTCTCCAGAGAACCTTGACCAAAGCTATGGTCTTATTCCGAAGGACTTTATCCTTTCTATCCAGGATCTGCACTGGCTGTTCCTCATATGTCATATCTGGCTGTAGCTGAAGGCTCTCATAACTGAGTATATGAGAGGGGTCTAAAACGTATTTTCTCAACATCGAGACATGGAATACGTTGTGAACTGCTGATAAGGCTGGAGGCAAGGCTAACCGATATGCCACTTGACCTATTTTCTCGAGAATCTCTAAAGGTCCTGTAAATCTAGGGCATAACTTGCCTCTTTTCCCGAAACGTTTTATCCCCTTCATCGGAGATACCCGTAAAAACACATGTTCCCCTACTTGGAACTCAACATCCCTGCGTTTCGGATCTGCGTAACTCTTCTGTCTGCTCTGCGAGGCAAGCATTCTAGCTTTTATCTTCTCTATCGCCTCATTGGTCCGCTGAACTGACTCTGGACCTAGGTATTTCCTCTCCCCTGTCTCATCCCAGTGGATAGGGGATCTACATTTTCTACCGTACAACAGTTCATAGGGAGCCATCCCTATCGTACTCTGATAACTGTTGTTGTAAGAAAATTCAATCAATGGTAGATACTTACTCCATGAGCCTTCAAAGTCCATAACACAGGCTCTCAACATGTCCTCCAATATCTGAATTGTCCTTTCGGACTGACCATCTGTCTGAGGATGGAATGCTGTACTGAATTTTAGCTTTGTTCCCATTGCCCGTTGCAAACTTTGCCAAAATTTGGAGGTGAACTTCGGATCCCTGTCCGAAACTATTGACTTCGGTACCCCGTGAAGTCTCACTATCTCTCTGACGTACAGTTCTGCCAACTGATCCACTGTAAATGTTGTTCTAACCGGCAGAAAATGAGCAGATTTCGTAAATCGATCCACCACTACCCAGATGGAATCAAATAACTCCGTGGTCCTAGGTAACCCGACCACAAAATCCATCGTCATATCTTCCCATTTCCATTCTGGTAGGGTTAGAGGCTGCAACAACCCTGCTGGTCTCTGATGCTCAGCCTTAATCTGCTGACATGTGAGGCATCTCGATACGAATTCTACCAAATTCTTCTTCATACCGCTCCACCAGAAGTACGGTTTCAAATCTTGGTACATCTTGGTGGTGCCGGGATGCAGAGAATATGGGGTACAATGAGCCTCCTCAAAGATCTCATTTCTCAGTTCCACACTGTTCGGAACACAAACCCTGGCTTTATACAAAAGCATCCCACTGTCTGACACTGAAAAGTCCTTGGCTTGACCAGCCAACACCTCATCTCGGATCTTCACTAACTCCGGATCTGTCATCTGAGCGACTTTTATTCTTTCCAACAGATCAGATTGCAGCGTTAAGTTGTGAAGCTGACCTACCACAAACTCAATGCTGGATTTAACCATATCCTCAGCTAGCTGGGGTGAGATCTGAACCATGCTAGCTACTTGCCCGGGACCCTTCCTGCTCAGGGCATCGGCCACTACATTGGCCTTTCCGGGATGATAGAGGATCTCACAATCGTAATCCTTCACTAATTCCAACCAACGTCTTTGTCTCATGTTCAAATCTTTCTGAGTAAAGAAATACTTGAGACTTTTATGGTCGGTATAGATCTCACACTTCTCCCCATAAAGGTAATGCCGCCAAATCTTCAGGGCAAAAACCACTGCGGCCAATTCTAGATCATGAGTCGGGTATCGCTGTTCATAATCCTTTAACTGACGGGAGGCGTAAGCGATGACCCGATCGGCTTGCATCAATACACACCCCAAACCCTGTTTGGATGCGTCACAGTAGACTACGAACTTCTCCTTGTCCGAAGGCAAAGCTAGCACCGGAGCAGTAATCAACCTCTGTTTTAGCTCCTGAAAGCTAGCTTCGCACTTATCTGACCAAATAAATCTCTGATTCTTCTTTGTAAGTTCGGTTAGGGGCATTGAAATTTTGGAGAACCCCTCCACGAACCTACGGTAGTACCCAGCTAATCCCAAGAAGCTTCTGATTTCTGTCACTGTCTTCGGTCTCGGCCAATCCCTGACGGATTCAATCTTTCCGGGATCCACCTTGATCCCATTTTTACTCACAATGTGCCCTAGGAAGGACACCTGAGACAACCAGAACTCGCATTTCTTGAACTTGGCGTAAAGCTTATGTTCTCGAAGTCGTTGCAGTACCATTTGAAGATGTAACTCATGCTCCTCTTCTGATTGAGAGTACACAAGGATGTCGTCGATAAACACAATCACACAGATATCGAGGAAATCCTTGAATACTCTATTCATTAGGTCCATGAATGCTGCAGGAGCATTGGTTAGTCCGAATGACATAACAAGAAATTCGTAATGTCCATACCTAGTGCGGAAAGCCGTCTTTGGAATGTCCTC
The DNA here is from genome assembly GCF_029168945.1 of Cannabis sativa. Classification (NCBI taxonomy): domain Eukaryota; kingdom Viridiplantae; phylum Streptophyta; class Magnoliopsida; order Rosales; family Cannabaceae; genus Cannabis; species Cannabis sativa. The sequence goes on along the minus strand of NW_026870043.1, from coordinate 2,990,825 downwards.
CTCTCGGATTCTCAACTGATGATAACCCGAATGGAGATCAATCTTAGAAAAGACCGTCTTCCCCTGAAGCTGATCGAACAAGTCATCGATCCTAGGTAACGGATATTTATTCTTCACTGTCAGCTTGTTCAACTCCCTGTAGTCGATGCACATCCTCATAGATCCATCCTTCTTCTTGACGAACAAAACCGGGGCTCCCCAGGGTGACACACTGGGCCGAAAGAACCCTATGTCAAGCAACCCTTGGAGTTGAATCTTTAATTCCTTAAGTTCAGCTGGAGCCATCCTATACGGGGCTTTGGAAACCGGATCCACCCCTGGTGCCAAGTCAATCACGAAATCAATCTCCCGCTGAGGTGGTAACCCTGGAAGTTCTTCGGGAAAAACGTCCAAAAATTACCGAACCACTCTGATGTCCTCTGGCCGAATGGTATCTGGCCGAGTGGTGTCCACCACCACGGCCAGAAACCCTAAGCAACCGCCGTGTAACAATTCTCTCGCTGACATAGCCGAGATCACCGGGATCCGAGATCCCTGAACTGAACCAACAAATACAAACGGTTCTTCACTTTCCGGTTGGAAGACCACCATCTTCCTTTTACAGTCAATGCTCGCCGAATATTTAGATAGGAAATCCATTCCTAAAATACTATCGAATTCGACTAAACTCATCTCTATCAGATCAGCACTTAACTCTCTACCATCTATCTTGATCGGCATAGACCTAATCCACCTATTGGAGATAACCAATTCTCCGCCAGGTAACAGGGTTCCAAACCCTGATTCATATCTATCATACGATCTTTCCAATTTTCTAAAGACTCTGGCTGCCACACCAGACATCCTTGACCTAAACACTCATCCATGGGATGCCTCTTACTAATGAGATACTCCAGTAGGAATAACGGGTCTCAACACTACCCTGACGACTGTCTTGATTCTGGTTCCCTCGGAACCTCTTGTTCTGCCTCGAGCCACCGGATGTAGTGGATGATTCCTCCTCCAGTCCATGGCCGAACCACTACCTCCCCTGCTGAAACCTGACGCAGAAGGGGTAGGAGCCCCGCCACATTCCGGAGTCCTAACTGATTCCACATACATGTAGCTGCGCCCTCAGCTCACCATGCTTTCTTCGCCATCTCAGCTTAGATGGTCTTATCGTCGGTAGTGATCATAAGGTCATACTTGATCTTCACATTAAGTCCATCCCGATATTTTTCTTTCTTACTGAAATCGGTTGGCACAAATCCCGAGGCTAACCTCGCCAACCGGTTGAACTGAGTAATATATTCCGTCATGCTCATATTCGCTCGCTGGGTCAGGTGGGCGAACTCTTTCCTCTTGGCGCTTCTGACCGCCTCATTATAACATTTAGCGTTGAAGAGTTCCTAAAACCTTTCCCAGGTCATAGAGATGACGTCATGGATCTGAGACACCATGTCCCACCGGACCCGAGCGTCTACTTGAAACTGGAAAGTGGCACATACCACTCTGTCATTACCGGTGACACCCAAGAAGTTCAGGATCTTGGTAATCACCGTCAGCCACTGCTCGGCTTTCATTACGTCTGGACCTCCAAGGAAAACCGGAGGGGCTTGCTTCCGGAACCGCTCATACAGAGGTTCCAATCTAAGGGCCGCCACCACTATCCCGGCCTGGGCAGCAGGGGCGGGTGCCACTGGAACTACAGGCACTGGAACTGCGGAAGCACCCTGCTGTCTCAACCTCTGAATCTCGAGATCTTGCTCTTCTATCTGGGCTTGCATTTCTGCAAACCGTAACTTCCCAATTCTGGGCTTCCTGATTGACTTGGGCAGCCTGCGGCGAGTTAACATCACTCCAACCGCGAACCCTGCCCCTGGGACCTCTACCTCGGCCCAAAACACTTGAGGGGAACTGAGCTCCTCGACCTTGATCTGACCCGACTGAGATGCCCTGACTCCTAATATTTCGTCTGGCGTCCATCTAGTCTGAACCGCCTCGAAATCCCGAGTTGGCACTTCAGGTCACGATCATCGAGAGCTTACTAACGCCCTTAATTTGGAAATTAAAAACGAAACATGCGCCTATTCTACTATCAGGCTACTAACATGCTTCCTAACAGGCTTTTCTTTTTCATAACTGAATAAAATAAACTACTGAAGCAATATAGGCTTACTGAACCGTGAACCGAGCTAACTGCTGATGATGATTGTACATGTCGTGACGATCTTCGGAAGACAACCTGGCGGCTCTGATACCATTTGTAACGTCCCCGCTTCAAGCCTCCATTGGGTCCTTACACCCACGGAATAATGGCTCTTATACACGAGTACGTCACTCTGGCTGCTTCATGGACTGATGAATGGCCCTACAGACCAACACGAGTGTTTCCAGCGTGCTTTGTCCTCACTCGCACGCTTCCTGAGAAAACTTCCCAGGAGGTCACCCATCCTAAAATTGCTCCCAATTCAAGCACGCTTAACTGTGGAGTTCTTTCGTGATGGGCTACCGAAAAACAAGATGCACCTTGTTGACATAGGTAGTACCAATCAATCCATTTAAGCCCTCTTTAACTGTGTAGTCCCATACCTACACAGTCTCAGAATCATCCCACTTGACCTTCCCCAGGCGGTGTGGGATTGCACAGCTTACCCGGTGTTTCCCCTTACGGATCACGGGACTACTGACTGTCACAATCACCCCCCCTTACGAGGTCCGACGTCCTCGTCGACCACACTTCCGGCTGGGTCAAGGCTCTGATACCAAATTGTAACACCCTAACTAACTTAGGCGTATTACGTGATTTTTAAACGTACTGTGCAGCTCGTTGCTAATCAACGAGGTTTATGGAAAAACGTGATTAATTAAAATTTTGCTTTTTAATTAAACTTATAAAACAATATTACAAAAGACTCGGGATCCCGATTATAAAATCATTTACAAAAAGATTTAACTGATTAACTGTTACATAAAATAAAAGTCGTCTAACGACCAGTTACAAAAATTAGCCTCGCTGTCGCGACGATCGTACGCTCCAGGCCTAACCGCCCCGACATGTACAACCTTCATAAGCTCGCTCACGGTCCATCAGCTCTAGCCTTGCCTTAACCTACACATCAACGTAGAACTGTGAGTCGACAGACTCAGTAAGAAAAGCATAATAATACTCATACATAATTCTAACTGCCGTGTCCAACACGATACTGAGTCCCGCTACTGCCATGTCCAACATGGTACTGAGCCACTACTGCCATGTCCAACATGGTACTGAGTTCTGAACGTTCATAGGGACGGTACTATTGACACGTAACAACCTGATCGGTCGAACCGGTCATACTCCGGCTGGTCATACTCCGGCTGTGCGGCGATGTTACTATATCCTCCTGATCGGTCGAACCGGTCATACTCCGGCTGCTGGTCATACTCCAGCCTGTACCGACGGGATACGTCAATAGCACGGAACCACCAACCAAATGTCAGCCTGATCGGTCGAACCGGTCATACTCCGGCTGCTGGTCATACTCTAGCCTGTACCGACGTGACATGGTTGGATGGTTCGAAGCCACATACAACTAATGTAATCTAATAGGCTTCCTACATGCTCGCTAAACATGTAATCTACATATGCATACTGTTATACTAATCTTACCTGGATTCCGAATTCAGGTGTGCCGGTCAACCTGACTGGAAGTGAAGCTGAGCGGCGGATTACTGGCTCCTAAACCATAAAAATCACAATGCTATAAGTGACACGCTAAATCACTTCCCGGGGACTTAAACTAGGAACTAAAAGTTTCCCTATCGATAAAAAGCATGGCAATACCCCTTAAAACATAAAAACGAGGAAAACACGGGTTCTGAAAAATTCCCCAACCGGTAGACCGGTTGCCCAACCGGAATTCGGTTCGGGAAGTCAGGACCCTCATCCGGAATTCCGGATGCACAACCGGAATTCCGGTTCCTCGCAGGCAGCAACATCAAATTCTCATAACTTGCACAAATCAACCCCAAATCACCTCAAACTTTCCAGACCTGTTCTATACCTTCCCTAGAACATATCCAAGGCATCAAAACAACCCAGAAACCTCAAACATGAAAAATGCCATTGGAGCTCAAGCTTTGAGTTCTAAACTCAAACTTGACCAAAACCACCTAATCATGCATTCCACTAGCTTAATTCTACTTAATCAAGCTTATCAAAGCCTCTGAAAACAATTAACAACAACAATAATAACTCAGAAACAGATTCACTATATTTTCTTCCAAAAATCACATTTTTGCATAGAAAATTCAAAGCTTTGAACAACCTAACTAACATGCTTCAAAACAGCTCAATTAACATCAATTAAACATGATTTAAACCTCAGAAATCAACAATCAAACACAGCAATAACAACAGCCACAAAAGCATGCATTTTACTCAACTTTTCACCATTTTTTTCAAGAAAACAAAGGAGGAAAAATTAAGAAACACCTACCACAAACAAGAGTTCCAAAATGATGATGAATCAAGCTTGAATTTTGATGAAAAACCCAGCCTTTGAACCACATGCACCCAGCCGAAAATGAGAAGGAAAAGAGAGAGGTTTTGAAAGCTTTTCTTTGAAAAATTTCTAACTTTTCTAACTTATGATTTTTTGGAAAATGACAAATGAATAATGACACCTAGCATAAACCCATTTCAGCCAATTAACATTAAAATAAACATTATTTTCCATTCCATAAATTCACAAAAGACAAAACACTAATGGGGCAAAAAGACCATTTTGCCCCTCCACCATAAAATCACATAATTCATACTAAAGGGGTATTTTTGGGACATTCTAAATTCCTGGCCATTCCCGACATTCCCAATGTCTAAAACCCGTCCCCAAACTACTAACATACTAAATTGTGATTTCTACTGAGCCAAACGCCGAGTTCCAAAATACCGGGCACCGGAATTACAAAATAGGCAAGCTACTGAATAACATAAATAACAGTATAATAAATTATTTAAATAGCTATAAATAATTTCATAATTAATCATAAACAACTGCTAATTTCCAAATTAACTAAGCGGGCTTTACACATCATTTATAGGTAGCTAAGTGTTTTAAGGGGCAAAATACGTTGAGAGCTGAAAACGGTAAAATTATCCCATCTCGATGTAATCATCTATATAGAGGATCTTTGATCACAATAAGATTATAACAATGGTTAAATGAGATAGCATATCTATATCGTGGAACATATAATATGCTCTATATAAGTCTGAGAGTGCAATTCTAAGTTCTAAGAGTGGATTCAACGAGGAATTAATAAGTAGGGATTTACTTAGTAAATTCGGTTCACTTATTGGAAGCTCAGCATATAGATCCGTGGTCCCTATTCTAGTTGAGACAATATATCTTGTAAGACTCAATAATTGATTTGTGATTAATCAATTATAATTCTAAAGTTAGACTATGTCTAATTTGTGAATTTTCACTAAGCAGGGGTGAAATTGTAAAGAAAAGAGATTATAGGTTTATTTATTAATTAAGAGACTCTATATGTCTGATTAGTAATTAAATTAAATGACAATATTATTTAATAATCTATTTTAGTTATTAAATAATTAGTTTTGGCATTTAAAAGGTTAGAATTGGAAAATTGGCGTTTTTGAGAAAATAGAAATAAAAATTGTAAAAACTGCTAAATCCAAGTAAGGCCCATTAACACCTATGGCCGGCCACTTCGGATAGTTTTTCCAATTGATATTTTCATTATTTTAATGCCAAAAATTACTAACCTAAACCTAGTAGTTGGCTATAAATAGAAAGTGATGGCTCAGTCAAATAATGAAGTTTTCAACAAGTTTTCAAGCCTTCTGTCAGAAAATTATTTTTTTAGAAAAACTGAGCCTTCCACTTCTCTCTCTATAGCCGACCCTATACCTCTCTCTTTTCCTCTTCTCTATTTTGAAACCTTAGTGATAGAGTAGTGCCCACACACAACAAGTGGTACCTCAATCATAGATTGGAAGACTGTGAAGGATCACACACAAAGAGAAGGACATTCGGGCTCAGATCTTGATAATACTCTACGACAGAAAGGATACAAGGGTTAGAGATCTGAGTGGAAGGAGACATTATTCCACTGCAACCAATTAAAGATTTTCTTAACTTTATATGTGTTTATTTATCGTTTTAGAAAGTTCATATTTAGGGTGTTAAACAACATACTTGTGAGTAGATCTAAGATCCTGGTAAAATAAATTCCAACACATTCAGGGGTGGATATGAGTTTTCGTTGTATTCTAAAAACGATCAGTCTAGATTTTACCTTATGCAAAAGAAATTTGAAATGTTTGAAAATTTCATGAATTTCTAGCAATGGTGACAACCATTAAGGTAAGTGCTTGAAGATCTTGCGAACTGATAGCGGTGGAGAAAAAGTTAGTAAATATCCAGTTCAAAGATCATTAATTTGATTTTTGAATTATATCCAAACTTACCTCCCCAGAAATTCAATTTGCATATTGATAATTAGTTACTAGTCGTAGCCTAAATCCTTCTATGGTAATATGCAATGGTTATATACTTAATGTAAATCATTACAAGATTCATGGATGACCTAATCGAAATCTTAAGAAAAGCTAGAACTGCTAACCCTGGTTTGCATGTTTGTTAGCTATTCTAAGTGATTAAGGGTGGACCATACCATAGTCATAGATAAGAAAGTGTTTGTTTAAACAAATACTACTTTGCTAAGAAAACGACTAAGTTTGAAAATAAAGTAGCAAATAAAGGAGATAATTTTTTGATTCCAAAAGTGTTCTATCATGATCCCACTGCCTCTGTTGTCTTGACACAACCGAAGAGGTCAATACCATTTAGTTTTCTTAGACATAATTCACGGTACCTTGTCGTAGTGGGAGAGTTTCTAGGAACTCACCTTCTTATTACTTGGAAGACTCTAGTGATTAAAATCCATTGTAAGTTTAAACAAGTAATAGATTGTCAAGATAAGAAACTAAGAAGAAAGCCAAGAGAACTATGGTTTAATCTATTCACATGGAGTAACCTAAAGTTTTCTATTACAAGGACATAAAAGGAAATTTTCGTTAATAAGTCTATTCAATGGACTTAACAAAACTTCCTGTTCCTAGTATTATAGATTTGAGTTTATCTAAACCTATGGCTTGTGGTATACATGTTAATTACTTACTCTAATGCAACCAACTTACTTTAGTAAGATGCTAAAGCATTTTCTTTTCAATGGCAATCTATAGAAGCTTCATAACTTCTAAGCATAGATTTTATTTATTTAAGGAAAAGTCTCAACTATTCCAGAAAAGATAAAGCTATGAAAGAATTTCTTAAATCAACAGTGAGAGGTCTCAGATATGCTTTAGTATACCTTAGACAGGACACCTGCTGTTGAGTGGGAGTAATGAGTAGGTATCAGATTACTCCAGGAGAGGAACATAGGAAGACAATCAAGTAAATTTTAAGATTAAGGAGAGGAACTATATGTTAGTCAATAAGGGTGTGTTTAAAACAACTAGACTACACCACATCAGATTTTGAGACTTGCCTTTGTGCTAGAAAGTCTGTCGATAAGATGGTGATTACTTTGGGGGGAATAGTGATTTTGGAGAAGTGTAAAAACCTATCTGAAGTCTCTAGGTCTACCAGGGAGAGACTGAATGTTAAAGTTGCAGGAAAGGTACTTATTCAGTCTAAGGAAAGTTCTATACAATTGTGGCACCGTTCCAACTTGTCTAAACTACTAGTCTTAATTTCCTGATTAACCAAAGTAGTTGCCAAAGGTATAGAATCAAGTATCACAAAAGAGTAGACATATACAGAGGAATTTCACAATATCAAGGATTTTGTGATTAAGGAATAGTAATGGTGGAGAAAAGGTTGTGGTTAATTCAACCTGTCAGATCCTATTACGAAGAGTTTACTACTACTTCACTTGATTTGTCTATCAAGGTGTTGAGATTATTTGAATTTCACATTTTTCTTTTATATTAGTGCAAGTGGGAGTTTGTTGGGTTTTATGCCCTAAATAAAACCCATTTCAATATAATAAGATTTACTTATTAATAAAGATCATAAATAACATTTTATGTTGCATGGTTCACATGATTTATTTCATGATTATATATATAATGTATGAATTCTATTTAAGTCCAGAACATATGAATTTGTTAATGATTATAGTGTTGTCAGCACAGTGGAATATAATCTCAATTATATGTTCGAAAGTTTATTCCCCGATTTGTCAGAACACTGGATTTAGACTGACATGGTATAATCAGCTTACCGTAATATCTATTCAATTCAATATCACCTATTGATCCTAGATCAAATGATCTTAATTCTGATATGGTTAGGTTCGATCTCAAGAGTACTATACATGTTCTTTGATTTGTTAGTTAAGCCTACTTTTGGGTAAGGGTGATACGTACATTTTGGGAACATGATAGTATAATTGAGTGGGAGTGCTACCATAAATATGGAATCTATAACTTCTATAGGAATTTACAAGTGAAACGATGATATCCTTCGAGCTTGGCTAAACAGAGATACATGGTGGAGATCTCATTTCACTTTGCTGAAATATCATTTATAAGGAGCTAAGTGTTTTAAGGATAAAATACATAGAAGGTGTAACGGTAACTTAGTGCCTTTTCAATGTAGATCATCTATTAGAGGGTCATTGATCACAATAGGATTATAACAATGGATAACTAATGACGTATCTATATCATGGAACATATAGAGCGTTCTATATGACTGAGAGTGCAATTCCAAGTTCTAAGTATGGATTCAATAAGGAATTAATAAGTTAGGGAATTTACTTGGTAAATTCAGTTTGACTTATTGGAAGCTCGATTATATAGAACCATGGTCCCCATACTAGTTGAGACCATACTGCTTGTAAGACTCAGTTAATTGATTTTAATTAATCAATTATAATTCTAAAATTAGACTATGTCTACTTTATGAATTTTCACCAAGCAAGGGCGAAATTGTAAAGAAAAGAGATTCTAGGTTTATTTATTAATTAAGATACTTTATATGTCTAAATTAATAAATATATTAAGTGGAAATATTATTTAATAATTATTTTTTTAAGTTATTAAATAATTAGAATTGGCATTTAAATGGTTAAATTGGAAAATTGGTATATTTGAGAAAATGGGAATGAAAAATAACAAAATGGGAAAGTTGCAAAGTGAGGCCCAATTTCCTATTCTGGCCGCCCACTATGCAAAGCCCTTTACCATTTTATTTTATTTTATTTTATTTTTTATTATTTTAATGCCATACAATTATAACCTAAACCTAGAGAGCATTCTATAAATAGAAAGTAATGGCTTCAGGAAACAATACACAATTGCATCTCATTCTTTTCAGAGTGAATTCCTGAGCCACCACTTTCCTCTCTCTTTTCTTCTCTTCTAAATTTTGAAAATTCCTTGAGTGATAGAGTAGTGCGCACACACATCAAGTGGTACCTCAATCATAGTATGTAAGACTGTGGAAAATCAGCATCAAAAAGGAGAGAAAGAGATCCAGATTCAGATCTTGATTATGCTCTGCTACAGAAAGGAATCAAGGGCTAGAGATCTGAATGGAATGAGTCATAATATTCTGTTGCACCCAATGTAAGGTTTTCTTAAACTCCTATGTGTTTATTTCATTGTTTTAGAATTCATAGGATGTTAATGAAACATACTTGGTAGTAAATCTAGATCCTGGTAAAATATTTCCAACACCATTAACCTATAAAATGGCAATGACAAGTCTTGAACAAAAACAATGGTCAGTCGGCATGGATTCAGAAATGGATTCCATAAAAAAGAATAAAGTCCGGGAATATGTGGACGCACCTGATGATTATCATCTATTTGGATGTAAGTGGCTCTACTAGAAGAAAAAAAAAGAAGAAAAGAGGCGTTTGTGGCGAAGTTGAAACTTTTAAAGCTAGACTGGTCGCAAAGGGTTATGCCCAAAGAGAAGGTGTGGACTATGAGGATACTTTTAGTCCACTCCCCATGATCAAATCCATCAGAATACTTCTCTCCATAGCTGCTGCTTTTGATTACGAAATTGGAAAATGGATGTCAAGACCACTTTCTGTTGGGTTTTGTGCCCTAAATAAAACCCATTACAATCTGATTAGTTATCAATATAAAATTTTGAAGTGATTTATGTTTACATGTATGTTACATGTTTATGGTTTAATATACATATTTAATATATGCACAAAATTAGTTAAATCCAGAACATATATTCATTCACAATTACAGTATTGTCAATACAGTGGAATGTGAATGATTCAAAAGACTTAGTCCCTGTTCATCAGTATTTTGGATTTACATTGATGTGATAATCAGTGATAAAGTATACTTTCACTTGGAGTAAATTCTTTCCAGAACATTGGTAAAGTATACTAGTTTCGAATGTATGGAGTATATATTGGACTGCACCGATATTGAACTTAGATAAGATATTATAAACTTACCGTTGTATCTTTCCAAGTCAATATCAGAAGTTGATCTTAGATTAAGAGAATCTAAATCCTGATATGCTCAGGCTCAATCTCAGGAGTGCTATTCATTCTTTGATTTATTAGTTAAGCCTACTTTTGGGTCAGGGTGATACGTATATTTTGGGAACATGATAGAATAACTGAGTGGGAGTGCTGAACATAAATATGGAATCTATAGCTTCTACTGGTGTATAGAAGTCAAATGATGATTCCCTTCGAGCTTAGTTAAATAGAAGTAAATGGATGAGCTCTTGTTTCAGTGACTATATATATTAGATCACTAAAACATCATTTACAGTTAACTAAGTGTTTTAAGGGGCAAAATACATTGAGGGGTGTAAACGGTAAGTTTGTCCCATCTCGATGTAAATCATCTATATAGATGATCTTTTAATCACATTGAGATTATAATAATAGTTAAATGAGATAGCATATGGATATCGTGCAACATATAATATGCTCTATATAAGTCTGAGAGTGCAATTCCAAGTTCTAAGAGTGGATTCAACAAGGAATTAATAAGTTAGGGATTTACTTGGTAAATCGGTTGAACTTATTGGAAGCTCAGCAATATAGATCCAAGGTCCCCATTCTAGTTGAGACTATACTGTTTGTAAGACTCTATAATTGATTCATGATTAATCAATTATAATTCTAAAAGTTAGACTATGTCTAATTTGTGAATTCTCATAGTTTAAGAATGAAATTGTAAATAAAATGGTTTCTAGGTTTAATTATTAATTGAGAGATTTTGCATGTCTAATTAATAATTATTTTAAATGACAATATTATTTAATAATCTATTTTAGCTATTAAATAATTAGTTTTGGCATTTAAATGGTTAGAATTGGAAAAATGGTATTTTTGGAGAAATAGAAATAAAATTGAGGAAACTGCAAAATCCAAGTGAGTCCCATATCACACCATGGCCAGCCACCTCTTTGCATGTTTCTCAATTATTATTTTCAATTTTAATTTCCATGTAATTGCTAATCAAAGCCTAGCAATAATAGGAAAGTGGTGGATCACACTAAATAAGGCAGTTAATCAATTACACAATAAAAGAGGAAACTATTTATTTGGAAAGTTGAGCTCTTCCCTTTTCCTATATATAGCCGCCCCTCTCTTCTCTTTGTAAGGCATCATTATACACAAAATCAAGAGAGAAAAGAGAGAGAAATTTCAAGATCCTTTGTGAGAGAGCATACAATACCTCAATCATAGTTTGGAAGACTGTGAAGGATCATATCCAACTGAAGGACATTCGGGCTCAGATCCTGATTAGACTCTGCTACAGACAGGAATCAAGGGTTAGAGATCTGAGTGGAAGGAGACACTTAATTCCGCTGCCATCACTGTAAGTTATTCTTAACTTTTATGTGTTTTGTTTATCGTTTTAGAAGTTCATATTTAGGTTGTTAAATTAACATACTTGTGAGTAGATCTAAGATCCTGGTAAAATTAATTCCAACAACTGGTACCAGTGCCATGGTAATTGATTTGCTTGCAAGAAATATGGACTTAAAACGATTTGTTTGTGATTTGGATGGTTTCATGGTGTGTCATATTGATGTTTGTGAATTCTGGGAAAAATAATTGATTATCTGTATCTGAAATTATTTTTATTGAATAGTTTGGAAAGTTCTAAGCAATTTACTTTTTTACAGAACTCGATTTCGATTTTATTTGAATTAGTTATGAATTTTTGAAAATTGGGAAAAATCGGGGTGGTGATCACCCTACCCACGCGCGCGGAAGGGCTGCTTGCAGCCTCCCACCGCCGAGGAAACTCGGCAGATCACCCTCTCTACTCGCGCGGGTGGATGCAACGCATACCATCCGTACAGTGTGCAATTTTTCTTCGTTTTCTTCGATTTTTCATGCTATTTCATGGAATTGACTTCCGATTTTTTGTGTAGTTTTGTATTTTGATTTTTGTTTTTCAATTTTCAAATCTAATTATCAGAAATAAATTAATTTTATTTTAAAATTAATTTTAGATATTAGTGTAATTTGAATTTGAAAATAGGTTAAAATCAAGTATTGTTTACCTCTTTTCTTATTTCTTGTAAATTTTGATTATTTTATCTTATTTTTAAATATAAGGTCAGAAATTAATTTTTTTTTATAAAAATATTCTTTTAGTAATTTGACCTTATTTAGAATAAGATTACTATAATCATGGTATTTTAAAAGGGGAAATAAGATATTTTTGTTAACTTTTAATTTATTTTGAAATGATATTTAAGTTACTTAAAATCTAATTTTTCAAAATTGTAGGTTTAATTTTAAATATTTTTTTTATTTCATTCTTTAAAACCGAATTTTTTTAATTTTTTTTCGAAATAAAGTTTAATATTTTAAAATTAAATAAATCCTATATCCAACTATCTAAATCTAACTTCTTGCAGGAGTATGTGTTTTAGATTGTTTGTAAGTTTTCTAAAACCTATTATTGCTTGATCTAAATTCCCATGGTTAACTTGTTGACAGATCAAATGATCTGATTTTAACCAATGGTTCAATTGTCAATAGGTCAAGTAAATAATTTGTAACAGGTAAATTTTTACATTCTTCTTTCATCTGTGTATGACCTAGTAACATGATAGGGTCCATCCAAATCTGTGTGTCTGTGTGAGCCTATATGTTTAATTTCTGTTATACACACATATAGGTTGTTGTTGCTAAATAAAATGTCATAACTTGATAGATTTTATTTAGGCTCATTTAGTTAATGGGCCTATTCAATTAGTAACAGTTGTTTATTTTAAGGTTAAATTCCTCTCTTTTGGGCCTTGTGTGAGAGTTGGGAGCCTTAGAAGTGAGTACGACATACTGAACCCAGCCCCCCCTCACATGAACAACCCTAATTGTGAAGGCACATTTGCCTGATTTGGATAACTGTGCTAGGTTAATTAAATTAGTTTGACCTAATATAATTGAATAGCAACATAATTAATTTCTTTCTTCGAAATTAATTTAAGAAAAACATAGTTTGTAGAATATTATTTCTAGATAAACTATTTATATTTTTCTTGTATTTAATTAAATAAGGAATTTTAACTAACAAGATTCTTTCTGAAACTTACATTTATTATTTCATTGAATATTCCTATTTAAGTTATAAATTAGTTATTACTAATTTTCCTTATTAACTTGATTTTGAATATCTTTTGAATTTAATATTAAGTTGAGGAATACTAGGAATTGGTTATTGAAGATTCTTAAAAGATATTTTTTTTTAAGTTGGCTTTAAACATAAAATGGAATATCTTTAAATTAGGTAGTTACCACCTAATTTTGATATTTAATTAAATTTTATTTGGAAAATTTTAAGTTGTAAATTATAGATTCTTTCTATAATAACTTAAATCAGATATTTTCCAAATCTTGAAAAGATACTTAGTTAAATTGAGATATTTTCTAGATAGTTATTTCTATATTAATTATTATTTCTAATATGGGAAAATATCATTGATTGTGAAATTAATTGTTTAATAATTAATTTTGGTACAATTCAAGTTAAGAATATTTTTCCTAGTATTAAATTAGAAATTAATAATTAAGCCTTCTTTACACTTAATTATTTATTTCCTGAATTTAATACATTTAATTAAATTGAAAATTAAATATGTAAGTTGATTTTCATAATGATACTTAAATATTGTTATTTTCATGATATTTAATTAAATAGAAAATTATTTTAAGTCGAGTATTTCCATAACAACTTAAATTTGAATAATTTTCAAAATAGATTTTATTTACTTTATTAATCATTTTTCAAAATTGCGTTTGATTATGCAAGATGATTTTGAATTTATCTTGAAAGATAGATTAAAGTTGTAAATTAATTATTTTAATTAATTTGAATCAACATAAATCAATGATTTTTTCATTTAATGATTAATTTAAAATAAAGGAACTAAAATATATTATTAGAAATTGAATTAATTAGTCAAGAAAATCTAGATAGATAGTATTCTTGCTTGAAGTATTTTTTCTAAGTTAAGTTTCATTTATTTTAATGTATTTCGAAAATTGTATATTTTTAGAAATACAATATATATATTTGTAGAAAATTTTAATTTGAGTTGCAAATTAATTTAAATTAATACAACTTAAATTAAGTAATTTTCTTAATATTTATTAATACTAAGATGGAAATAATTCATTTTATTTTCTCAACCATCTCAGTTTAATTTTATAAATATTAAATTAAATTTTATTTAGAGTTTTATTCTAAATTTAAAATTTAATAAATATATATTTAAAATAAATAAATAATAGAAGAAAATACATTTTAAATAATGAGCTTTATTATTATTAAGATATTCGATCTCCATTGTTGGTTTTACATAGCTATTGTTTTAGTGAGTAATCCTCCCTAATGGAAGAACGTTCATGAGCAAGTTAGCGCCGTTTAATCTCGAAAGATAAGTATATTTGTAACTTTTTTATATTAGTATTGATCACCCTAATTGTGGCGACTGTATAAGACTTACAAACGTATGAAACAATGGTGGAAGCTCATGAAATAGTAATGACCTTGACTCTCGCCTAAACGAGACAACGTCGGATTCTCTTTTCGATCGAATAAAAGGCTGCTAGAATGTTTGTCATTTTAGATGAGTTGACAACTCTATTCAATGGATGATAGTTTTGACTCTCGCCTAAACAGGACACTGATATCAGTTTGTTGAAAACCTTGGAAATTATTTAGGATTGTATTTTTTAGTATTTTCTATAGTCATTCCTACTTGCTATGTGCTAATAATTTCTGAATAAGATTTTGTGTTAAACCATAATTGATATCTATTTATTATCTTGTAGTATCTTGAATTGCAATGTCGAATCCCATGTTATCACTATTGACTGAAAACAAGCTAAATGGAGCTAGCTTCCCAAAATGGAGAGAGAACATTAATATTGCTCTCATAGGTGAACGTGCCCTGTTTGTGTTGACTGAGCCGTCTTTTGAGCAGCCAAGTGACAATGCAACTAAAGCTGTTAAAGAGAAGTTTGAGCGTTGGCTGAATGCTAACAACAAAGCTCGATACTTCATGCTTTCCAGCATGGTTGACACCTTGAAAACAAGGTTTGCTAACACTGTCACGGCTGCAGAAATCATGACGCAGTTAACTGAGCTATACGGTATGCCATCTATCCAGTCTCGTTTTGACGCGACTAAGAAATTCATCAACGCACGGATGGAACCCCATCAGAATGTGTGTGATCACCTTCTCCAGATGACAAGTTATTTCCAGGAAGCCCAGAATCATGGTGCTAAAATGGATCAGACTACTCAAGTGAGTCTCATCTTGAATAGTCTGACTCCAGACTTTCTGCTCTATACATCAAATCATGTCATGAATAAGAAGGAACAAGACTTTCATACTTTAGTCAATGACCTTCAGACATATGAAAATTTGGTTGGAGGTCCCAAGAAAAGAGGGAATAAACCTCAGAATTCTAGAAATGGTAATAAGATGAGTAATCCTGAGGCACACGTTGCTTCTACTTCCAAGTCCAATAATAAGAAGAAGTGGAAAAATGCCAAGAAGCAAGCTCAAGCTGCGAAAGCAGCTAAGAACAAAAAGGCTGGAGCCTCTGGTGATACACCAAAAGGAAAGTGTTTCTACTGCAATGAGAAAGGCCATTGGAAATCCCAATGTCCTAAACTTCTTGCAAAGAAACAAGGTATTTCTTTATAAACTGATGTGTTTTAGTGAATTATTATCCTTTTGGATTATTAATTATGGACTACTAACCTTGTTTATTATTCTTCCTATAGCTCAAGCTTCTTAAACTTGGATGCTGTCTTAGCGAGTTGGATCTGAAAGTTGGATTGTGGATGGAGGTCGTCTATGATAAAGAAGAAGCTCATTTAAATTTTTTTGAATTAATTGTTTAATTTTTCAAACAATTTGGATTTCAAGTTTGGGATTTTATTCCCTGTTCGTTTCTCATAATATTGCAAACAATTTTTTTTGGTTTATAA
This sequence comes from Cannabis sativa, assembly GCF_029168945.1. Classification (NCBI taxonomy): domain Eukaryota; kingdom Viridiplantae; phylum Streptophyta; class Magnoliopsida; order Rosales; family Cannabaceae; genus Cannabis; species Cannabis sativa. Next base: position 2,974,312 of record NW_026870043.1, on the reverse strand, counting down.
TAAAATTTATTTTTAATTGCAATTTATGAGTTGAGCTTCAGTACTTTATCTTATAAATCAATTACCAATTGTTATATTTATTATGTTTGTATGTGTATGTGTTTTTATTATTGATACAAATTCTATAGTTATTTAAACTCCTTACAGAGTTATTACTACATAAACACTAGAAATTATTTCTATGTTTATGAATAATTGTTAATTCTAAAACAATTATTGAGAATTTGTTTAATAAAAAGATCTATTGATCAGATAGGGGTGGAGAAAAGTTAAGAATAATATGCAGTTCAACGATCTTTTATATCTAATGAACTCTGGATTACATTCAACTCCACATACTCTCTATCACACTTAGGGAATCATGATCTTTACAACCTTTAGGGGTGGATCATAATCTCTATAAACTTAGGGGTGGACTTTATTCCACAGTACTCTTTGTGACACATAATTTTAAACATGGAAATAATATAATAAATTAGCTATTATCAGAATAAATCCTTGATCTTGATTATATGTTCCAGTTTAGATTTATTGTTGTAATAGTTAATAATACCATTAAAGTTCTTTGATAATGTATCGCATTACCTTAATTGAGTGGGAGAATATTAAAATTCTTTACCCCTCTTCATTTAGTTGACATTTGTGATAAGAACTTCAGAACATCACTGATAAAAAACAAATCTAACCATTCACATGGATAGAAATAACTTATCAGAATTATGAGAATAAGATAGAAGAATTCTTGCATAGTCTATTCGAATGACTTGAACCAAGATTTCCAATCGTCATAACATTTTATGGTATCTTGATTTGATTGCTTAATCTCTAGCAAGTATTTTACACTTCAAATACTAGACTGCTATGTTGTTGACCTAGTCTTAGAGAAACTTACAGTTTCAGACTAAGATAATAAGTCACAACGAGATATCCGTCAAAACAATAGTAAAAGGTTAAAAGTTTCTAACCAGACATCTGCTATTGAGTGGGAGCCATCTGAGATGTATTCAAATGGGGAACATTAGGGGACAATAAAGAAAGATTTATAAAAGTGACCCATATGTTAGATATTAAGGAACTATGCATTAGTTATGCTAATATCCACACCGACTCATAAAGAATTTTGAGATGGTGGTTACTCTGGGGGTGGAGGAATCATTGTAGAAACCCATCTATAATAATTCAAGCTTCATCAGAGAAAATATAACTTTATAAATTCGAAATTACCAGAAAGTTATTTTACTGAAGAAAATTCTACACTGCATTATCTCAATTCTAAATTCTAAAATTTGAGAGATATGTCTTCTGGTTGTTTAGATGTACTTAATGGGCAAAAAGGATTTCAGTATCCCTTGATGAGTAAAGCATATAGTTAAGGAGGTTTCTAAGTTTTATGAACCTGGTTCCAGAAATATAGATGGATTCAAATATACTACACTTGATCAGAGGATCGAGACGAAAGATTGATTGTAATGCACAACTTGTTTTACTTTAGTGCAAGTGGGAGTTTGTTGGGTTTTGTGCCCTAAATAAAACCCATTACAATCTGATTAGTTATCAATATAGAATTTTGAAGTGATTTATGTTTACATGTATGTTACATGTTTATGGTTTAATGTACATATTTAATATATGCACAAAATCAGCTAAATCCAGAACATATATTCATTCACAATTACAGTATTGTCAATACAGTGGAATGTGATTGTGATTATATGATTCAAAAGACTTAGTCCTTGTTCATCAGTGTTTTGGATTTACACTGATGTGATAATCAGTGATAAAGTATACTTACACTTGGAGTAAGTGTTATGTTCTTTCCAAAACATTGGTAAAGTATACTAGTTTCGAATGTATGGAGTATACATTGGACTGCACCTATATTGAACTTAGATAAGATATTATAAACTTAGCGTTGTATATTTCCAAGTCAATATCAGAAGTTGATCTTAGATTAAGAGAATCTAAATCCTGATATGCTCAGCCGCAATCTCAGGAGTGTTATTCATGTTCTTTGATTTATTAGTTAAGCCTACTTTTGGGTCAGGGTGATACGTATATTTTGGGAACATGATAGCATAACTGAGTGGGAGTGCTGAACATAAATATGGAATCTATAGCTTCTACTGGTGTATAGAAGTCAAGTGATGATTCCCTTCGAGCTTAGTTAAATAGAAGTAAATGGATGAGCGCTTGTTTCAGTGACTATATATATTAGATCACTTAAACATCATTTACAGGTAACTAAGTGTTTTAAGGGGCAAAATACATTGAGGGGTGCAAACGGTAAGTTTGTCCCATCTCGATGTAAATCATCTATATAGAGGATCTTTCAATCACGTTAAGATTATTAGAATAGTTAAATGAGATAGCATATGGATATCGTGCAACATATAATATGCTCTATATAAGTCTGAGAGTGCAATTCCAAGTTCTAAGAGTGGATTCAACAAGGAATTGATAAGTTAGGGATTTACTTGGTAAATCGTTCAACTTATTGGAAGCTCAACAATATAGATCCATGGTCCCCATTCTAGTTGAGACTATACTGTTTGTAAGACTCTATAATTGATTCATGATTAATCAATTATAATTTTAAAAGTTAGACTATGTCTAATTTGTAAATTCTCACAGTTTAAGGATGAAATTGTAAATAAAAGGGTTTCTAGGTTTAATTATTAATTGAGAGACTTTGCATGTCTAATTAATAATTATTTTAAATGACAATATTATTTAATAATCTATTTTAGTTATGAAATAATTAGTTTTGGCATTTAAATGGTTAGAATTGGAAAAATGGCATTTTTGGAGAAATAGAAATAAAATTGAGGAAACTACAAAATCCAAGTGAGGCCCATATCACACCATGGCCGGCCACCTCTTTGCATGTTTCCCAATTATTATTTTTTAATTTTAATTGCCATGTAATTGCTAATCAAAGCCTAGCAATAATAGGAAACTGGTGGATCACACTAAATAAGACAGTTAATCAATTACACAATAAAAGAGGAAAATGTTTATTTGGAAAGTTGAGCTCTTCCCTTTTCCTATATATAGTCGCCCCTCTCTTCTCTTTATAAGGCATCATTATACACGAAATCAAGAGAGAAAAGAGAGAGAAATTTCGAGATCCTTTGTGAGAGAGAAGTGCCCACACACAGCATACAATACCTCAATCATAGTTTGGAAGACTGTGAAGGATCACATCCAACTGAAGGACATTCGAACTCAGATCTTGATTATACTCTGCTACAGACAGGAATCAAGGGTTAGAGATCTGAGTGGAAGGAGACACTTAATTCTGTTGCCATCACTGTAAGTTATTCTTAACTTTTATGAGATTTGTTTATTGTTTTAGAAGTTCATATTTAGGTTGTTAAATCAACATACTTTTGAGTAGATCTAAGATCCTAGTAAAATTAATTCCAACACTATCCTTTATGGAATTCTTGAAGAAGTCATCTATATGGAGCAACCAGAAGATGATAAGCTTCCAGGGAAGGAAGAGAAAGTTTGCAAACTGAATATGTCCATTTATGGACTTAAGGAGGCTTCTTGTTCTTAGAACAAATGGTTTGATGAAATAATCAAAACCTGCGGCTTTCACCAAACTGATGATGAACCTTGTGTTTACCAACTCAAGGATAATCAAGTGGTAGTATTCTGGGTCCTTTATGTTGATGAAATTTTGATTATTGGCAACAATATCAAGAAAATGACTAACATCAAGGAATTGCTTGACACTCTATTCTAAATGAAAGACTTGGGTGAAGCTGCTTATGTTCTTGGTATTCAAATCATCAGAAATAGGAAGAACAGATTTCTTGCTCTCTCTCAGACAACTTACATTGATAAGGTGCGAGAGAGATTCACAATGAAAAATACCAAAGGGGCAGTGATGCCTTCTAGTCCTGGTCTCCGGTTATCCTGAAGAGATAGAGGACATGAAGGACCCAGAATACTACCACTTGATTACACGACAAGAACATGCCTTGAAACATACAGTGGGTCAACATATCCGGTACACAATCACACAACATGGGATGTACCACAGAACATAAAAGATATCCTTGTTCTGCCACCAAACCAGAAAATAAGATTTGGAAGACCAAGGAAAAGAAGATTTATAGCTGATTGGGATACAAAAAACAGAATAGGTGCAACAAATGTGGTCAACATGGTCACAATCTAAAGACATGCAACAATCAACCAATTAAATAGATACAACTGAATTATTTGAATTGCTTAAATCTGTATGAGAATTTTGACAAGATGAAATGTTATATTTGATAGATTGCTATTAATTGGCAAAGTTGAAATATTTTACTAGTAGTTGCAAAATAGTTTCTGGACAGTTTTGACACTTATTAAGAATTTATTACATAAATAATTTCAAAGAAATAGTTTTTAAAGTCAGATTTGAAATTTATAAGTTGTATAATGAGAAGAAGAAAAAAGTTGCATAACAATTGGTAATATATTGAGATAAGATGTCAAAAATTAAATGACAAGTATTTTGACTACCAAAAATAGTTTGTACACAGTTGCATAATAATTTTTTTATAGTTGTACGACTAAAAATAAACCAACAACATTAATTGTAAAATCATAACACTGTTGTTAAAACATAAAAAAATGAACATATTATAATGGTTAAATTCAAATATCCTATAAGTTGATAACCAGTTCCATAATATAAAACGTATAGAGTACCTAAAAACATTTAAAAACCAAAAATTGTCTAAAATGAAAATCAACCAAGAACAATAAAGTTTCCCTTAAAAATGACCCTACTTTTTCAATTTAGAAGCTTTGGAAGACTTGTTTTGCTTCTCATCCTCGCTATCAATACTTTCATCATTTTCCTTTGACCGTACGAGAAAAAGAGGGCAGCAAGTCGAGTGCGATAAACTTCAATGTCAAAGTCACTAGGGACATCTTTCCCATGGTTGAAGAACTCCGCAAATGCAGCCACAAATGCTCCGCAATCACAATTTCCATAAAAGAAAAACAAAACTGTTAAACAATTATTATACAACATAAAAAAAAACTTAAAAACAACAACTCACTTTTTCTACTGAGATGGAAGACTAGCAATCTCCACAACTCTTAGAGGAGCTTTAGGGTCAAAACCTAAATCAGAAACATGGGACCTATTCTTCCAAAATCAAAGGAGATCAAAAAACAAAGAGAGTAAAAGAGAATAAGCCTTCATTTCATTCCTTGCTGCGAAATTCATTTTGGCGGTCCTCAAAGAATTATAAAGAAATATAATCCCCTCATTCAAATCAAGACGGCCAAAAACCCAATGGCTTTCTTTCCTAAGATTTATGATGAATAGGACATGATCGGCTTCATTTCAAGGCTTAGAACACGGAATTCGCAAGCCTCTTATATAATGCGCTATTGGGTGAGTAGCATGGATGTGAGACATCTTTGTTTTAATTGCCTTGGCTTTGCAGAATTTGTAGTATAAGGATTGAATGGAATCATCAAAAAGGCAGTCCGTTGTTGCGAAATTCATTGTAACATCATAAGAATATTTCCCCTTTTTCCTAAGGTAATAGAAGATAGTGTTCATATGCTGAAACAAAACAACAAAGAAACACAAAAGAAAAAGTGAACAAATATTACAAAAACTTAATAATAGTAGCTAAACTTAAAAACAATGATAAAACAACTATAAAAAAAATTAAAAGGAAAATGAAATATTACCGAGTCATTGATAAACATGTCATAGCAAGACAAACGACAAAAAAAACAAAATATTGAATTCAAATAATTGGCAAAATAAAATGAAATGCAAACAAATAAAAAATAAAAAACATAATAAAGAAAATAATCACCTAGGACATTTCAGCAATCCTTTGCCCATCCAAGCATCAAACTTTGCCTCAATTTCAGGAGAGACGGGATCAAAAAATGTATCGTTAAGTGTTGGGTTTTGTGCCCTAAATAAAACCCTTTACAATCTGATTAGTTATCAATATAAGAAATTTGAAGTGATTTATGTTTGCATGAATTTTACATGCTAATGGTTTAATATGTTTATTACATTTACACACAAAATCTGTTAAGTCCAGATCATATGTTTATTCACAATTACAGTATTGTCAACACAGGGGAATGTGATTGTGATATTATGAATCAAAAGACTAAGTCCCTGTTTCATCAGTGTTTTGGATTTACACTGATGTGATAATCAGCGATGATGTGTACTTACACTTGGAGTAAGTGTTATGTTCTTTCCAGGACATTGGTAAAGTATACTAGTTTTGAAGGTATGGAGTATACATTGGACTGCACCGATATTTAACTTAGTTAAGATATTATAAACTTATCGTTATATCTTTCCAAGTCAATATCAGTAGTTGATCTTAAGATTAAAAGAATCTAAATCCTGATATGCTTAGGCTCAACTCAGGAGTATTATTCATGTTCTTTGATTTATTAGTTAAGCCTACTTTTAAGTCAGGGTGATACGTATATTTTGGGAACATGATAGTATGATTGAGTGGGAGTGCTGAACATAAATATGGAATCCATAGCTTCTACTGGTGTATAGAAGTCATGTGATGATTCCCTTCAAGCTTAGCTAAATAGAAGTAAATGGATGAGCTCTTGTTTAAGTGACTATTTCTTAGATCACTGAACATTATTTACAGGTAGCTAAGTGTTTTAAGGGGCAAAATATGTTGAGGGGTGAAAACGATAAAATTATCCCATCTCGATGTAATCATATATATAGAGGATCTTTGATCACAATAAGATTATAACAATGGTTAAATGAGATAGCATATCTATATCGTGGAACATATAAAATGCTCTATATAAGTCTTAGAGTGCAATTTTAAGTTTTAAGAGTAGATTCAACGAGGAATTAATAAGTAGGAATTTACTTAGTACATTCGGTTCACTTATTGGAAGCTCAGCATATAGATCCATGGTCCCCATTCTAGTTGAGACTATACTGCTTGTAAGACTCAATAATTGATTTGTGATTAATCAATTATAATTCTAAAGTTAGACTATGTCTAATTTGTGAATTTTCACAAAGCAGGGGTGAAATTGTAAAGAAAAGAGATTCTAGGTTTATTTATTAATTAAGAGACTCTATATGTCTGATTAATAATTAAATTAAATGACAATATTATTTAATAATCTATTTTAGTTATTAAATAATTAGTTTTGGCATTTAAAAGGTTAAAATTGGAAAATTGGCGTTTTTGAGAAAATAGAAATAAAAATTGTGAAAACTGCAAAAACCAAGCGACGCCCAATAAACACCTTGGCCGGCCACTTAAGCAGGTTTTTCAAATTGATATTTTCATTATTTTAATGCCAAATAATTACTAACCTAAACCTAGTAGTTGCCTATAAATAGAAAGTGATGGCTCAGTCAAATAACAAGTTTTCAACAAGTTTTCAAGCCTTCTGTCAGAAAATTACTTTTTCAGAAAAACTGAGCCTTCCACTTCTCTCTCTATAGCCGACCCTATCCCTCTCTCTTTTCCTCTTCTCAATTTCGAACCTTAGTGATAGAGTAGTGCCCACACACAGCAAGTGCTACGTCAATCATAGATTGGAAGACTGTGAAGGATCACACACAGAGAGAAGGACATTCGGGCTCAGATCTTGATAATACTCTACGACAGAAAGGATACAAGGGATAGAGATCTGAGTGGAAGGAGACATTATTCCACTGCAACCAATGTAAGGTTTTCTTAACTTTATATGTGTTTAATTATCGTTTTAGAAAGTTCATATTTAGGGTGTTAAACAACATACTTGTGAGTAGATCTAAGATCCTGGTAAAATAAATTCCAACAACTGGCCTTAGAGCCATGGTAATTGATTTGCTTGCAAGAAATTTGGACTTTAAAATGATTGTTTGTGATTTGGATGGTTTCATGTTATGTTGTGTGTTATATGATGATTGATTGATGTTTATGAATTTTCGTGAAAAATAATTGAAATTCTGTTTCTGGAATTATTTTTGTTGGATAGTATGGAAAAAATTAAGCAATTTAATTTTTTACAGAACTCAATTTCGATTTAATTTGAATTGGTTATGATTTTTTGAATTTTCAAAAAAATATCGGGATGAAGCACTCACCCACGCGCGCGGAACCGAGTGATCCTCGGTCAGGCGCATGTTCGGACAAGATTTTGTCCGAGCAACACGCCCAGGGGTGTCTGAAACCCCTCCTCGGCGCGCGGACATGCTGCAGGTTTCCCCCCTGCGCCGAGTTTTGTCGGTCGTGCACTCCGCCTGCGCGCGCGGGCAGTATGCACAGCATACTGTCCGTACAGCTCACAATTTTTTTCGTTTTTCTTGAATTTTTCATGCTATTTCATGGATTTAACTTCCGATTTTTTGTGTAGTTTTGTATTTAGATTTTTATTTTTCAATTTTCAATCTAATATCAGAAATAAATTAATTTGAATTTTTTAAAATTAATCTTACATATTAGTGTAATTTGAATTTGAAAAACAAGTAAAAGTCTATCTTTTTGCTTGATTTTTTATCTTATTTTTAAATTTGATTATATCTTATCTTATTTTTAAATTTATGGTCAGATATTAATTTTTTTCTTAAATTAAATATTTTTTAAATAATTTGACCTTATTTAAATTTAAAATAAGTTAACTATAATCATGATATTTTGAATAGAAGGAAGATATTTTGCTAACTTTTAAATTGGTTATTTTATTTATTTAAATTAAATTATAAAATCTGAAAAAGATATTTATTTATCTTTTTTTTTTAATTTTTATTGAATATTTAATTTATAAAATATCAATATTTTTTAAAAGGTAGTTAGCAAATTTTTTGAAATGATATTTAGGTTAGTAGAAACCTAATTTTTCAAAATTGTAGGTTTAATTTTAAATATTATTTTATTTATTATTTTATTAATTTCGAAAATATATATATATTTTTTATTATTATTTTTTTAAAATTTAATTATTTAAAATTAAATAAATCCTACATCCAACTATCTAGTTAACCTTGTTGCATGAGTATGTGTTTTAGCTTATGTGTAAGTTTTATAAAACCTATTATTGCTTGATCTAAATTTCCATGGTTAACTTGTTGACAGATCCAGTGATCTTATTTTAACCCATGGTTCAATAGGTCAAGCAAATAATTTGTAACAGGTAAATTTTACAATCCTCTTTCATCTGTGTATGACCTAGCAACATGATAGGATCCATCCAAATGTGTGCCTGTGTGAGCCTATATGTTTATTTTATTATATAGGTGCATATAGGATGTTTATAAATAAAATGTCACTTCATGATAGATTTTATTTAGGTCCATTTAGTTTTTGGACCTATTCAATTAATAACAGTTATTTATTTTAAGGTTAAATTCCTCTCTTTTGGGCCTTGTGTGAGAGTTAGGGGCCATTAGAAGTGGGTACGACATACTGAACCCAGCTCCCCTTCACACGAATTACCCCAATTGTGAAGGCCCATTTGCCTGATTTGAATAACTGTGCTAGGTTAATTAAATTAGTTTAACCTAATAAAATTGATTAGCAACATAATTAACTTTTAAAATATATGAAATTTATTTTCATTTTAATATTATAAAGTTAATTTTAAGAAAAACACTCTTAGTTTTAGATATTATTTCTAGACAAACTATTTGTATTTTTCTTGTATTTAATTAAATAAAGAATTTTAACTAACTAGATTCTTTCTGAAGCTTATTTAATTAAATATTCCTATTTAAGTTATAAATTAGTTATATTAACTGATTTTTCTTATCTAACTTAAATTTGAATATTTTATTTAAATTTAAAATTAAGTTGAGGAATTCTAGGCATCAGTTATTAAAGATTCTTAAGATATTTTTTAAGTTAGTTTTAAACTTAAAATGGAATATTTTTCAAATTAAGTGGTTACAACTTAATTTTTTTGATATATAATTAAATTTAAATTTAAAAAATATTTAAGTTCTAGATTTTTTCTATAACAAACTTGAATTAGATATTTTTTCAAATTTTGTGGAAAAGATACTTAGTGAAATAAGATATTTTCTAGATAGTTATTTCTAGACTACTTATTATTTCTAATATTATATTGAAAAATATTATACATTGTGAAATTAATTATTTAAATAATTAATTTTGGTACAATTTAATTAGTATATTTTTCCTAGTATTAAACTAGAGATAAATAATTAAGCCCTCTCTACACTTAATTATTTATTTCTTGAATTTAATACATTTAATTAAATTGAAAAATTAAATATCTAAGTTGATTTTCATCATGATACTTACATATTTCTTTTTCATGACACTTAATTAAATAGAAAATTATTTTTTTAGTTGAAATTTAATTTTTCAACTTAAATTTAAATAATTTTCAAAATATATTTTCTTTATTTTATTAATCAATTTCGAAATTGCATTTAATTATGCAAGATGATTTTGAATTTATCTTGAAAAATAGATTAAGTTGTAAATTAATTATTTATTTTAATTAATTCTTGGACCAACTTAAATCAATGATTTTTTCATTTATTGATTAATTTAAAATAAATGAATTAAAGTATATTATTAGAAATTGAATTAATTAGTCAAAGGAAAATCCAGATAGGTGATATTTTTGCTTGAAGTATTTTTTCTAAGTAATTATTATTTAAGTTTTTCAAAAGCATAAAGTTTTATACTTTCTTTTTTCAAAATACAATAAATATATTCTCATGAAAATTTAATTTGAGTTGAAAATTAATTTAAATTAATACAACTTAAATAATTTTCTTAACATTTATATATAAAAATTACTACTAAGATGGAAATAATTCAATTTATTTCAATCACCATCTAAGTATAATTTTATAAATATTAAATTAAATTCTAATTTAGAATTTTAATTCTAAATTCGATATTTAATGAATATATTTTATTATAAATAATAAAGAAAATACATTTTGAAGAATGAGCTTTATTATTATTAAGATATTCGATCTCCATTGTTGGTTTTACATAGCTTTTGTTTTAGTGAGTAATCCTCCCTAATGGAGGAACGTTCATTAGCAAGTTAGCACCGTTTAATCTCGAAAGATAAGTAGCTTTGTAAGTGTTTTATATAGTATGGATCACCCTAATGGTGGCAACTGTATTTGACTTACTAAATATGAAACAATGGTAGAAACTCATAAGATAGAATAGCCTTGACTCTCGCCTAAACGGGACAACGCTGGATTCCAATTTTGATCGAATAAAAGGTTGCTAGAATGTTTAACATTTTAGATGAGCTGACAACTCTATTCAATAGATGGTAGCTTTGACTCTCGCCCAAACGGGACACTGATATCAGTTTGTTGAAAACCTTGGAAATTATATAGGATTGTATTTTTTTTAGTATTTTCTCTTATCATTCCTACATGCTATGTGCTTATAATTTCTGAATTGGGTTTTGTGTTGAACCATTATTGATTTCTATTTATTATTTTGTTGTATCCTGTATAACCATGATGAATCCCATGTTATCACTCTTGACCGAAAATAAGCTAAATGGATTTAACTTTCCAAAATGGAATGAGAACATTAATATTGCTCTCATAGGAGAAAGTGCCTTGTTTGTGTTAACTAAGCCGTCTCCTGAAGTATCGGGGGACAATGCAACCAAAGCTGTTAAAGAGAAGTATGACCGTTGGCAGAATGCTAACAACAAAGATCTATACTTCATGCTTTCCAGCATGGTTGACACCCTTAAAACTCAGTTTTCTAAATCCGAAAAGGCTGCTGAAGTTATGACGAAGTTAACTGAGCTATTCGGTAGGGAATCTCTTCAGTCTCGATTTGACGCGACTAAGAAATACATCAATATTTCACGGATAGAACCCCATCAAAATGTGCGTGATCATGTTCTCCTAATGGCAAGCTATTTCCAAGAAGCCCAGGATCATGGTGCTGAAATGGATCACACTAAAGTAAGCCTTATCTTGAATAGTCTGACTCCATCATTTCTGCCCTATACATCAAATTATGTCATGAATAAAAAGGACATAGACTTTCGTGAGTTAGTCAATGACCTTCAGACATATGAAAATTTGATTGGAGGCCCCAAGAAGAAAGGGGGTAAAACTCAAAATTCTAGCAATGGTAATGGGACAGTCAAACCTCAGGCAAATGTTGCCTCTACTTCAAAACCCAAATCTAAGAAGAAGTGGAGAAACATAAAGAAGCGTGCCAAAGCCATGAAAAACAAAAAGGCTGCTGCTTCTGGTGATGCACTAAAAGGAAAGTGTTTCTACTGCAATGAAAAAGGTCATTGAAAACCCCAATGTCCTAAACTTCTTGCAAAGAAACAAGGTATTTCTTTCTATAAACTTTAAGAGTTTTAGTGAATTATTATCCAATTGGATTATTGATTCTGGACTAATTTTGTTTATTTGTTTCTTCTTCTTATAGGCCAAGCTACTTGAACTCAGATGCTATCTTAGTGAGTTGGATCGGAAAGTTGGTGTAAAGCCCGCTTAGTTAATTTGGAAATTAGCAGTTGTTTATGATTAATTATGAAATTATTTATAGCTATTTAAATAATTTACTATACTGTTATTTATGGAATTAAGAAATGCATGTTATGTATTTAGTAGCTTTCATATTTTGCATTTCCGGTGCCCGGTATTTTGGAACTCGGCGTTTGGCTCAGTAGAAATCACAACTTAGTATGTTAGTAGTTTGGGGACGGGTTTTAGACATTGGGAATGTCGGGGATGGCCGAGAATTTAGAATTTCCCAAAAATACCCCTTTAGTGTGTTTTATGTGATTTTATGGTGGAGGGGCAAAATGGTCTTTTTGCCCCATTAGTGTTTTGTCTTTATTGACTTTTTATTTAAAAATTAAATGTTTATTTTTAGTATTATTTGGCTGAAATAAGGGTTATGTAATGGGGGCTTAATTCACTTTATCAAAAATCTCTAAGTTTAAAAAAAATTAGAAATTTTGGAAAAGCTTTTTCTCTCTTTTCTCTCTCTCTTTTTCGGCTGAAAGCTTGGGGTTCAAGGGCTGATTTTTCTTCAATTTTCAAGCTAGTTTCATCCAATCTAAGTGTTCTTCAAATCTTTGGTAAAGTTTCTAACCTTTTCTTGTTGTAATTTCTTGAAAAAAATGATGAATATGGTGATGCATGCTTGATGTTTTGGTGTTGTTGCTGCTGGTTATTGTTGTTGTTGTTTCTGTGATTAAAGTGTTGAATTCAGTAGGTTTGATGAGATTGAATTGCATGCTTAAGTTCTTGTTTTAGTTGGTTAGATTTTTATGTGAAAAAGTTATGAATTTTTAATGAAATGGTTCAAATTGTTGCTGTGAAGTTGCTGGATGTTCTTAGTTGTTTTCAGAGGCTTAGTTATGCATAATTATGTAGGTTTGATCTAGTTTGATTGCATGATTAGTGGATTCTAACCAAGTTGAGTTTTGGAACTCAAAGCTTGGTCTTTAATGGTGTTTTGTGATTCTGTGAGTTCTGGGTGATTTTGTTGCCTTTGAATGGTTATTTGGGGCATATAGAACAGGTTTGGAAGATCTTGTATGATTTGGGTTAGAATTGATCGAGTTAGGAATTTTTGAAAAATTCCTGCGAGGAACCAGAATTCCGGTTGTGCAACCGGAATTCCGGATGAGGGTCCAGTAATTCCCAGAACCGGAATTCCGGTTGGGCAACCGGTCTACCGGTTGGGGAATTTTCAGAACCCGTGTTTTTCCTCGTTTTTATGTTTTTAGGGGTATTGCCATGCTTTTTATTGATAGGGTAACTTTTAGTTCCTAGTTTAAGTCCCCGGGAAGTGATTTAGCGTGTCACTTATAGCGTTGTGATTTTTATGGTTTAGGAGCCAGTAATCCGCCACTCAGCTACAGTTCCAGTCAGGGTGACCGGCACACCTGAATTCGGAATCCAGGTAAGATTAGTATAACAGTATGCATATGTAGATTACATGTTTAGCGTGCATGTAGGAAGCCTGTTAGATTACATTAGTTATGTATATAGGCTTCGAACCATCCAACCCTGTCACGTCGGTACAGGCTAGAGTATGACCAGCAGCCGGAGTATGACCGGTTCGACCGATCAGGCTGACATTTGGTTGGTGGTTCCGTGCTATTGACCTATCCCGTCGGTACAGGCTGGAGTATGACCAGCAGCCGGAGTATGACCGGTTCGACCGATCAGGAGGATACTTGTCAACAGTACCATCCCTGTGAACGTTCAAAACTCAGTACCATGTTGGACATGGCAGTAGTGGCTCAGTACCATGTTGGACATGGCAGTAGCGGGACTCAGTATCGTGTTGGACACGGCAGTTAGAATTATGTATGAGTATTATTATGCTTTTCTTACTGAGTCTGTCGACTCACAGTTTACGTTTATGTGTAGGTAAAGGCAAGGCTATAGCTGATGGACCGTGAGCGAGCTTATGAGATTGTACATGTCGGGGCGGTTAGGCCTGGAGCGTACGATCCTCGGGACAGCAAGGCTGATTTTTGTAACTGGTCGTTAGACGACCTTTATTTTATGTAACAGTTAAACAGTTAAAACTTTTTGTAAATAATTTTATAATCGGGATCCCGAGTCTTTTGTAATATTGTTTATAAGTTTAATTAAAAAGCAAAATTTTAATTAATCACGTTTTTCCATAAACCTCGTTGATTAGCAACGAGCTGCACAGTATGTTTGAAAATCACGTAATACGCCTAAGTTAGTTAGGGTGTTACAATTTGGTATCAGAGCCGCCAGGTTGTCTTCCGAAGATCGTCACGACATGTACAATCATCATCAGCAGTTAGCTCGGTTCACGGTTCAGTAAGCCTTTATTGCTTTAGTAGTTTATTTTATTCAGTTATGAAAAAGAAAAGCCTGTTAGGAAGCATGTTAGTAGCCTGATAGTAGAATAGGCGCATGTTTCGTTTTTAATTTCCAAATTAAGCGGCATTAGTAAGCTCTCCTTGAATACGACCTGATATGCCAACTCTTGGTTTCGCAGGCGGTTCTAATCAGATGGACGCCAGGCGGACTACCAGGAGTCAGGGCAACTCCGTAGGGTCGAACCAAGGACAGGGAGCTCAGTTTCCCCCACCTGCTAGGGGCCGAGGTAGAGGTCCCCGAGGCAGGGCTCGTGGTCGGGGTGATGAGAACCCACCACAGGCTGCCCAGGCTCCCCCAGCCGATCAGGGAGCCCAGAACTGGGAGTTACGGTTTGCGGAGATGCAAGCCCGAATAGAAGAACAAGACCTCGAGATTCAGAGGTTGAGACAGCAGGGTGCTCCTGCAGTTCCAGTGCCCATAGTTCCAGTGGCACCTGCCCCTGCTGCCCAGGCTGAGATAGTGGTGGCGGCCCATAGATTGGAACCTCTGTATGAGCGGTTCCGGAAGCAAGCACCTCCGGTTTTCCTGGGAGGTCCGGACGTAATGAAAGCCGAGCAATGGCTGACGGTGATCACCAAAATTCTGAATTTCATGGGTGTCACCGGTAACGATAGAGTGGTATGCGCCACATTCCAGTTCCAGGAGGACGCGCTGGTCTGGTGGGACATGGTGTCTCAGATCCATGACGTCACCACCATGACCTGGGAAAGGTTCCAGGAACTCTTTAATGCAAAGTACTACAACGAGGCGGTCAGAAGCGCCAAGAGGAAAGAGTTCGCTCACCTGACCCAGCGTGAGAACATGAGCGTCACTGAGTATACTACTCAGTTTGATCGGTTGGCGAGGTTAGCCTCGGGAATTGTGCCGACCGACTTCAGCAAGAAGGAGAAGTATCTGGACGGGTTGAATGCCAGGATCAGGCATGACTTGATGATCACCACCGACGACAGCACCACCTATGCTCAGATGGTGGAGAAGGCACTGCGAGCTGAGGGCGCAGTGGGGTGTATGTCAGAATCAGCCAGTACTCCGGTGAGTGGCGGAGCTCCTACCCCTCCTGCATCAGGCTATAGCAGGGGGAGTAGTGGTTCGGCCATTGACCAGAGGAAGAGGGCACCCACTGCTTCCGGTGGCTCGAGTCAGAACAAGAGGTTCCGGGGGAACCAGAACAGAGGGAGTCGTCCAGGTGGTACTGAGACCCGATTCTCCTATCCCGAGTGCCCTAGCTGCAAGAGGCATCATCGGGGCGAGTGCAAAGGTCAGGGATGCTTTCATTGTGGCATGCCCGGACACTTCAAGAGGGATTGTCCCCAGCTCCGACCAGAGGCACCGAGAGCTCCAGCGATACCCACTCCAGCCAGGGTATTTGCTATCACGCAGGCTGATGCAGATGCCAGCCCATCAGTTGTCACAGGTCAGCTTTCTATTAACAACTCGCTATATTCAGTGCTGTTTGATTCTGGGGCTACACATTCTTATGTGGCGGCCAGAGTCTTTAGTAAATTGGGTAGACCCTATGATAGATATGAATCAGGGTTTGGAACCCTGTTACCTGGCGGAGAATTGGTTATCTCCAATAGGTGGATTAGGTCTATGCCGATCAGGATAGATGGTAGAGAGTTAAGTGCTGATCTGATAGAGATGAGTTTAGTCGAATTCGATATTATTTTAGGAATGGATTTCCTATCTAAATATTCGGCGAGCATTGACTGTAAAAGGAAGATGGTGGTCTTCCAACCGGAAAGTGAAGAACCATTTGTATTTGTTGGTTCAGTTCAGGGATCTCGGATCCCGGTGATCTCGGCTATGTCAGCGAGAGAATTATTGCACGGCGGTTGCTTAGGGTTTCTGGCCGTGGTGGTGGACACCACTCGGCCAGATACCATTCGGCCAGAAGACATCAGAGTGGTTCGGGAATTTTTGGATGTTTTTCCCGAAGAACTTCCAGGGTTACCACCTCAGCGGGAGATTGATTTTGTGATTGACTTGGCACCAGGGGTGGAACCGGTTTCCAAAGCCCCGTATAGGATGGCTCCAGCTGAACTTAAGGAATTAAAGATTCAGCTCCAAGGGTTGCTTGACATAGGGTTCATCCGGCCCAGTGTGTCACCCTGGGGAGCCCCGGTTTTGTTCGTCAAGAAGAAGGATGGATCTATGAGAATGTGCATCGACTACAGGGAGTTGAACAAGCTGACGGTGAAGAATAAATATCCATTACCTAGGATCGATGACTTGTTCGATCAGCTTCAGGGGAAGACGGTCTTTTCTAAGATTGATCTCCGCTCGGGTTATCATCAGTTGAGAATCCGAGAGGAGGACATTCCGAAGACGGCTTTCCGCACTAGGTATGGACATTACGAGTTTCTGGTTATGTCATTCGGACTAACCAATGCTCCTGCAGCATTCATGGACCTGATGAATAGAGTATTCAAGGATTTCCTCGATATCTGTGTGATTGTGTTTATCGACGACATCCTCGTGTACTCTCAATTAGAAGAGGAGCATGAGTTACATCTTCAGATGGTTCTGCAACGGCTTCGAGAACATAAGCTTTATGCCAAGTTCAAGAAATGTGAGTTCTGGTTATCTCAGGTGTCTTTCCTAGGGCACATTGTGAGCAAAGATGGGATCAAGGTGGATCTCGGGAAGATTGAATCCGTCAGGGATTGGCCGAGACCGAAGACAGTGACAGAGATCAGAAGCTTCTTGGGTTTAGCCGGGTACTACCGTAGGTTCGTAGAAGGGTTCTCCAAAATTTCAATGCCCCTAACCGAGCTTACAACGAAGAATCAGAGATTTATTTGGTCAGAGAAGTGCGAAGCTAGCTTTCAGGAGCTAAAGCAGAGGTTGATTACCGCTCCAGTGCTAGCTTTGCCTTCGGACAAGGAGAAGTTCGTAGTCTACTGTGACGCATCCAAACAGGGTTTGGGGTGTGTATTGATGCAAGCCGATCGGGTCATCGCTTATGCCTCCCGTCAGTTAAAGGATTATGAACAGCGATACCCGACTCATGATTTAGAATTGGCCGCAGTGGTTTTTGCACTGAAGATTTGGCGGCATTACCTTTATGGAGAGAAGTGTGAGATCTATACCGACCATAAGAGTCTCAAGTATTTCTTTACTCAGAAGGATTTGAACATGAGACAAAGGCGTTGGTTGGAATTAGTGAAGGATTACGATTGTGAGATCCTCTATCATCCCGGAAAAGCCAATGTAGTGGCCGATGCCCTGAGCAGAAAGGGTCCCGGGCAAGTAGCTAGTATGGTTCAGATCTCACCTCAGCTAGCAGAGGATATGATTAGATCCAGTATTGAGTTTGTGGTAGGTCAGCTTCACAACTTAACGCTGCAATCTGATCTGTTGGAAAGAATAAAAGTCGCTCAGATGACAGATCCGGAGTTAGTGAAAATCCGAGATGAGGTGTTGGCTGGTCAAGCCAAGGACTTTTCAGTGTCAGACAGTGGGATGCTTTTGTATAAAGCCAGGGTTTGTGTTCCGAACAGTGTGGAATTTAGAAATGAGATCTTTGAGGAGGCTCATTCTACCCCGTATTCTCTGCATCCTGGCACCACCAAGATGTACCAAGATTTGAAACCGTACTTCTGGTGGAGCGGTATGAAGAAGAATTTGGTAGAATTCGTATCGAGATGCCTCACGTGTCAGCAGATTAAGGCTGAACATCAGAGACCAGCAGGGTTGTTGCAGCCTCTAACCCTACCAGAATGGAAATGGGAGGATATTACGATGGATTTTGTGGTCGGGTTACCTAGGACCACGGGTTTATTTGATTCCATCTGGGTAGTAGTGGATCGATTTACGAAATCTGCTCATTTTCTGCCGGTTAGAACAACATTTACAGTGGATCAGTTGGCAGAGTTATATGTCAGAGAGATAGTGAGACTTCACGGGGTACCGAAGTCTATAGTTTCGGACAGGGATCTGAAGTTTACCTCCAAATTTTGGCAAAGTTTGCAGCGGGCAATGGGTAAAAAGCTAAAATTTAGTACAGCATTCCATCCTCAGACAGATGGTCAGTCCGAAAGGACAATTCAGATATTGGAGGACATGTTGAGAGCCTGTGTTATGGACTTTGAAGGCTCATGGAATAAGTATCTACCGTTGATAGAATTTTCTTACAACAACAGTTATCAGAGTACGATAGGGATGGCTCCCTATGAACTGTTGTACGGTAGGAAATGTAGATCCCCTATCCACTGGGATGAGACAGGGGAGAGGAAATACCTAGGTCCTGAGTCAGTACAGCGGACCAATGAGGCGATAGAGAAGATAAAAGCTAGAATGCTTGCCTCACAGAGCAGACAAAAAAGTTACGCAGATCCGAAACGCAGAGATGTTGAGTTTCAAGTAGGGGACCACGTGTTTTTACGGGTATCTCCGATGAAGGGGATTAAACGTTTCGGGAAAAGAGGCAAGTTATGCCCTAGATTTACAGGACCTTTCGAGATTCTCGAGAAGATAGGTCAAGTGGCATATTGGTTAGCCTTGCCTCCAGCCTTATCAGCAGTTCACAACGTATTCCATGTCTCGATGTTGAGAAAATACGTTTCTGACCCCTCTCATATACTCAGTTATGAGAGTCTTCAGCATCAGCCAGATATGACTTATGAGGAACAACCAGTGCAGATCCTGGATAGAAAGGATAAAGTCCTTCGGAATAAGACCATAGCTTTGGTCAAAGTTCTCTGGAGAAACAACAAGGTGGAAGAAGCCACCTGGGAGCTAGAGTCAGATATGAAAGCTCAATATCCAGAGTTATTCAGGTTAGATTTCGGGGACGAAATCCTTTTAAGGGGGGAATAGTTGTAAAGCCCGCTTAGTTAATTTGGAAATTAGCAGTTGTTTATGATTAATTATGAAATTATTTATAGTTATTTAAATAATTTACTATACTGTTATTTATGGAATTCAGAAATGCATGTTATGTATTTAGTAGCTTTCATATTTTGCATTTCCGGTGCCCGGTATTTTGGAACTCGGCGTTTGGCTCAGTAGAAATCACAACTTAGTATGTTAGTAGTTTGGGGACGGGTTTTAGACATTGGGAATGTCGGGGATGGCCGGGAATTTAGAATTTCCCAAAAATACCCCTTTAGTGTGTTTTATGTGATTTAATGGTGGAGGGGCAAAATGGTCTTTTTGCCCCATTAGTGTTTTGTCTTTAGTGACTTTTTATTTAAAAATTAAATGTTTATTTTTAGTATTATTTGGCTGAAATAAGGGTTATGTAATGGGGGCTTAATTCACTTTATCAAAAATCTCTAAGTTTAAAAAAAATTAGAAATTTTGGAAAAGCTTTTTCTCTCTTTTCTCTCTCTCTTTTTCGGCTGAAAGCTTGGGGTTCAAGGGCTGATTTTTCTTCAATTTTCAAGCTAGTTTCATCCAATCTAAGTGTTCTTCAAATCTTTGGTAAAGTTTCTAACCTTTTCTTGTTGTAATTTCTTGAAAAAAATGATGAAAATGGTGATGCATGCTTGATGTTTTGGTGTTGTTGCTGCTGGTTATTGTTGTTGTTGTTTCTGTGATTAAAGTGTTGAATTCAGTAGGTTTGATGAGATTGAATTGCATGCTTAAGTTCTTGTTTTAGTTTGTTAGATTTTTATGTGAAAAAGTTATGAATTTTTGAATGAAATGGTTCAAATTGTTGCTGTGAAGTTGCTGGACGTTCTTAGTTGTTTTCAGAGGCTTAGTTATGCATAATTATGTAGGTTTGATCTAGTTTGATTGCATGATTAGTGGATTCTAACCAAGTTGAGTTTTGGAACTCAAAGCTTGGTCTTTAATGGTGTTTTGTGATTCTGTGAGTTCTGGGTGATTTTGTTGCCTTTGAATGGTTATTTGGGGCATATAGAACTGGTCTGGAAGATCTTGTATGATTTGGGTTAGAATTGATCGAGTTAGGAATTTTTGAAAAATTCCTGCGAGGAACCGGAATTTCGGTTGTGCAACCGGAATTCCGGATGATCGATAATTCAGGAATTCCGGTTGGGCAACCGGTCTACCGGTTGGGGAATTTTCAGAACAAGTGTTTTTCCTCGTTTTTATGTTTTTAGGGGTATTGCCATGCTTTTTATCGATAGGGAAACTTTTAGTTCCTAGTTTAAGTCCCCGGGAAGTGATTTAGCGTGTCACTTATAGCGTTGTGATTTCTATGGTTTAGGAGCCAGTAATCCGCCACTCAGCTACAGTTCCAGTCAGGGTGACCGGCACACCTGAATTCGGAATCCAGGTAAGATTAGTATAACAGTATGCATATGTAGATTACATGTTTAGCGTGCATGTAGGAAGCCTGTTAGATTACATTAGTTATGTATATAGGCTTCGAACCATCCAACCCTGTCACGTCGGTACGAGTGGAGTATGACCAACGGCCGGAGTATGGCCGGTTCGGCCGTCAGTGACATTTGGTTGGTGGTTCCGTGCTATTGACCTATCCCGTCGGTACAGGCTGGAGTATGACCAGCAGCCGGAGTATGACCGGTTCGACCGATCATGAGGATACTTGTCAATAGTACCGTCCCTGTGAACGTTCAAAACTCAGTACCATGTTGGACATGGCAGTAGTGGCTCAGTACCATGTTGGACATGGCAATAGCGGGACTCAGTATCGTGTTGGACACGGCAGTTAGAATTATGTATGAGTATTATTATGCTTTTCTTGCGGGTACGTCGACTCACAGTTTACGTTTATGTGTAGGTAAAGGCAAGGCTATAGCTGATGGACCGTGAGCGAGCTTATGAGATTGTACATGTCGGGGCGGTTAGGCCTGGAGCGTACGATCCTCAGGACAGCAAGGCTGATTTTTGTAACTGGTCGTTAGACGACCTATATTTTATGTAATAGTTAAACAGTTAAAACTTTTTGTAAATAATTTTATAATCGGGATCCCGAGTCTTTTGTAATATTGTTTATAAGTTTAATTAAAAAGCAAAATTTTAATTAATCACGTTTTTCCATAAACCTCGTTGATTAGCAACGAGCTGCACAGTATGTTTGAAAATCACGTAATACGCCTAAGTTAGTTAGTGTGTTACAGTTGGACAAAGGGTGAAGATCGTCCAAGATGATGATAAAGCTCATTTATCTATTTTTTGAATTAATTGTTTTAGTTTAAAGACGATTTGGATTTCGAATTTTAGTTTGGGATTTTTATCCCTGTTTTTTCATATTGTTGCAATCTTTTTTTTATTAATAATATTTTATTTTCTATTTCAAATACATTGCAATTTATGAGATTGAGCTTCATTTACTTTATCTTAATCCACAATTACCACATTAAATTTATATGTTTGTATGTGTAAGTGTTTTTTTTTATTATTATTGATACAAATTCTATAATATTTACAACTCTTCATAGAGTTATATTAAATAAACACTAGAAATTATTTCTATGTTTATTAATAACTGTTAATTCTAATACAATTATTGAGAATTTGTTTAATCAAAGGATCTTTTGATCTGATAGGGGTGGAGAAAAGTTAAGAAAACTATGCAGTTCAACGATCTTTTATATCTAATGAACTCTGGATTGTATTGAACTCCACATAATCTCTATAACACTTAGAGAATCATGATCTTTATAACCTTTAGGGGTGGATCATAATTTCTATATACTTAGGGGTAGAATTTATCAACAATACCGTATGTAACACATATTTTCTTTAAACATGGAAGTAATATAATGAATTAGCTATTATCAGTATAAATCCTTGATCTTGATTGTATGTTCCAATTTAGTTTTACTATTGTAGTAAATAAAGATTCACATAAAAGTTCTTTGATAATGTATCACACTACCTTAATTGAGTGGGAGAATTTTAAAATTCTTTACCCATCTTAATTATGTTGACACTTGTGACAGGAACTTAAGAACACTACTGAAAAGCAAATCTAACCATTCATGTGGACAGATATAACTTATCAGAATTATGAGAATAAGATAAAAGAATTCTAGTTCAGTCTATTCGAATGACTTGAGCCAAGATTTCTCAATCGTCATAACATTTTATGGTATCTTAATTTTGATTACTTAATCTCTAGCAAGTATTTCTCACTTCAAATACTAGTCTGCTATATTGATAATTTAGTCTTAAAAAGAAACTCACAGTTTCAGACTAACACAATAAGTCACAACTAGATAACTCTCCAAACAATAAAGAGGTTAAAAGTATTATTTAACCAGACATCTACTATTGAGTGGGAGCTATCTGAGATGTAATCAAATAAGGAATGTTAGAAGATATTCAAGAAAGATTTATGAAAGTGATCTATATGTTAGATATTAAGGAATTGTATATCAGTTATCCTTTTATCTACCCCAACTCATTCAAATTTTGAGATGGTGGTTACTCTGGGGGTGGAGAAATTATTCTATAATAATTCAAGCTCTACCAGAGAAGATTTATAACTTTGTAAATTCGAAATTACTGGAAAGTTATTTTACTGAAGAAAATTCTACGCTGTATTATCTCAATTCCATATTTTAAAATATGAGAGATATGTCTTCTGTTTATTCAGATGTACTTTAAAACAGTAAGGATTTTAGTATCCCTTGATGAGTAAGGCATATAGTAAAGGATGTTTCATAAATATTTTAATGAACTAGTTTTTAGAAGTTTGGTTGGATTCAAATATACTACACTTGATCTGAAGATCAAGACATCAGATTGGTTTAATTTGCACATTTTGTTTTATGTTAGTACAAGTGGGAGTTTGTTGGGTTTTGTGCCCTAAATAAAACCCTTTACAATCTGATTAGTTATCAATATAAGAAATTTGAAGTAATTTATGTTTGCATGAATTTTACATGCTAATGGTTTAATATGTTTATTACATTTACACACAAAATCTGTTAAGTCCAGATCATATGTTTATTCACAATTACAGTATTGTCAACACATGGGGAATGTGATTGTGATTATATGAATCAAAAGACTAAGTCCCTGTTTCATCAGTGTTTTGGATTTACACTGATGTGATAATCAGCGATGATGTGTACTTACACTTGGAGTAAGTGTTATGTTCTTTCCAGGACATTGGTAAAGTATACTAGTTTTGAAGGTATGGAGTATACATTGGACTGGACCGATATTGAACTTAGTTAAGATATTATAAACTTATCGTTATATCTTTCCAAGTCAATATCAGTAGTTGATCTTAAGATTAAAAGAATCTAAATCCTGATATGCTTAGGCTGAACTCAGGAGTACTATTCATGTTCTTTGATTTATTAGTTAAGCCTACTTTTGGGTCAGGGTGATACGTATATTTTGGGAACATGATAGTATGATTGAGTGGGAGTGCTGAACATAAATATGGAATCGATAGCTTCTACTGGTGTATAGAAGTCATGTGATGATTCCCTTCAAGCTTAGCTAAATAGAAGTAAATGGATGAGCTCTTGTTTAAGTGACTATTTCTTAGATCACTAAACATTATTTACAGGTAGCTAAGTGTTTTAAGGGGCAAAATATGTTGAGGGGTGAAAACGGTAAAATTATCCCATCTCGATGTAATCATATATATAGAGGATCTTTGATCACAATAAGATTATAATAATGGTTAAATGAGATAGCATATCTATATCGTGGAACATATAAAATGTTCTATATAAGTCTTAGAGTGCAATTCTAAGTTTTAAGAGTATATTCGACGAGGAATTAATAAGTAGGGATTTACTTAGTACATTCGGTTCACTTATTGGAAGCTCAGCATATAGATCCATGGTCCCCATTCTAGTTGAGACTATACTGCTTGTAAGACTCAATAATTGATTTGTGATTAATCAATTATAATTCTAAAGTTAGACTATGTCTAATTTGTGAATTTTCACTAAGCAGGGGTGAAATTGTAAAGAAAAGAGATTCTAGGTTTATTTATTAATTAAGAGACTCTATATGTCTGATTAATAATTAAATTAAATGACAATATTATTTAATAATCTATTTTAGTTATTAAATAATTAGTTTTGGCATTTAAAAGGTTAAAATTGGAAAATTGGCGTTTTTTAGAAAATAGAAATAAAAATTGTGAAAACTGTAAAAACCAAGCGAGGCCCAATAAACACCTTGGCCGGCCACTTAAGCAGGTTTTTCAAATTGATATTTTCATTATTTTAATGCCAAATAATTACTAACCTAAACCTAGTAGTTGCCTATTAATAGAAAGTGATGGCTCAGTCAAATAACAAGTTTTCAAGCCTTCTGTCAGAAAATTACTTTTTCAGAAAAACTGAGCCTTCCACTTCTCTCTCTATAGCCGACCCTATCCCTCTCTCTTTTCCTCTTCTCAATTTCGAACCTTGGTGATAGAGTAGTGCCCACACACAGCAAGTGGTACCTCCATCATAGATTGGAAGCTGTGAAGGATCACACACAAAGAGAAGGACATTCGGGCTCAGATCTTTATAATACTCTGCGACAGAAAGGATACAAGGGATAGAGATCTGAGTGGAAGGAGACATTATTCCACTGCAACCAATGTAAGGTTTTCTTAACTTTATATGTGTTTAAATATCGTTTTAGAAAGTTCATATTTAGGGTGTTAAACAACATACTTGTGAGTAGATCTAAGATCCTGGTAAAATAAATTCCATCATTAAGAGCGTAAAGGCCCTTCACATACGTTACAATCTTAAAATCCCTCTCATCTCCTCCAGATTGAGAATCAGAGTACATTACCTCCATTGGAGTGCTGCTCACATCAGCCGACCCAAAATCAACAAAAGGCGATTTCAATGTCAGGGCACGCTTTCTCTTATCCAATAGAGGAGTATAAGTAACAGTGTCATCAACTTATTCATCAAAAGCAATGTCATCTGCCTTTTCAACAGCAACATTTGAATTGGAATCTAGAACCTGAAATAGAAAATTTGAAAATCAAAAAAGTAAAAGTTGCAAAACTAACATAAAACTGTCAATCAACTAAAAATAAATTGACATGCTAACACAACCTAACAAAGAATATAAACTACACTTACATTGATTTTAGCAACAGCCTCTAAACTAGCCAACACAACTTGCTCATCATCAATTTCAAGCTGGCTTAAACCATTGAAAAAATCATCTCTCTTTACACCAGACTCTTTGGCCTTAACATTTTCAACATCCTTGGCCCTCTCTTCACTGCCTGTAACAACCTCAGTTTGAATCACATCAACAGTAGGAACACCACCAACAACCTTATCAACTATAGAAGCATCACCACCATCTTTAACCAACTCATCACCATCATCAGAACCAGTATCAATATTCTCTGGATCAGGTAATCCTTTGTCATCATCCTCATCATCATCATCAGAATCTCGGGTGACAAATTCATCAGATGACTTAACCTGTTTAAAAAGCAGTATTGCAATTGAAATAAAATAGGAAAAAAACTAACTATAGTAGGAGAAAAAATATGAAACAAAAACTGTGAAAATAAATACCTCATCAGAAGGTCGACCATGAATGACATTAACTTTTTCTTGAATATCCTTAATTACAGTCAGGACAGACTTGAAATTAAGGTCAACAACACCTTAAAGAAATAAAAATCTTCGGCCAAGGATTCTTGGTTGGAAATGACAACCTCCAACTTAGATTTCAACATTTCTATGTCCTCTCAATCAGACTTTTTAGAAGATGAACCACCCTCGAATTTTTGCTTAGTTGTACCACAATTATCAATAGCTTCATCTAAAAATAAGACTTCCAATTGCAACTTCAGCCTCTCCTCATCATATGGACAAATGTTCTTAATCTTCAACTGAAAAATAGAAACAAAAAAAAACTTGAAACAAAAAAAATAATAAAAAAAAAGATTAATAAACTGGCACAAAACAAATATAAAACATTAAAGAAACTGAAAAATCACCTTGTTCAACGGCAAATCAAAAATCTTACCTTTCAAGTCTCTAAAAGTTGGATTTTTGGTCCCAACATCATCGGTCCAATTTAGATTTCTTGGAATCCTGGATACAACTCTTTTGCAAAAGGTGTTTACCATCGCAGGACAATATTCTTAAAACCAAACTATGAACACCCAAGGACAGCCCAATGCTCTATACAAACCATCATAGAACTGACCTCCCTTCTCCTCTTTTTTATTTTTCATTTTAATACCATGCTCTATTCTGCCTTTAAAAGAATCAATAGTCTTCTCAAACGACTCCCTACCCCAACAATACTCATCACATCGACCGCTGTCAACGACATCTAAATCAAACCTAGAAACTTCCTTATCTGGAGTATTTCTAAGAAGGAAACATTGGATGAAATACAACACAGAGAGTTTCAAACGTAGGGATTCAAAGCATCCTCTATAGCCTTATGATCAATTGTTTTTATGCCAGGGAAACAAACCTCAGTTAGTTGGTTTGATTCTTGGGAAAACAACAGTTTATTGCAATCCCCAAAGCAATCAAGACTATTAATCAAGTAATACTCCTCTACACTGAACTGTATACAATGACCAGCAACCTTAGCCTAAAATTCTTTGGGATCGGGCTGGTAAACCTCCCTCAAAAGTAGGCTGTGAACAACTTGAGGGTAAAAAATAAAGTCAGGAATATCTAAAAAATGCCCAAACTGGGTCTTGGAACATTGTTAACAAATTCACAAACAAAGTATTCTTAATGTTATTAATAACAGAGAAATTACTCGTACACACTTCGATCTGTAGAAATCATTGGGATTGTATTTGTTAACCGAATCTTGCATTTTACAAAGAAAGCAAATATTATGAAATAGCATAGGCAAGTAGCAAAACTATAATAAAATTTCAAAACAACTTTAAACAAACTAACATACAGGAAAAACTCTTTGAACATCAACATCCATGATAAATCTAATTTTTACCTATTGATGAGATAAAAATTTACAGAAAACAACTAGAAAAAAACATGTTAAAAAACACGCATACATCAAGGTGTTTAAACTATTAAAAAATTATGAAAAAATAATTAAAAAATGAGAAATGATAAAATGAAGTAACTGAAATAAAAAACAATAACACATATAGAAAAATAAAAACAGGAAAAAAAAACAACAATATGAAACAGGAATTAAAACTAAACAAAAGAAAAATGAAAAACTCATAAAAATAACAAATAAATCAAATTAATAAAACATAAACCCTAAAAAACCAAACAAAACAAAAGAAATGTTAAAATGAAAAACCTAAAATAATGAAATCGATAAACACAAAACCCACAAAGGTCGAATACGAAAAAATTTCAAAAATGGGGGAAACCTAAAAGAAACAGAAACAAACCTGAGATCGAAGACCAGCACCATCAGGATCATTTTTTTGAGCATTATCATGAGGAATTTTTTCCTGGGCAGCAACCTTTGAGTTCTTCTTTGGAAGAGCTCGCTCCTGTTTCGACAAGGGAGGAGCAAAATCAAAGTCATCTTCCTGAACAACAGGACGTTTGCCCTTGTTCCTATTAGCTAAAGATTTCAACCCCATTTCAGAACTTTTCTTTTGCATAGGGAAAGGAGTGGATGAAGAACGAGTAATAGCCATATTTATAAATGGATTAATAGAAAAAGTAAAAGAAGGAAAACGGTTATGGGAATCGGTTAATTTGAGTTGAAAATAAAATTGAAGAACATAAAGAAGAGGGAAAACGAGTTGGGATCGTGAAGGGGGAAGAGTTCAGCTATGGAGGTTATGATTTTTTTTAAAAAAAAAATAAATAAAAAGAAATAGAAAATAATAAGAAAAGGAAGAGAAAAATAGAGGGAAATGATGTAATGAGAGATTGATACAAGATATCAATCAACAACATGTTAGCTGCATTTATTGTGTGTGCATGTGGTAAAAATGTAATAAAGTAAAGATGAAAAATATAAATGTTGCTTTCACCGTGTAGTGGTATTTTAGTAATAAAATGTGCATTTTGTATTTTTATTGTAAAAATTGCAAAATAATTAAACCAAACAGAATTGAAGATAAAAGAAATCTAAAATATGTATAGTTTTTTTTTTTTTTTTTTGAGAAGTTGTAATTGTATTTTTTTTAAGGTTATAGAATATAGTTTGGGATAAGTAGGTTTTTAGAAAATTCATGTTACCGTTCGGGGAGACTATTAAAATATTCAACTTGGTGATCCTAGTTGTTGGTAACTTGTCAGGTTCATTCGATGCACTCAACTCTAAGTAACTTTATGAGTTACCATTGGCCACTCACTATTCGAGTATAATTTATATGAAAAGAATGTGAGTGTGATATCCCAAAACTACAATTTCCTCGCATTGTTATCTAAATTTATGTCTTTGGCCCAGAAAACTCAGATTCACTCACTAAGTCACTAATAACAATGATGATTGACTCCAAACCCTTAGTCCGTACTCTAAAGTCTAAACACTGAAGATAAGTAAAAAAGAGCTAGCTTTAGTTTTATACTATGTCCCATCACCACCCTCTACTGTCTTTTAAATACTTATTTTCATAACAATTTTTATACTTTGGAGTGACAGGGAAGGGAGAGAATATTCGATTTCGCAAATTAACTATCTTCTCTATCACATGTAACTCCACAAAGTCTCAGTCTAATGTATTCTAACCACACCCAAGCCCTTGTCCTCTCTCTCTTTCTCTATCTTTTCCCTGTAAAAAGCTTTCATTGAGCGTTATAAAGACGAGGGCAATGGGTAGTTGAAAGCATTTAATAACCCAAAACATTCAATCAAAGTTTCTTTCTCTTTACTCGGGAATATTTAATTTAACATATAGAAAAATCCGTCTCACTGAGACCTTGGATGAAAAAGAAAAGTTGTAACAGTAGTCCTAGTAGAAGAAGCAGTAGCAGTAGTCGTAATACACTGGTCGACACGTGTCCCATGACTTAGCATACTTGAAACCCGTGGTGATGAGAGTAAAATTGGCCTCGCTGTTGCTGGTAGTGCTGATCCTGCTCGGCCTGTTGTTGCGGGAGCGGTGGCTGATGTGTCATCTCTTTCTGGCGACGGAGCTCCATTACTTTCCGGTGGGAGTTTGAGTGCTGTGTTAGGACAAATGTCGGGCTCGCTGCGGGTCTGTATTCGGGTACGAGGCGGCCTGACTTGTACCTGACCCCGCAAGCGTTGCAAAGCGTTTTGGGTCCCATTGGACCGGTCCTCCACTGTGGTGTCTTCTCCGATGCACAGTGCGTGCACCTACGCGCCCCTCCCGATACCGTGGAAGAAGGGTTAACGTTCGACCCCGACGCTTCTTCTCTTTTCGATTTTGTTTTAGCAGAGATCGATGAGGATGATTCAAGCTCCTGCGGTGTTGGTTGATTCGATATAGATCCCCAGCTAGTGTTGGCGCCGGTGATCGGAACTCTCGATCGCTTGCTTCTAGCTCTGCCGGCAAATGACGTGTCGTTTGGGTACGTTAGGGCTCCAGGGATCTCTCCAGTGGGTAAATCGTTAAACGAATCGTCCGCAAATCTCGATAACCATTCCAGTTCCGCTACGTCATCACTCTGCTCAAGACCAAATCAAATGGAAACAACAAAAACATATTATATATATTATGATAAACAAATAAAAAAAGAAATGTAATGAGATGAGAGAACTGGTCAAATGAGGATTACAGGGACGCAGAGGTCGCTGGTGAAATCAGGTGGGTTAAAGAAATGAGCTGACGCAGATGTCTGAGGAAGGAGGGGTGGAAGACAATGGTGGTGTTGAGGAACGTCGAAGTTGGAGGAGGAAGAGAAGAACTGTTCGTCGTCGTTGTTTGAAAAGTCGAGAAGGTCGTCAATGCCGAAACAATCTTGCTGGTGGTGGGTTGGTAGTTCATGATCCATTTGCAGTGGCAGGAGTAAAGGGACAGTAGCTAGCTAGCCGAGGCGATCGTGCTTCTCTTTTATCAGTGTAACGACCTCTCACCTATCTCTGGTTTTAGTTTACAGAGAGAGGAGAAGAGGGAAAGAAAAAGAGAGAGAGAGAAGGGAGGAATGAAGAAGGAGATGAGGCTATAATGTTATAATTGATTTGCGGGGAAGAAGGGGCAGAGGAACGTGCAGAGAGTGACCAATCCACGCTCACTAGAAGAGAGAGAGAAACAAGAGTGAATATAAAGAGTAGTAAAGTAAAGATGGACTTATTATTAGGGAACGTTTGGTAGAAGGTTAAAAAAATAACTTCATTAATGTGAATAATATGATGTAGGAGGATACGATTGTCTCTAAATTTGTCAAGTTTATTGGTTAATTTGGTAAAATTTTTGTTCATGGAAAAATTCTAATAAAATAAAATAATTATTTCAAATTTACATTTTCAAATTTCAAGTTAATTTTATTTTACTATTTTTTTTAATTATATGTGTGACCAATGAATTATAACAAGGAATATTTAATGTTTATTGATATTTTTAAAAAATTATTATAATAAGAGCTTAAAAAATAATAAATAACAGTAATAAAGAAGATAGAGATTTTTACGTGGTTCAGGTATTAATTAACCTTAGTCCACGAGTCAGTCTATTAGCCATAGAAGGCGTATATGGTATTTTTATAGTGCTTATGCAAGAAGCCTAACTATGTATTTTGTGTTTCTCTTGAAGAAGAAGAAAGCTTAGAATAATATTAGCAAAGCTTCGGCTATCTAGGTTATGATACCCCATTCGTATGGAAATAGAAGGGTAATTGTAGGTTGAAGGGCGAGTATGGACATGCCCATGACATGCAAACACTACTACAAAAACCCCCTTTAGAGGCGGTTTTTAAGCTCTTTCAGGGTCGGTTTTTGCGAAATTCGCTACCGACGCTGATCAGGGCGACGCTAAAGGGTTTATATGAACCGACGCCATATGTACCCCTATGGCGTCGGTTATTAGCTGGGAACCGACGCCATAGGGGTACCTATGGCGTCGGTTCCTAGCCAATAACTGACGCCATATGTGGCGTAGCAACCGACGCCATAGGTACGCGAATTTCAGTTTTTTTATTTTTTTTTTATTTAATTATATAATTTTAATTACATTTTCATTATATATTTATTAATTTATATATTATTTTATTTAATTTAAATTACATATTTATTTTTTAAAATGTAAATTAAATATTATTTAAATTTGGGTAAAATACATAATTTTATTTCATAAAAGTAATTAAATATTACACAAACACTAATGTAAAATTAATTTAAAATATTAATAAGTTAATAAATCTAACTACAAGTTAATCTATAAAAATTACATAATGAAGAAAAATTCTTCGACCTTTCAACCTCAATCGTCACTGTGAATCACCGCCATCAATTGTTCGATCCACTTTCGCTGTAGCGGTAACAATTCTGTTTTTGGATCGTATTGCTTCTTACCCCCAAACTGTTAAAAAAATTAAAAATTTATATTAGTTTATGTATATGTATATTATATATTTGTTATTATAGAATTTATATAATATAATCAATAATTAAAACTTACAACTTTTTGATCTTGTATGTAACGGCTGGGGTTGGCACGTGCGACGATGTCAATGATATATTTCAAAACATAAAAACCGCATTCTTGGCTTTTAGGTTGTCTTGGACAGTTTGCTTGGTCAATTCCTTGCCACGGGCCAAGATACTCATGTGCGTTCCCTATATACATGAATGCCCTGTTTGGGAAAATTATATTAGCATTTCAATTCGTTAGTTAATTTAAATTCGTTACATAAGAAGTCGTTAAATTATTACCTTCCGATCATTTGTTCTATTACTTCGGGAATTGGGCGGCCACTTAAAGGGTTTAAATGGATAATTTTCCTTGGCGTAACCACCACTAGCGTCCAATGCATCCTAAAAAATTATATTAGAATATAAGTAAGATAGTATAAAAATAATTTGAAGACATAATATAGAAATGAATAATTAGCACTAAAGAATTTAATAAAGTTTACGGGATATTCCAAGGAATAAAGAACATTTGGTGGTTGTTGTTCATTAATGATAACCAATTAGCCAATCATCTTGCCGCATCGTCAAAAGACTGACTCTTTTCTTCATCGTTGATCCCATGCACTGTGAGAAGCTCTGGGTCGTAAAACTTGAAAATTTTTCTCAGACCGTTGATGCTCTCCCATATGTGCCTGCCAAAAAAATTGTTAGTGTCTTATAATAATTTAACTATAATTTGATATAAGGTTAATTAGATTAAAGAAGAGTATACATCATTCCAAACAACATTCCCTGGTTGCCGATCTAGTCACACGTAGCAACCTGCTGCAAATCCTCTCCAGATAACGTGATCTGGGTACGTGGTGCAATGAATCCTCGGGGGACAGGAATTGTGATTATATCACGTTTATCTTTGAGCCTCAGGAATTCATGAATCATCCATTTTAGCGAATTAGGGATCAACGCCATCTTCTCTTCCGTGAACAAGTCATCTTCCCGTGCACCACGGCCTTGTGGAGAAAGGATCGGAGCTTTCCCCTTTGACGCATCACGTCTTGAGGGCGGTTGAGCGAGTGGACCCTAAACAAAACAGAACATAATATATATATATATATCAAATTTTATCCAAATTCTACCGAAATTTCGGCAGCATAACGGTTGTAATTGAATGACCCCAAAAATTTTGAACATGGCTGTATAACGACAAATAACACATATATAACAGTAGTTTGTTCATCCATCCCACCGCAGCACATATATTCGCAGAACCTACTTCACTACGGATGAATATTTAAGATATTCAAACTCCACTAATCATTAATAATTAATTTGAGTTGAGAAGTTACCTCGGTTGTTAAAATTAAGTGTTTAGGCCAAGGAAGGAACATCTGGTATACGTCCCTAACATATCTGCACTCTTCAATTGGGACTGGGATTTCAGCGTCCTCTTGCAGGATTTCTGAAACCATAATCCGGGCATGTGAATCATCGTAGTCCTGGCAGTGAACTTTGATCATACCAACATGCTCGTACAAATACGCTCGGGCCACAATGTTGTCGATGTTGTCAGAGCAGAGATGTACTTGCTGATTAAGGGTCGCATGGTCATCAAAATTGTACAGGATACCTTGGTCGTTGAGGGAAATAAACTCCTCAGCATAAGTTTGTGGTTGTACCTCATCCTGAGGAGCGTATGGTTGTGGAACATACGCCTCACCAGCCACCTCTCCTTCTTCCTCTTGTTCGGCAGCGTTTCTCTGCTGCTTAAGGGATTGGACTTGGGCTTTTAATTTTTCAATCTCCTTCGCTTGCCGAGCCACAATATCAGACACTTCTCTTTTCTTCCTGCCGAACAGTTGAGATGCCCTGGTCAGGAACCTACAAATCATAAAATGCAAATTAGCAACGATTTTATTTGTGTAACTAAATAAATAACATTTGAAGTAATAGCATACCCAGCAGCCCTGACACGTCCAGGATGCTCTGGTGTCCCGAGCGCCTGCGTCAGGATATCGTTTTGGCCCTGGACCTGAATTTGTCCCTGACTAAGCTTCTCCTCTAATTGAGCCTAATGCACGCATATATTCAAGCAGTTAGTATATGAATTATATACACTAACTCATGAGTAGAACTCAATTAAGGATTAATATATACTTACTATCTTCTGTGCAATTTCCTTGTCGTAATCAGTGACAAGTTTTCTATTCTTGGTGCGAGATTTAATCCAAACACGGTGGCGGGGGGGATCTGCAACTTCGAGGTCCTTTTTCTACATAACGTTATAACAATGAAATGAGTACCAATTAAATTGTATAGCACATTATAGCACATTAAATTTTAAGCATTACATACCACAGCTTCTCGTACGTTCACCATTCCACTCCGACCACTTCGATGTCTGGATTGAATTTTTGAGGAACGTTCACGTTGCACCTTACTCAATTCCTACAATGCCAAAAAAATACATTAGATACATGTACTTGTATTTAAGAGTTTATCTTAGTGTTAATATAATTAGCGTACCAGAAATTCAAGAGTTAGTCGACTTTCAACAAATTTGCACCAATCAGCAGCGTCGATCTCGGGGTGCTTTTCAGGGACTTGTGCTAGTCGTCCCAGATCATTCTCTTTCAACGTGGGCATTATGATGTCTTTTGTCATCCTATTCTTGAAGTCTTTCATTAACTTCCCAGCTAGGATGAGACAATCATGTTTGAAGGAGTCCGGCACAATGAACCCCGTCTATTTTGAAGGAAAACAAACACGGTTAGAGTCAACATTTGAAGTAATAGAAAAACAAATCAAAATTCTAACAAATAACAGCTTACCTGTATGTCTTTCCAAACTTTATTTTTCAGAGTCGGATTGACTTCTTTCCAGTTTTTATAGGCCAACCCTATTGTCTGCCGACATCTGACTCCTAGAGTGGATACAAGCTTCGCATAGCTTTTTCCACAGTATTGACCTTTGTCATTAACCTCGAGGGCCACTCTTTTGCCCTGATCCATTAGTTTGGATATTTCGTTCATTTGCGTCGGCCCTCGTGTAGGTATTGTGGTTGGACACTCATTTTTTGTGCCCGAATCAGATCCTGATTCTGAGTTCGCCATGTCTACACCATTAACAAACAAACTTTAAAGTTAGCTATATATATAACAAGTAGTGTATATGAAATATTAAAAGCATAAACAAATTGTTAAGTATTCAGGAGCATTCACAACCACAATATAAAGTAAGCTATATATCAAGTTACCAATTAGACACGTTTTCTTTTCTTTTTTTGTTTATGCTTGCCTGAATCACAATTGACCCATATTCCCTCATTGATATCGTTTCTAATGTATTCAGCGTCGTCTTCCTCAATGTTACGATCAATTCCCATAAGTTGCTCATGAATTGGTTGTCCAACAATGAAGTCATCGTAACATAAGTCAACATTCTCCTCATCCTCTTCAGTCTCTAAGAACCTCCTCTCTGGTGTCGATAAAACAATAGACCATTTAGCATTAGCCGGATCAGAAATGTAAAAAACTTGAGCTGCTTGGCTAGCCATGATGAATGGATCATTCTTGCTTCCTCTCTTACTTAAATCAACCAAAGTAAAACCAAGCTCGTCAGTTTTTACTCCAACGTTGTTGTCAACCCAAGAACATTTAAAAAGTGGAATTCGGAACGCAAAATAATTGAGCTCCCATATTTCTTCAATGACCTCGTAATACGTCATAGTACCTAAAACAGGGTTTCTATCTTTTGCACTTGCAAAGTGCATAGTTTCTGCGACGATACGTATACCACTATTTTGAACCTCTCGAGCATCATCTCTTTACTTTGTATGAAAACGTTTACCCGTTACAATGTACGCTTCATGCTTTGCAACCGCAAAAGTTGGTCCAAGGGCAATACGACTCAACACATCAGATACTCCATGATTCGGTTCGTTCAACTTTGATATAATGGTATTCCTTAACCACCCAATGAAAGTTTGACGATGTTGGTCTGCAACCCATTTTTGTTTATTTTTTTGATTTCTTGGAACCATTGATTGTAACAGCTCCATATGGTCACTGTAAAACAAGTAAGGTAAATCAAGTTATTGTTCATCGTGACTTAAGTAATGTTAATAAAAAAAAAGGTACTTACGTTATATATGGTTGAACCTCTGCGTTATTGTTCATCACGACTAATTGAGCTTGATCTAGTTCAAGCTTGGACACTGTCACCATTGTCCCTTTCCCCCTTAATCCTCTATCAACATCATCTAGGTCAGTTCTTGGTTTGCTAATTCCTATTGCCTCAACTCCAGCCATGTACTCTGAACAAAATTCCACAGCCTCTTCAGATATGTAGCACTCAACCATACATGCTTCTGGCCGATAGTGGTTACGCACATAACTTTTAAGTACCTTCATATTTCTTTCAAATGGATACATCCATCTCGCCCACACCGGCCCACACAGCCTTGCTTCTCTCACTAGATGAACCATTAAATGGATCATGATGTCGAAAAAAGATGGCGGAAAAAACTTTTCCAGGTTGCACAATGTTTTGACTACATGTTCATGTAATGCATCTAACTTATCCAATTCTAATTCCTTCCCGCACAGCCTATTAAAGAAAATGCAAACATGTGTCAAACACTCTCGAACATTTTTTGGCAAGACTGATCTAATGGCAATTGGAAGTAGATGTTGCATTAACGCATGACAATCATGTGATTTCAGACCCATTAGTTTCAATTCAGTCTCATTCACCAAGTTTTTGATGTTAGACGAGTAACCATCGGGTACTTTCATATTTGCAAGTGATTTGCAAACTGTTTGTTTCTCTTTTTTGGACAAAGTGAAACAAGGAGGAGGCAAATATAAACGTTCACCTTTCTTCTCAAGTGCCAGAGATTGTCGTATACCCATTTCAACGAGATCTAAGCGACTATTTAGACCGTCCTTAGTTTTGCCGTGAATATCAAGTAAGGTACCAATAATACTCTCACACACATTTTTTTCAATATGCATGACATCCAAACAATGTCGAACTAGTAGACTTTTCCAATATGGAATACGAAAGAAGATTGACTTTCTTTGAAAACAACCATTAGTTTTTTTTTTTTTTTTGCATCTTTCCATACTTAAAATCTACAAGTTGAACTTGTTGGAGAATTTATTCCCCAGACAGTGGCAAAGGAGCCATATGACCCTCTTCAGTACCATCGAATGCTTTCTTCTTCTGTCTATCAGGATGATTTGCAGGCAAGTACCGTCTGTGACCCATATAACACATCTTGTGTCCATTTGCCAAGCGACGAGCCGATGTGTTAGTGCAACAAATCGGACAACCTTCGTAACCTTTTGTGCTTAAGCCTGATAAATTACTATAAGCAGGGAAATCACTGACAGTCCACAACAACACAGCTTTCAGATTAAAGAATTCTTTTTTAAAACCATCATAGACCTGAACCCCATTCTCATACAATTCTATTAAATCGTCAATCAATGCTTCCAAATATACATCGATATTATGTCCAGGTTGTTGCGGGCCTGATATCATTAAAGAAAGCATGTTAAATTTCCTCTTCATCACTAACCAGGGAGGAAGATTGTACATAACTAGGAAGACAGGCCATGAACTATGACGACTACTTAGAGATCTATGTGGATTTACTCCATCCGCGTACGTACCGAGACGAATGTGTCTTGGTTCAGATTTGAATTCAGGATTTATGTAGTTTACTTTTTTCCAAGCTTGGGAATCTGCAGGATGTCTGAGTTTTCCATCTTTCACTCTCTTGGTCTCATGCCAAATCAAATTTTCAGAATGTTCTGCACTACGATATAATCGTTTCAGTCGCGGAATCAAAGGCATGTACCACATCACTTTTTGGGGGATAAGTTTCCTATTCTCCTTACTCTTGTTTACTTTATGACGGGATAAACCGCAAGTCGGGCAATAATTCATGTCTGCATATTCCTTACGATATAAAATGCAATCGTTCGGACATGCATGAATTTTTTCATACTTCAATCCTATAGAATTTAATGTTTTTTCACTTCATAAGTAGATTCCGGGAAGCATTTTGCAAATGGTAAGATATCTTTAAAAGCAACTAAAAATTGAGTAAAACATTTATCGCTCACTCCATTTTCTGCTTTTATGTTGTAAAACTTTACCATTTTTGGTAATCTTAGTTTTTTACAACAATCGAACAGAGATTTATCAGCATCACTAAGAAAATTATCGAATTTCTCAGGATCATTAAGAAATTCCTCCTGTGCTTCGTTAAGCAAGTCCAATGGATAAGCATCAAAATCATTACCCTCGATATCATCTACCCCCCGCTTTCCTAATGGATATGGATCATTAGGTAAATGTTCACCATGGTAATACCAATTAGTATAACTTCTATTGAAACCTCGTAAATACACATGGTCCTTAATCATTGTAATATTCCCTTTAGATACATTACAACAATCTACACACGGACAATGAATACGATCGTGATTTTTAGAATTCTTTAAGGCAAACTCTAAAAATGCATCGAACGCTACTTGAAATCGCAGTGTGTCTCTCTCCTCACGCATCCATGATTCATCCATAACAAAAATCCTATCCAAAAAAATTCAGTATTTAGTAACTAATTATAGCTAGTTACTAATTACACAATGTAACTAACTAAGTTTCTCACAATTTATTCATATTAATTTATAAATTACTCAAATTATCGTTTTAGATTAGTTCATATTATTAGGTTGTTTTGTTGATTAGACTATTGGTAAAATGTTAAATATTTTTAATAAAAAAAGTTGAGGGGAAAAGTTTTTGGTAAAGCCATAAGGGTATTAACTAATATTTTCCCCTTTTAATTAACTTTTGCTCTTTATTTTCTTTGAAAAATAAAAATCCACATTGAACCTCTCAAATGAAAGAAAAAAAAAATAAAAAAGAAGGATTCTATATGTTTATTTTGTTAATGTATTTAGTAACTAATTATAGCTAGTTACTAATTACACAATGTAACTAACTAAGTTTCTCACACAATTTATTCATATTAATTTATAAATTACTCAAATTTTCGTTTTAGATTAGTTCATGTTATTAGGTTGTTTAGTTGATTAGAATGTTGGTAAAATTAAAAAGTTTACATAAATGTGAATATTATTATTTTTTATGTGACCTAACTTCTTATCACTATGTTATAATTAACTAGTTATTTATGTCATGTAAATATTATGAATGGTTTTAGTAAGATTTATCCCAATTCTACCAAAATTTCGGCAGCATAACGGCTGTAATTGGACGTTCCCAAAAATTTTACAAGTGCCTAAAATAACAAACAAAATAGATAAATAATACAAAATTTATCCACCCATCCGACCGCAGTACATGTATTCGCAGAACCTACTTCACTACGGATGAATATTTAAGATATTCAAACTCAACTAACATGCATTGATAATTAATTATATAATAAGAAAAAGTTAGTTAAAGTATATACCTACAATTGCAAGCCCAAATACGCTACACACAAAATTATGCCGAACCCCTACAATATAAAGAAATACAACGAAATTACAAAATTAATTATTTCATTACTTATAACTAGTTATAAAAAATTGTAACAAGTTACTTAGTTACTAAATTATACATACATATATATAATCAATTATATCTCACACTATTATCTCAAAAAAATAAAATTATATCACACACTAATTCAATTTTAAAATTTTTATTTCTAAACTAATGAAATCCCTCCAATGTCATTTTATTCACAATAAATATATATTACAAAAAATATATAAAATACAATTACAAAATTTATTTCTATAAAAAAATATACACACACTATATACACACAATATATACACACATTATATACAAATATTCAATAAAATATACAAATACATATATATACTATACATTGAGGTATAAATTATTACCTAATAACCGCAATCCGACGACCACCGTAAAAAATCCCGGCACTATACACATAAAACACAATAATATTACTAATAAAATAAAAAAACTCAAATAATAATTTACAAAAACAAAAAATAAAACAATATACATAATACAAAAAGAATAGAAGCAATATTTATACCTTAAACGAGGTTGAGATTCAACAATTTCTCAAGAAAAATGGGTGGCCGGATTTCAAACCCAAACTTTACTATTTGGGTTCGGATGACACTCAAAGAGGGTAAAAAATAAAAATTTTTTAGGTGTATGTTATTAAGTATCGAAAATGGAGGATTTTTAAAAAAAAAATGGGCTAAAAAGGTTAAGAAATGGGGGAGATAAGGGTGGGAGAAGGTGGTGGAGGCGAGGGTTTGGCTGAGAAAAGCTCTCTGGTTTTTTGCTGGGTTGGCTGAGTGAAGTGGGGAGGAAGAAGATGATCGAACCCTATATACAAGGGTCGACCCTATGGCTTCGGTTCCTATGAAGGAACCGACGGCATAGGGTACACGTGTCAGCAAACCGTGTACCCTATGGCTTCGGTTCCTATGCAGGAACCGACGCCATAGGGTCGTTCAGAAAAAAAAAATTAATTTCCAACCGCCTCTAAATGGTATAATGCGATTTTATACCTACGGTTTTTATCAAAAAACTGCCTCTAAATGTCAATTTCGAACATAGCGGGTATTTTCACACCCTTTAGCTTCCCTTTTTATAAATGGGGTTGAAAAAACTACCTCTATAGGCTAACATTGTAGTAGTGAAAAGGAGTTGTTTGTTGGGCCCATTGGAAGGATTTGTGCTAGTGCATTGAACCATCTAGACAATTGGGGACCATTGTATGTAATGGCACGTGTCGCCGAAAGGTTTAACCTTGAAAAGTAAATGCTTAAAATAATTGTCTAGCGAAAAGGTTTGTGCACTGCCATGTCCTGGCACAGGGGACACGATCTAATCCTGTGTAAGAAGAAGCATAACCGTCACTGGGCGATCCGGGTTTATTTCCAAGGTAGACGTCTGTGATCCTTTTGGGCGATCACTGTCTGTGATAGGCCTTTCGAGTACCCATCTGGGTATCACTTGGGCAGCTTTTGAGCTTGGACCACTCTAGATTTCGTAGTGATAATGAGTCTTCTTTGTCTGAGAAGCTAAGGTAAGGCATATCTTCGCATACCTTTCGGTCTTAACCTATTCTAAGATTA
Source organism: Cannabis sativa (assembly GCF_029168945.1). Taxonomy (NCBI): domain Eukaryota; kingdom Viridiplantae; phylum Streptophyta; class Magnoliopsida; order Rosales; family Cannabaceae; genus Cannabis; species Cannabis sativa. The sequence continues at coordinate 2,932,906 of NW_026870043.1, read as the reverse complement.
GTGAAGCTTCTCCGTGACTTAGTCTAATTGAGGAGTTTTACATAGTGAGATTATGAGATTATCTCTTCTTTTTTATGCCGTGTGTCACTCGTCTAAAAACACGGATAACATTTACTCCCCAAGCTTTAGGGACTCTTTGAGTTGTGGGAGCTTCCATTCATTTTCTAGATATCGAGATAAGTTCACGACACATGGTGATTGTTGGGATCACAAACGTATTCCTTGAGTTGTCACTATTTAAAGGACCAAGAACCAGCTTTGGCAAGTGTTGGCTAGCCTTTGCATGTGTTGGCCAGCCTTAGTAGGTGTTGGCCAGCCTTTGTACAACTTTCCTTGCAAAGGTCAGACTTTCTTGGTCGAACGAGCCCTCTTTGGTCTGACAATCACCCTTTTGTCAGCCAGCTTGTGCTCAAACCCTAGCCAGCCATACAAGCTTCTCCTAGCTTGCCTACATACTCCCTTTGGCCAACCAGACATGGTTATGTAGCTTCTTGATGACTTGCTTAACTTCTTTTGCTCTGCTTGACAGTTTTGCCATGCCTTATGCAGAGACTTTTTATTGCTATTAACAAGGCTATATTCCACACATCCTCAGTCTTGGCTTATGCGGACATCCCAAGTCAGGTGGACAAAATTTGGGATAACATTTTCTCCCCAAATCCCTGTTTGAACATTTGGTCAGATAGGGACTTTCCAGCTCTCGTCTTGCTTACAGTAGCCTTTGTTGAGCAGCCTTGTCTAGCCAAGTATTGGAATTTTGCATGGCATGCTTTTTGATCTTTAATCTTCTCTCTCCATATATGCCACATCTTCTTTTCTTCGATGTCTCTCCTTTGAATATGTCATTGATAAGTTTCAAGCTTTTTAATCTTTTAGAAACTTTTTGATTCTCATGTTAGATTGTAGTCTTTTTAATATTTTAATCTGAATGATAGTTTTAGAATGCATAATGTGTTATTTCCTGATAAAAAAATTCAAATTTTGGCCTTTGTTGTTATTCTTGACTCTTTAAGTCATTAAGAACACGAAAGACACACATTTTGATTTGAAACTAACCCTGGCTGGCCCTAGGGGTCTTGTTTGAGACCTGGTTGGTGCTAGGGTTTAATCATGGGGGTTGGAAAACTCTAGGGTTTCACCCAAGGAACTGGCCAGTTCATGCCTTGGTCTAGTGTTCCTGGCCGGTTCTTGGCTGGGTCATAGGACCCTAGTCGACCCTCCCAAAGCTTGGGAACCTTGACGAGCCTAGGCCTTGGTTCCAAGCAGGTGGCCAATTTTCTATCCTCTTTTGACCTTGGCAAGAATCCTGTCATGGCCTTGTAGGCATATACAACCTTAGTCTAATACGTAGTTCCCTTAGAAACTTTTTATGCAACTTAATGGTGAGTCTATTATAGTCGAATGCTCAACTTAAGACTCAACATGTGTCCAAGTTGTTACACTTGAGACTGTACTTCACTGATACCCAACCTTGTACAATGACATTATCTGGAAAGTACCCTTGAATACGATTGATTAGAGTCTTGTCTATGGCTTGGAACGTACAACGAACTCTGCCTTTTGGCTTGCAACCTGCTAGGACCTCTGCCTTGCCTTAGAGATTTAGCTCATTATGTGGTTCTTATAGGAACTCTGTCTGGCTCTTCTTTGGTTGTACAGTTCTTGTTGGGTTGTAGCCTTACATATTTGAACTGATTTTTTATTTATATTCTGCTTTAAGGCTTTCATGTTCTTGCTTTTGGCCTATAGGCCCTTCATTTTTGAACACTACTATTGTTTAGCCTTAAAGCCTTTTATTATGGACATATAATTATCTTGGCTATCTTCTTACTGCCTTGACATGTAAGTATCCAAATTTACTTTTTTGTATGCCAAGCTGAAGTATGTTTGCACTTGACTTAGAGGCAGGTTTAGTAACTTATACTAAGCATTAAAATTTCTTTGCATAAGTTCTCTGTGTTAGTTTGATGCATTGTACAGTGTGGGTTCCCCCCAAGTGAGCACGGAGACTTATAGTGTAAAACCCTAATTAGATGATTATGAATAATTGAGAAATTATATTATTCTATAGTTCAATTTATGTGAATTGGTAAGACCCCGTTGGTGAGCTAGGGGCATTTTAGTAATTATGACCCAAGAAGGGTAAAATGATGAAATTAATTTAATTATGTGCTTAATGGAACTATATTATTATATAGTATGCCTGTGTTATCTTTTCAGGTGTGTTCTCACAGGTTGGCGCGGTATAGTCACAACTGGGTATCTCGGGCCGAACCAAGTTCGAACCCGAAATGCAATTTGAATTGAAATAATTGGCATTTTTATTTAATGGTGATAATCTGAAATTATATTGGATTTATGGGTGCATGAAATGACTTAATTGCCCATGTGAGTGTGTATGCATGATTTATGGCCCTAGGGGCATTTTGGTCTTTTGACCTTATTGGATTTATTTCAATAAAAGATGAATTTTTGGAAAAAGGAGAAGAATTTTCTGGCTTTTTCCTTCCCATACCCGAACCCCTCTCTCTCAACCCTCTCTTGAAATTTAAATTTGATCATTAGTGGATTGCTTGATTTGAAGCTTGAATTTGGAGGATTTCTTTTGAGTTTGGAATTGAAGGAAGTTCTAGCTTTATTTGAGGTAGCTTTCTCAGATTTTTAACCTTGTCTTCTTACTGAATTTTATGGTTGCAAAGGCATGGAAAAAGTTGTTTTGAGCTTGTAGTTGCATGTTTGTCTTATTTAGTTGAATTGAGCATGTTATTGCATAAACCTTGTTTGTATGATGCTTTGGATTTTGGTTAAGCTTTAGTTGAGATTTTGGAAGTGTTTTCTAGCTTGAATCCATGTGTTTTTAAAGTAGTTGCGGCTGGAAATTGATTGAATTAAGTGAGATGAAGCTCAAGTTCTAGAGCTTGAAGTTTGCTTAGTTAAAGCATGAATTTGGTGATTTTTTATGCAATCTGAAATGAGGGTTTGTTGTTGGATTTTGATGCATGATTATGTGTTTTTAATCCCTAGTGTTTGCTAGAAACTCTGGTCTATGATTTGGAAGTTTTGGTTATGAATTTGAATGAGTTTGATTGAGTTTTAGCCTGAAAATTCGTCTTCTTGGTGGCTGGTTTCTGGGTTTTCAACCCAGGTGCCGCGGCATGCTCAGAGCATGCCGTGACCTACCCCTGTTTGGTCGAACCTGGGATGTGTCCCAGGTGCCGCGGCATGGCTTGGGCATGCCGCGGCTCGCCCTTAAGTTTTTGGGCAGTTTTGAGTTTGAACTTTGAAAATTGATAACTTTTGATTCCGAACTCCAATTGAGGAGTTCATTATGTCGTTGGAAAGCTCATTCCGAGCTCTATGTGATTATTTGAATTTTAAATTCCTTGAAAATATTTTATGAGTTGGAAATCAAGGGGCTAACCCTATTTGTGAAATCTCAGATTGTGTGACTAGGATTACTGACACCTGATTAGGAGCACCCGGGGATTCAGAATCTCTACTTTTGTAGGACAATAGGTAAGACAGTGGTTAGCACGTAGAGTATGCGCAGTGGTGCTTTTATTGAAAGTGATATGTATGATTGTTTAGTAACCGAGATTAGGGATTATTACCCTAATAGGAACGGTTTAGTAGCCTAGGGTTATTACCCTAGTGATATATCTGTGTAAATGCCATGCCATGTTAAATGTAATGAGATTCAAGGATTATGCGCTTAAGGCATAATCAGGTTGGACTTGGTAACCATAACCGAGATGAACCATTCTAAGGCCTTATTGTAATTAGACGTGTGAGAGCAACACGTAGGTCTACACCATGTAGATATAAATAGATGTGTGAGCACAACACATAGGTCTACGCCACGTAGACATAAATGGGCATGTGAGTGCAACATGCAAGTCTGTGTCACACAGACATATGTGAATGGCATTACTGTTTAAATAAGCACGATGAACATATTGTTATTGTTATGATTTAAATAAGCACGATGAACATATTGTTATTGTTATGATTTATACTGTGCAGGAAAGGGTAAGGCTATAGCCGATCAGCCACGAGTTCAGGAGTTGGGCGAAGAATGTACATGTTTGAGCCACATTAGACCAAGCAGGTTAAGGGTCTACCAACGATGTATTTTGAAACTCTATTTTGCTGTTTAGGTCGGCTGAAAGAAAGAGACGTGTAATAAAGTTTGTAAATATTCGTGGGACCCCAACTGTTGTAATGTTTAAATTATTACAAGTTTTATTTTCATTCTGTTTATTACAAAAGTTTAAATTTTGCGCCTTTTTGATTAGTAATCCCATTTACGGGATTAGGATTTTGTAAGTAACTTGGGTAGCGTGCCTAATTATTTAGGTTGTTACAATTTGGTATCAGAGTGCCAAGGTTTCTAAACTTCCTGAAGACCGGCCGAACATGGACATTCATCGTCAGAGACATGCTTGAGTCATGGTGCAGGAAGTATTGAGAGTAAATACTTTACTATTTGTGTGATCATCTATTTACTGCTTTTCATTTTAGGCAGTATGGAAGCATCTACAGTATGTATGGTTGGGTTTTATGCCCTAAATAAAACTCCATTTCAATGTAATCTTTATCCTTTAAATTTCAATAAAGAAACAAAAGTATTTTCATCACTTATTTGTGTGTCATTTAGTTCATGTTATCATTTACTTGTTTATTTGATTTATAAATTCATCCAAACCCATATCACATTTATATTCTTGTTTATTGTGTCGTCAGCACAGTGGAAACTAATCAAGATTATGTGATTAAATATATATTCCTTGATTTATCAGTACACACGGTTTAACTGATATGTGAATCTACAACATAGTTTACTTGCACCTTGGACAAGTGTTATGTTCTTTCCAGAGCATTGGTTAAAGTAAAGCTTTGGTTGGATGCATGGAGTATGCTTCGGAAGGGACCCATATTGAACCTTGAATCAGATATGATAATTTATCGTGATATCTATTAAATTTAATATCACCTAGTTGATCCTAGATCTAATGATCTTAATCCTGATATGGTTAGGTTCTATCTCAGGAGTATTATACATGTTCTTTGATTTGTTAGTTAAGCCTACTTTTTTGCCAGGGTGATACGTACATTTTGGGAACATGGTAGTGCAATTGAGTGGGAGCGCTAAATATAGATATGGAATCTATAGCTTCTATCTAGCTCCTAGAAGTGAAATGATGTTTTCCTTCGAGCTTAGCTAAACAGAGATAAATCGCTGAGTGCTCATTTCAGTTCACTGAAATATCATTTATACGGGGCTAAGTGTTTTAAGGATAAATTACATTGAAGAGTGTAACGGTAATTTAATCCCTATACAATGTTAATCATCTATAGAGGATCATTGATTATTGGGATTATAACAATGGATAACTGATAGCGTATCTATATCGTGGAACATATAGAGCGTTCTATGTAACTGAGAGTGCAATTCCAAGTTCTATGCGTGGATGCAACAAGGAATTAATGAGTCATAGAATTTACTTGGTAAGTTCTTGGTCTGCTTATTGGAGGCTCGGATATATAGGCCCATGGTCCCCATACTAGTTGAGACAATACTACTTGTAAGACTCAGTTAATATAATTATAAAATTAGACTATGTCTAGTTTGTGAATTTTCACTAAGCAGGGGCTAAATTGTGAAGAAAGAGTTTCTAGGGTACATTTGTTAATTAAGAGACTTTGGTTAGTCTAATTAATAAATATATTAAATGACAATATTATTTAATAATTAATTTTTAGTTAATTAATAATAGGAACTAGAATTTAAGTGGCTAAATTGGAAAATTAACATTTTTGAGAAAATGAGATGTAGAAATGATAAAATGGCGAATTTACAAAAGTGGGGCCCATTATCCTTTACATGGTCGGCCACATATGTAGGCTATTTATTATTTATTTTTTTATTATTTTAATGCCAAATAATTCTAACCTAACGCTACGTGGTTGACTATAAATAGGTAGTGATGGCTTCAGGGAAAAGATGATGCATCTTCACTTTCTCTCTCTCTTCTTCACTTCTAAAAAGCGAAGCCCATAGTTAGTGAGTGAGTGCCCACACACATCAAGTGGTACCTCAATCATAGTGTGGAAGATTGTGAATAATCCAGATTTAAAAGAAGGACATTCGGGCTCAGATTTTGGTGATACTCTGCGACAGAAAGGATACAAGGGTTAGAGATCTGAGTGGAAGGAGACATTATATTCTGCTGCAACCACTATAAGGTTTCTCATACTTTATATGTGTTTATTTCATATCGTTTGAGAAGTTCATATTTAGGATGTTAAATAACATACTTGTTAGTAAATCTAAGATCCTGGTAAAATATTTCCATCAACTGGCCTCAGAGCCATGGTAATTAATTTACTTACAAGAAATTTGGACTTAAAACAATTTGTGTGTGATTTGGATGGTTTCATGTTTATCTGTGTGTTATATGATGATTGATTGATGCTTGTGAAATTTTATGAAAAATAATTAAATTTTCGTTTTTGATTTTTTTTTTTTGTTGGATAGTTTGGAAAAAATTAAGCAATTCAATTTTTTACAGAACTTAATTTCGATTTTATTTGAATTAGTTATGATTTTTTGAAAATCGGGAAAAAATCAGGGGTGGTGACACACCCCTGTGCGCGCGGAAATGCTGCTGGCAGCACGTTTGTGCGTGAAACCAGCCCATTCCGCCCATGTTTTTGCGCCTATTTGCATACCATCCCTACTACTTGCAATTTTTTCGTTTTTCTTTGATTTTTCATGCTATTTCATGGATTTAATTTCTGATTTTTTGTGTATTTTTGTATTTTGATTTTTACTTTTCATATTTCAAATCTAATTATCAGAATTAAATTAATTAGTATTTTTTAAAATTAACTTAAAATATTAGTGTAATTTGAATTTGAAATAGGTAAAAATGTATCTTTTTTGCTTAATTAATTATTTAATTTTTAAAATTTAATTATTTTATCTTATTTTTAAATTTAAGGTCAGATTTTTTTTTTTTAAAAAATTATTCTATTTTTTTTTTAAATAAATTGACCTTAATTAAATTTAAAATAAGATTATTTTAATCATGATATTTTGAAAAGAAATGAGATATTATGCTAACTTTTAAATTTTGTTATTTTTTTATTTAAATTAAATTATAAAATCAGAAAATGAATATTAAATTATAATTTTATTTTAATGAATATTTAATTTATAAAATAACATGAAATTTGAAAGATAGTTAGCATTTTTTTTTGAAAAGATATTTAGATTAGTTGAAACCTAATTTTTCAAAATTGTAGTTTTAATTTTAACTTTTTTATTTATTTATTTAATTATTTATTTCAACCGAAAAATAAATATTTTTTTATTATTATTTATTTATTTTCGAAAATATTAAATAAATTAATTAATTTAAAATTAAATAAATCCTATATCCAACTATCCAACTTGTTGCATGAGTATGTGTTTTTAGCTAGTTTGTAAGTTTTATAAAAACCTATTATTACTTGATCTAAATTGTCATGGTTAACTTGTTGACAGATCCAATGATCTGATTTTAACCAATGGTTCAATTGTCAATAGGTCAAGTAAATAATTTGTAAGATGTAAATTTTACATTCTTCTTTCATCTATGTATGACCTAGTAACATGATAGGGTCCATCTAAATCTGTGTGCCTGTGTGAGCCTATATGTTTACTTTGAGTTTAGATGCATATAGGTAGTTCATTTAATTTTTTTTTACTTCAGATGAACTAGGTTGCTAAATAAAATGTCACACCATGATAGATTTTATTTAGGCCCATTTAGGTTTTTGGGCCTATTCAATTAATAACAATTGTTCATTTTAAGGTTAAATTCCTCTCTTTTGGGCCTTGTGTGAGAGTTAGGGGCCCAATAGCAGTGGGTACGACATACTGAACCCAGCCCTCCCTCACATGAACAACACCAACTTTGAAGGCCCATTTGCCTGATTTGAGTAACTGTACTAGGTTAATTAAATTAGTTTAACCTAATAAAATTGATTAGCAACGTAATTAATTTCAAAGTAAATGGAATTATTTTTCATTCGTCTATTTTGAAATTAATTTAAGAAAAACACACTTAGTGTAATGAAATTATTTCTAGATAAACTATATGTATTTTTCTTGTATTTAATTAAATACGAATTATAACTAACTAGATTCTTTCTGAAGCTTATTTTAATAATTTCATTAAAAATTTCTATTTAAGATGTAAATTAGTTACTTCTAACTAATTTTTTTTATCAACTTAAAATTGAATATCTTTTGAATTTCGAAATTAAGTTGAGGAATTCTAGGAATTAGTTATTGAAGATTCTTAGGATATTTTTTAAGTTGAAAATTCGTTAAATTTTGGATCAACTTAAAATGGAATATCTTTCAAATTAAGTGGTTACAACTTAATTTGATATTTAATTAAATTTTGTTTGAAAAATAACTTAAGTTAAAAATCTTGCTATTTTGGAACAACTTAAATTAGATAGTTTTCAAAATATTTATTTTATTATATTTTAATACTTTTCGAAATTTTATATATTTTATTATATAATGACTTTCGATAATTAAATATTAAAAATTAAATTAAAGTTGAAAATTAATTTTTAATTAATTTTGGACCAACTTTAAATTAATTAATTTTCATTATTAAAATATATGGATTAAAATAAATGATTAATTAAAAATATATTATTTTTAAATAATGAGCTTTAATCAAGAGATATTCGATTTTTATTGTTGGTCTTACAATAGTTAAATGTTTTCAATATAACCTCGAGACGCTAGACTTCGTCCCCCTTATGGATGGTTATTCGTTGAAAGCATTTAACACCGTAAGATCTCATTTGATAAGTGTTTTGTAAGTTTTCGTCTCTATTAGACTCTCCCCTACGGTGACTACTTAGAGATAAACTTATAAAACAGGAAATAATGGTGGAAGCTCATAAAATGAGAATAACCCTGACTCTCGCCTATCGGGACAACATTGGATTCTCATTTTGATCGAATAAAAGGTTGCTAAAATGGTATCCATTTTAGATGAGCTGACTACTCTATTCAACTAATGTTATCTTTGACTCCCGCCTGCCGGGAGACTGTATTTCATTATGTTGGAAACCTTGGAAAATAAAAATATGTTAGACTTTTAGTATTTTTGCAAACATATTTGATTACTTGTTATTTTCTGAACTTGTGTATGAATTTATTGAACCAAAAGCTTATTTCTGTTTTATTGATATTTGTAGTGCCAATGTACAACCCACATCCCAATACTCATCTCGAAATTGCCTTTAGGAATGAACTTGAAAGTGTGAATAAGACTCGTGGTCAGAGTAATACTTCACACTTGCTCATGATGAACATGAAATTCCACAAAGTAGCTAAGCTAGGAATGTTCAATCTGAAGAGCAAAGAGTTCATACCTCCATCAATCCTACTGCTTCAAGCTCAGTTGAGAAGATTAGAGAAAGTGATTCCACTTCCTCAGATTAGACTTCACAACAGATTGAACCAGCAATAACAACAATTCAAAAACGATTAAGCAGTGATGGTTTAGTTTTTGAATCATGTGTTTTAGAGAATGATAAATCCATCTGTATTCTTGATTCTGGATCTACAAACCATGTAAGTTGTTCATTGCAATTGCTTGAAAAGTGAAATTATTTGAAATCTGGAGAGTTGAAACTTAAAGTTGGTAATGGCGAAATGGTATCGGTTAGAGCTAGAGGAAAAGCCAAACTCAAGTTTCAAAACAGAATTTTGGAATTAGACAATGTCTTATTCATTCCAAATTTCAGTAGAAACTTTATTTATGTTTCATGCTTACAATTGCAACAATACAAATGAGATTTTTTGAGTTCTGGTTCTACCATATCTAGAAATGACATTCAAATTTGTGTTACATCCATGGAACAGGGGCTTTATGTTCGAAGAGCAGACGAACCATTTGCCCTACATAACGAACTGTTTAAAGAAGCTAAACCTAGAAACCCCAAAAAGAAAAAAATCAATAATGATGATCAAACATATCTATGGCATTTACGTTTAGGTCACATAGGCTATGACAGACTCAATAGGTTAACCAGAGACGGTCCATTGAAAAATGTCGTCTTAGGTGAATTACTTGTATGCGAGTCTTTCCTAGAAGGAAAGATGACCAAACGTTCTTTCTCTGCAAAGGGAGATCGTGCCAAAGAACCACTAGGCATAGTACATTCAGATCTTTGCGGACCACTGAATGTCAAAGCTAGAGGTGGTTATGAGTACTTTGTCACTTTCATTGACGCTTACTCTAGATATGGTCCCATTTACCTTATGCATAAGAAATCTTAAACATTTGAAAAGTTTCAGGAATTTCTTGCATTAGCTCAAAACCAATTGGGTAAAACTTTAAAAATCTTGCGAACTGATAGGGGTGGAGAATATATGGATATGCAGTTCAAAGATTTTTTGATCGAACTTGGCATTGAATCTCAATTAACTGCCCCTAGCACTCCACAGCAAAATGGAGTTGCAGAAAGAAGAAATCGCACTCTTTTGGAAGTGGTTAGGTCCATGCTTAGCTACTCAACTCTACCTACGTCCTTGTGGGGATATGCAATTCGGATGGCGACCGAAATTTTAAATGTTGTTCCATCTAAATCAGTCCCTAAGACACCTTTAGAACTATGGAATGGTCGTACACCTAGTTTACGCCATTATAGAATCTGGGGGTGCCCTGCTCATGTCTTAAGAAAGAAAGATGGCGAACTTGAAAAGCGAACTGAAGTTTGCATGTTTGTTGGAAATTCTAAAGAGACTAGGGGTGGACTATTTTATAGTCGCAAAGATGATAGAGCGTTTGTTTCCACAAATTCTACTATCCTTGAAGATGACTATATTAAGAATTTCAAACCAGAAAGTAAACGCTCAAGTGGAGGACAGTCCCACTTCCTCGATTGAACCTTTACAAGTTGATACAACCGAGAGAACTACCACTCAAGTTCCTGTTCAGAAGATCACCGCTCCTCGTTGTAGTGGAAGGATTTCTACTAAACCATCTCGTTATGGCTTGGATGGTGAAATCAATAGGGTCATTGGTGACGGTATTGATGATGACCCATTAACCTATAAATATGCAATGGCAAGTCCAGAACGAAAACGTTAGTCAGCCGGCATGGATTCAGAAATGGATTCCATGAAAAAGAACAAAGTCTGGGAATATGTAGACGCACCCGATGACTATCGTCCAATTGGATGTAAATGGGTCTACAAGAAGAAAAGAGGCGCTGGAGGCGAAGTCAAAACTTGTAAAGCTAGACTGGTCGCCAAGGGTTACACCCAAAGAGAAGGCGTGGACTATGAGGAAACTTTTAGTCCGTTCGCCATGCTCAAATCCATCCGAATTCTTCTCACCATCGAAACCGCTTTCGATTATGAAATCTGGCAAAAGGATGTCAAGACAGCCTTCCTTAATGGAATTCTTGAAGAAACCATCTATATGGAGCAACCAGAAGGCTATGTTCTTCCAGGGAAGGTAAAGAAAGTTTGCAAACTCAATGGGTCCATTTATTGACTTAAGCAAGCTTCTCGCTCATGGAACAAAAGGTTTGATGAAATCATCAAGACCTACGACTTTCTTCAGAATGAAGATGAACCTTGTGTTTATCAACTCAAGGAAAACCAAGTGGTAGTATTCCTGGTCCTTTATGTTGATGACATTTTGATCATTGGCAACAATCTCACGAAAATGACTGACATCAAGGAATGGCTAGACACTCAATTCCAAATGAAAGATTTGGGTGAAGCTGCCTATGTTCTCGGTATTCAGAGTATCAGAAACCAGAAGAACAGATCCCTTGCTCTCTCTCAAACAACTTACATAGATAAGGTTTTAGAGAGATTCTCAATGACAAACACCAAAGGGGCAACCATGCCTTCTAGATTTGGTATCCGTCTATCTAAGGAACAGTGTCCAACTGATCCTCAAGAGATAGAGGACATGAGAAGGGTTCCTTATGCTTCTGCAGTTGTGAGTCTAATGTATGTTATGTTATGCACTAGACCTGACATCTGTTATGCAGTAGGAATCGTGAGCAGGTATTAGACAAACCCAGGATAGGAACATTGGAATGCTGTTAAGCATATCTTGAAATACTTGAAGAGTACAAGGAAATTCGTGTTAGTCTACAAAGGTGGTGCTTTAAATCTCGTAGGCTATATTGATTCAGATTTCTAGGCATGTCTTGATGACAGGAAATCTACATCTGGGATGGTGTTTTCTCTTGGGGGTGGAGCAGTGGTTTGGAGAAGTGCTAAACAAACCGCGATTTCAGACTCTACCATGGAGGCAGCATACATAGATGCTGCAGAGGGTGCAAAAGAACTTGTCTTGCTTAGAAAGTTCTTCACTGGACTCGGTGTTGTCCCTAGATTGGAAAAACTGCTGGTTTTGCTTTGTGATAACACTGGAGCCATAGCCAACAGTAAAGAGCCTCGAAGCCACAAGAGAAGCAAGCATATGGAAAGGAAATATCACATCATTAGAGAATATGTGGCAAGAGGGGATGTGCTGGTGGAAAAAGTGGACACAGAGGACAACCTAACTGATCTATTCACCAAAGTCTTGGCAGGATCTGCATTCGAAAAGCACCGTCAGAATTTAGGATTAATTTAAATGTACTGATTGTTTTATATTAGTGCAAGTGGGAGTTTGCTGTGTTTTATACCCAAAATAAAACTCCATTTCAATGTAATCATTATCCTTTAAATATCAATAAACAAACAAAAGTATTTTCATGACTTATTTGTGTGTCAATTGGTTCATGTTATCATTTACTTGTTTATTTGATTTATAAATTCATCCAAGCCCATATCACATTTATATTCTTGTTTATTGTGTCGTCAACACAGTGGGAACTAATCAAGATTACGTGATTAAATATATATTCGTAGATTTATCAGTTACAGGGTTTAACTGATATGTGAATCTACAACATAGTTTACTTGCACCTTGGAGAAGTGCTATGTTCTTTCCAGAGCATTGGTTAAAGTAAAGCTTGGGTTTGATGCATGGAGTATGCATCGAAAGGGACCGATATTGAACCTTGAATCAGATATGATAATTTATCGTGATATCTATTCAATTCAATATCACCTAGTTGATCCTAGATCAAATGATCTTAATCCTGATATGGTTAGGTTCGATCTCAGGAGTGTTATACATGTTCTTTGATTTGTTAGTTAAGCCTACTTTTTGGTCAGGGTGATACGTACATTTTGGGAACATGGTAGTTCAATTGAGTGGGAGCGCTGAACAAAGATATGGAATGTATAGCTTCTATCAAGCTCCTAGAAGTGAAATAATGTTTTCCTTCGAGCTTAGCTAAACAGAGATAAATGGTTGAGTGCTCATTTCAGTTCGCTGAAATATCATTTATACGTGGCTAAGTGTTTTAAGGATAAATTACATTGAAGGGTGTAACGATAATTTAATCCCTATACAATGTAAATCATCAATAGAGGATCATTGATTATTGGGATTATAACAATGGATAATTGATAGCGTATCTATATCCTGGAACTATAGACCATTCTATGTAACTGAGAGTGCAATTCCAAGTTCTATGCGTGGATGCAACAAGGAATTAATGAGTCGGTAATTTACTTGGTAAGTTCTTGGTCTGCTTATTGGAAGCTCAGATATATAGGCCCATGGTCCCCATACTAGATGAGACAATACTACTTGTAAGACTAAGTTAATTGATTTTGATTAATTAATTATAATTCTAAAATTAGACTACGTCTAGTTTGTGAATTTTTACTAAGCAAGGGATAAATTTGGAAGAAAGAGTTTCTAGGGTACATTTGTTAATTAAGAGACTTTGGTTAGTCTAATTAATAAATATATTAAATGACAATATTATTTAAGAATTAATTTTTAGTTATTGAATAATTGGAATTGGCATTTAAGTGGTTAAATTGGAAAATTAGCATTTTTGAGAAAATGAGATGAAGAAATTATAAAATAGCAAATTTTCAAAAGTGGGGCCCATTATCCTTTACATGGCCGGCCACATATGTAGGCTATTAATCATTTATTTCTTCATTATTTTAATGCAAAATAATTCTAACCTAACCCTAGGTGGTTGACTATAAATAGGTAGTGATGGCTTCAGGAAAAAGATGATGCATCTTATTCATTCAAAGAAAACTGAAAGCCTTCTTCCTAAGCCTAGCCGGCACCTTCTCTCTCTCTTCTTCACTTCTAAAAATCGAAGCCCATAATGAGTGAGTGAGTGCCCACACACATCAAGTGGTACCTCAATCATAGTGTGGAAGATTGTGAATAATCCAGATTCAAAAGAAGGACATTCGGGCTCAGATTTTGGTGATACTCTGCGACAGAAAGGATACAAGGGTTAGAGATCTGAGTGGAAGGAGACATTATATTCTGCTGCAACCACTATAAGGTTTCTCATACTTTATATGTGGTTATTTCATATCGTTTTAGAAGTTCATATTTAGGATGTTAAATAACGTACTTGTTAGTATATCTAAGATCCTTGTAAAATATTTCCAACATGTATGTATTATGTGATACCATGCTTTAAATGCTATTTGTTTAAGTAAATATTATATGAGGTAAATAGATGAGTTAGGATTTAAGGCAATAAGTGCGTAAGTGTGGTATTGGTGCTTAAGTCGCTGGGATTGTTGATTACAGGGGTACTAATAATTGACCCTCCGCAATCATCTAGACCATAGGGCGAGCAAGTAGAGCCCGGGGCTCCCGAAACTAATCCACCGCCACTGCCCCCACCTCCACAGAATCTGGGGGATAATGCAGGGGCTGGTAATGCTAATCCACTTGCTGACTGGCAGTAGATGTTCCTAGAAATGCGAGGTATCATACTTCGTCAAGAAGAAGAGTTGCAACGTTTAAGGCAACCCACTATCCAAGTGGATAAAGGGTTATCACCAGCACCTGTGTGAGTGGTGGGTAACCAGGGATACATTATGCCGCACCGAGACTCAGTGTTTGAGCGGTTTGTGAAGCTGTAGCCTCCGACTTTTCTAAGAGGTATTGATATAATAAAGGCTCAGCAGTGGATGACTACTAATATTCGTATCCTCGATAATATGGTGGTGACAGGAACTGAGAGAGTGAATTGTCCAGCCTTCATGTTACAAGACCATGCCCGTGTCTTGTGGGACATAGTGGGTCAGACTTGGGATGTCAGTGTAATAACCTGGGAAGAATTCAAGAAACTGTTTGAAGAAAATTTTTACAACATTGCTGTGAGAACTTCACATATGGAAGACTTTGTGAAGCTTACTCAGGGAAAGATGTCAGTGGCCGAATATACCCTTGAGTTTGATCGGTTGTCGAAGTTTGCTGGTGATCTGGTGCCCACAGATTTCACCAGGAAACAGAAGTATGTGAGAGGACAAAATGCCACAATTAGTCGGGACTTGAAGATTACCACATCACATGACACTATGTACAAGAAAGTGGTAGAGCTAGCCTTTATTGCTGAAGAGGCTGAGTAGCATGTTGCGAAAGAGTAGACTGTAAAGGATGCCGTCACGACATCGAATCCACCTGCTAGTGGTAACGTCAGTAAGGGGACCGACAGTGGCAACCCTGATCACAAACAGAAGGCTGAGGCTTCCAGAGCATCAGGGGGTAATAGAAAGTTTTGGGTAAATAGAGGTGGTCGTCAGGGTCGCGGGTCCTCATTCCGATCATATCCTGAGTGTCCTATATGCAAGAAACACCATCCTAGGGAGTGTCGAGCAAAGGCATGTTTCCAGTGTTGCATGGTGGGCCACTTTTTCAGAGATTGTCCTGAGGCCAAGAAAGAGGAGCCTAAGAAGAATACTACCCAGAACCTGGGGAGCCTTTTCACCATGACTCAGGCTGACGTTGATGCTAGTCCGTCAGTTGTGATAGGTCAGTTGTCTATTAATGGCTGTTATAATCTGTGTTGATTGATTCTAGAGGTACTCACTCTTATGTGTCAAGTAGAGATATTTAAGGTTTCCACAAGCCATGTGATATTTATGCTTCGGGGTTTGGAACCCTATTACCCTTGGGAGACCTTATAGTGTCCACTAGGTGGATTCGGTCTTCGTCTTTCTAGATTGACGGTTGTGAGTTGACCACCAATCTAATTGAATCACAACTATCTGACTTTGATATAATCCTTGGGATGGATTGTTGGGGTTTATGCCCTAAATAAAACTCATTTCATATAATCAGATTTACTTATTAATAAAGATCAGAAATAACATTTTATGTTGTATGGTTCACATGATTTATTTCATGATTATATGTATATAATGTATGAATTCCTTTTAAGTCCAGAACATATGTGTTTGTTAAAGATTATAGTGTTGTCAGCACAGTGGAATATACTCTTTATTATATGTGCAAAAGTTTATTCCCTGATTTGTCAGAACACTGGATTTAGACTGACATGGTATAATCAGCGATAGGTATTCTTACACCTTGGAAAAGTGTTATGTCCTTTCCAGGACATTGGCAAAGTTTACCAGTATCGGATGTATGGAGTATACATCGGAAGGGACCGATATTGAACTTTGATTAGATATATTAAAATTTACCATAATATCTATTCAATTCAATATCACCTGTTGATCGTAGATCAAATGATCTTAATCCTGATATGGTTAGGTTCAATCTCAAGAGTGTTACTTGTGTTCTTTGATTTGTTAAGTTAAGCCTACTTTTGGGTCAGGGTGACACTTACATTTTGGGAACACGATAGAGCAATTGAGTGGGAGCGCTAACATAAATATGGAATCTATAGCTTCTATTTGGCAAATAGAAAGTAAAGGATGATTTCCTTCGAGCTTAACCAAACAAAGATAAATGGTGGAGATCTCATTTCACTTAGCTGAAATATCATTTATACAGGGTTAAATGTTTTAAGGATAAAATGCATTGAAAGTGTAGCGGTAACAGTAGTGCCTTTTCAATGTAGATCATCTATATAGAGGATCATTGATCACATTAGGGTTATAAGATAACTAATGACGTGTCTATATCATGGAACATATAGAGCCTTCTATATGACTGAGAGTGCAATTCCAAGTTCTAAGTGTGGATTCAATGAGGAATTAATAAGTTAGGGAATTTACTTGGTAAATTCAGTTCAACTTATTGGAAGCTCGATTATATAGACACATGGTCCCCATACTAGTTGAGACCATACTGCTTGTAAGACTCGGTTAATTGATTTTAATTAATCAATTATAATTCTAAAAGTTAGACTATGTCTACTTTATGAATTCTCACTAAGTAAGGATGAAATCGTAAAGAAAAGGGTTTCTAGGTTTAATTATTAATTAAGAGACTTTGTATGTCTAATTAATAATTAATTTAAATGACAATATTATTTAATAATCTATTTTAGTTATTAAATAATTAGTTTTGGCATTTAAATGATTAGAATTGGAAAAATGGCATTTTTGGAGAAATAGAAATAAAATTGAGGAAACTGCAAAATCCAAGTGAGGCCCATTTCCCTCTATGGCCGGCCACTCACTTTGCTTGTTTCTCAATTATTATTTTCAATTTTAATTGCCATGTAATTGCTAATCAAAGCCTAGCAAAAATAGGAAAGTGGTGGATCACACTAAATAAGGCAGTTAATTGATTACACAGTAATTAAGGAAACTGTTTTATTTGGAAAGTTGTGCTCTCCCTTCTCCCTATATCAAGCAACCTTTGTTCTCTTCTCTTGTAAGCCATAAGCCACGAAATTAAGAGAGAAAGATAGAGAGAAAATTTCGAAATCCTTGTGAGATGAGTAGTGCCCACACACATCAAGTGGTACCTCAATCATAGTATGTAAGACTATGGAAATTCTGCATCAAAGAAGGAGAAAAGAAGATCCAGGTTCAGATCTTGGTGATGCTCTGCTACAGAAAGGAATCAAGGGCTAGAGATCTGAACGGAAGGAGTCATAATATTCCGCTGCACCCACTGTAAGGTTTTCTAACTTTATATGTGTCTATTTTCATTGTTTTAGAATTCATATTAGGTTGTTAATCCAACATACATGTTAGTAAATCTAGATCCTGGTAAAATAATTCCAACATGGATTTCCTGTCTAAGTGTGGAGCGACGATTGATTGTAAACGGCAGATGGTGGTGTTTGAGCCCGATAGTGCTAACCCAGCGGTGTTCGTGGGTAAGATTCAAGGGACACACATACTGAGAATAACACTTTTTAAAGCTAAGGACCTGATGAGCAGAGGTTGTCTGGGATTCATAGTCACTGCAGTGGATACCAGCCAACCTGTGACATCAAGGCCTGAGAATACAAGATTGGTATGTGAGTTCCTTGACGTCATTCCAGAGGATTTACCGGGGTTGCCTCCTACCTGGGAGATTGAATTTGTAATTGAGTTGGTTCCGAGAGCGGATCCAGTATCTAAGTCACCAATCGAATGGCTCCAGCTAAACTGAAAGATTAAAGATACAATTACAAGAGTTACTGAATCTGGGATTCATCAGACCGAGCTACTCACCTTGGGGGTGCTCCAGTGTTGTTTGTGAAAAAAGAAAGATGGAAACCTGCGAATGTGTATTGATTACTAGGAGTTGAACAAGCTTACCATTAAGAACAAGTATCCTTTACCTCAAATTGATGATATATTTCATCAACTGTAGGGGAACATAGTGTTTTCCAAGATCGATCTTCGCTCAGGCTCTCATCAACTGAGAATTCGAGAGGAAGATATCCCGAAAACTGCTTTCCATACTCGGTATGGACATTATGAATTCCTTGTGATGTCCTTTGGACTCACCAATGCACAGGCGACATTCATGGATCTTATGAATCAGGTATTTAGAGATTACCTGGACAAATGTGTGATCGTATTTATTGATGATATTTTGGTGTATTCCGAGTCAGAAGAAGAGCATGAATTGCATCTCAGAGTAGTTTTGCAATGGTTATGAGATAATAAACTCTATGCTAAATTTAAAAAGTGTGAATTTTGGTTATCCTGTGTCTCGTTTCTGGGGCACATAGTTGATAAAGATGGGATCAAGGTGGATCCGGCAAAAATTGAAGCTGTTCGGGATTGGCCAACACCAAAATCAGCTATGGAGGTCAAAAGTGTTTTGGGTTTAGCGGGGTATTATCATCAATTCGTTGAGGATTTTTCAAAGATTGTAGTACCCTTAATGGAGCTGACTCGAAAGAACTTGAAGTTTGTTTGGACCGATCGGTCTGAGAAAAGTTTTTTGGAGTTAAAGCAGCGCTTGATTACTACTCCAGTACTAACTCTTCCTTCAGATAAGGAAAAATTTGTGGTTTATTCTGATGCCTCGAGACAGGGTCTCGGTTGTGTGCTTATGCAGGCTGGAAAGGTAATAGCCTATGCTTCTCGGCAGTTAAAGGAGTACGAGCAAAGGTACCCTACTCACGATCTAGAACTCGCAGCAGTGGTATTTGCGCTAAAGATTTGGCAGCATACCTATATGGTGAGAAATGTGAGATATACACTGATCACAAGAGTCTAAAATACTTCTTTACCCAAAAGGACTTGAATATGAGATAGAGGCGTTGGCTAGAGTTGGTGAAGGATTATGACTGTGAGATCCTTTATCACCCTGGTATGGACAACGTAGTTGCTGATGCCTTAAGTAGAAAAGATTAGAGTCAGTTGAGCACTATGAAGCAAATCTCCCAATAGCTAGCAAATGAGATGACCTAAGCCAAGATTGAGTTGGTTGTAGGGCAGTTGGCTAATATTACCCTGCAATCCACTCTTCTAGAGCGAATCAAGGAAGTACAAATGCAAGATTCAGAATTGGTGAAAACCCAAGATAGGGTTTTGGCTGGGAAGGCTAGTAATTTCTCAGCGGATGAAACGGGAACGTTAAGATTCGGGAATCGTGTTTATGTGCCCATGGATGAGAGTATCAAGAAAGAGATTATGAATGAGTCCCATACGACTCTTTATTCAGTTCATCCAGGGTCAACGAAGACATATCAAGACCTGAAAGCCATGTTTTGGTGGCCAGGCATGAAAAATGACATTGTTGAGTATGTTGCAAAGTGCCTTACTTGTCAGCAAGTTAAGGCTGAGCATCAGCGACCTGCAGGGTTGCTGCAGCAACTGAACATACCAGAGTGGAAATGGGAGGACATTGCTATGGACTTCGTGGTAGGTATGCCTAGAACCACGGGATAGTTTGACTCTGTGTGGGTCATTGGGGACAGGTTAACAAATTCAGCTCACTTTTTACCTGTTCGGATGAATTTCTCCATTGACCAGTATGCTGAGTTATATGTCAGAGAAATTCTTCATCTACATGGTGTCCCAAAGTCCATTGTTTTGGATAGGGATCCAAAGTTTACATCGAGATTCTAGGAGAGTGTGCATCGAGCTATGGGTACTCAGTTAAAGTTCAGCACGACATTTCATCCTCAGACGGATGGGCAATCCGAGAGGACATTACAGATTTTAGAAGACATGCTACGGGCATGTGTGCTTGACTTTGAGGGATCATCGGTAAAGTACCTTCCCTTGATCGAGTTCTCTTATAACAACAACTCCCAGGCAACAATCAGGATGGCCCCTTATGAGCTTTTATATGGAAGAAAGTGCAGATCACCTATTCACTGGGATGAAGTAGGTGAAAGAAAGTTCTTGGGTCCCAAGGTTGTTCAGAGAACAAGTGAGTTAGTTGACAAGATTAGAGTGCGAATGCTCACGGCTCAGAGCAGACAGAAGAGTTATGCCGATCTAAAGCATCGGGATATTGATTTTTAGGTCGGGGACATGGTATTTCTTTGAATATCTCTGATGAAAGGCATTAAACGCTTTGGAAAGAAAGGAAGGCTTAGCCCGAGGTTCATTGTGTTAGGTTTTATGCCCTAAATAAAACTCCATTTCAATGTAATCTATTTTATTCAACATCAATAAAGAAACAAAAGTATTTTTCATTCATTTGTGTATGTTTTGGTTCACTTTAACAATTGCTTGTCTATTTGATTTATAAATTCACCTTAAACCCTTTTCACATACTTGATCATGTTTATTGTGCTGTCATCACATTGGAAAGTAAACATGACCATGTGAATAAAATTTCCAAGATTTATCAGACACAAGGTTTTAGTGATATAATAATCTACAACAAGAGTTTACTTGTATTTGGAGAAATACTATGTTCTCTCCAGAACATTGGTTAAAGTAAAGCTCAGGTTGGATGCATGGAGTATGCATCAGAAGGGACCGATATTGAACTTTAACTTAGATTTAATATAACTTACCGTAAAATGTATTCAAGTCAATATCGCCAAGTTGATCCTAGATCAAATGTTCTTAATCATGTTATGATTAGGCTCAATCTTGAAAGGCTATTCGTGTTCTTTGATTTGTTAGTTAAGCCTACTTTTAGGTTAGGGTGATACGTACATTTTGGGAACACGGTAGTGCAATTGAGTGGGAGCGCTAGCATAAACATGGAATCTATAGCATCTATCTGGCGAATAGTAAGCAAAGGATGATATCCTTCGAGCTTGACCAAACGAACATAAATGGTGGAGTACTCATTTGACATAAGCTGAAATATCATTTATACGGGGTCAAGTGTTTTAAAGATAAAATACATTGTAGGGTGTTACGGTAATCTAATCCCTTTACAGTGTAGATCATTCATATAGAGGATCATTGATCAAATTAGGATTATAACAATGGATAACTAATGATGCGTCTATATGGTGGAACATATAGAGCATCTACATACTGAGAGTGCAATTCTAAGTTCTATGCGTGGATTCAACGAAAAATTAATAAGTTAGTGAATTTTAGTGCTAAATTCTTGATCTACTTATTGGAAGCTCGGTTATATAGACCCATGGTCCTCGCACTAGTTGAGATAATATTGTTTGTAAGACTCATGTGATTGGTTTTGATTAACCAATTATAATTCACAAATTAGAGTATGTCTATTTGTGAAATTTTCACTAAGTAAGGGCGAAATTGTAAAGAAAGAGTTAATAGGGGCATATTTGTTAGTTATGATACTTTGTATGGTTTAATTAATAAATATGATAAATGACAATATTATTTAATAATTATTTATAGTTATTAAATAGTTAGAATTGGCATTTAAATGGTTGAATTAAGAAATTGGTATTTTTGAGAAAATCAGATACAAAAGTGTTAAAATTGCAAAATTGCAAAAAGCAAGGCCCAAATCCACCAAGCCATGGCTGGCCACTTTTGTAGGCTTTTTAAGCTGATATTTTCATTATTTTAATGCCAAATAATTCAAACCTAACCCTAGTGGAATGCTATAAATAGATAGTGAAGGCTTCAGGAAAATTACACTTTTGAATCAGAAAAACCTGAGCCTTCTCTCTCTTCCTTGGCCGCCACCCTCTCTCTCTCTTCTTCCTCTGAATTTCGAAATTACCTTAGTGATTAGAGTAGTGCCCACACACAGCAAGCAATACCTCAATCATAGTGAGGAAGATCGTGAAGAAAGATTATCAGCAAAGGAGTTTCAGCATAAAGGATTCAGAGAAAGAGATCCAGGTTCAGATCTTGATAATACTATGCTACAGAAAGGATACAAGAGTTAGAGATCTGAACGGAATGAGTCATTTAATTCCGCTGCACCCAATGAAGGTTTCTTAACTTTTTATGTGTTTATTTCATCGTTTTAGAAAGTTCATATTTAGGGTGTTAATAAACATACTTGTGAGTAGATCTAAGATCCTCGTAAAATATAATTTCCAACAACTGGCCTCAGAGCCATGGTAATTGATTTACTTGCAAGAAATTTGGACTTTAAAATGTTTGTTTGTTTTTGGATGGTATCATGTTGTATTGAGTGTTATTTGATGATTGATTGATGTTTGTAAATTTTCGTGAAAAATAATTGCAATTCTGTTTCTGGAATTATTTTTATTGGATAGTATGGAAAAATTTAAGCAAGTTACTTTTTCACAGAACTCAATTTCGATTTAATTTGAATTAGTTATGATTTTTTGAAGTTTCGAAAAATATCGGAGTCGTGCATCAGGGACACGCGCGCGCACGAGGCTTGTCCCTCGGACAGCACGCGCGCAGACAACACGGTTGTCTGAAAATCTGGTCTCCACGCGCGGACATGGCTTCTTGCAGCCTTCTGTGCCGCACAACCTTGCCCATGCAGCCTCCCATGCGCGCGCAAATTTTTCATTTTTCTTCGTTTTTTCATGCTTTTTCATGGAATTAACTTCCGATTTTTTGTGTAGTTCTGTATTTATACTATAACTATTCTTAATTCAATTCTAATTATCATTTTGAATTAATTTAATATTTTTAAAATTTAATTCAAGATATTAGTGTAACTTGAATTTAAAATAGTTAGTATCTATCTTATTTGCTTAATAATCTATCTTATTTTTAAAATTTGATTATATCTTATCTTATTTTTAAATTTAAGGTCAGATTTTAAATTTTTTAAATTTATTTTTTTTTAAATAATTTGACCTTATTTAAATTTAAAATAAGATAACTATAATCATGTAATTTTTAAATGAAGTAAGATATTTTGCTAACTTTTAAATTTTGTTATTTTATTTATTTAAATTACATTTAAAATCTGAAAAAGATATTGATTTATCTTTTCTAATTTCTTATTTAATTTTTATTTATAAAATAACATTTAAATTTTAAAAGTAGTTAGCAAATTTTGAAATGATATTTAGGTTGGTTGAAACCTAATTTTTCAAAATTGTAGGTTTAATTTTAAATTTAAATTTTTTTAAAATTTCGAATTTTTCAAATATTTTCTTTTTAAATTTTCGAAAAATATTTTTTAATTAATTATTTAATTTAAAATTAAATAAATCCTACATCCAACTATCCAGCTAACCTTGTTACAGGAGTATGTATTTTAGCTTGTGTGTAAGTTTTCAAAACCTATTATTACTTGATTGCAAATAGCCATGGTTACTTTTTGCCAGATCTAATAATCTGATGGCTCCCTTGGTCAAGATAATAATTTGTAACAGGTATATTTACAATCTTCTTTCATATGTGTATGACCTAGCAACATGATAGGACCCATCCAAAGTGTGCCTGTGTCAGCCTATGTGTTTAATTTTATTATAGATGCATATAGGTTGTTGTTGCTAAAATAAATTATCATAGTTCTTGATAGATTTTATTTAGGCCCATTTAGTTTTGGGCTTATTCAATTAATAACAGCTGTTCATTTTAAGGTTAAATTCCTCTCTTTTGGGCCTTGTGTGAGAGTTGGGAGCCATAGAAGTGGGTACGACATACTGAACACAGCACCCCCTCACATGAACCACCCCAATTTTGAAGGCCCATTTGCCTGATTTGAATAAACTGTACTAGGTTAATTACACTAGTTTAACCTAATAAAATTGATTAGCAACATAATCAATTTCATTTACTTTGAAATTAATTTAAGAAACCCATAGTTTAAAGAATTTTATATTCTAAGCTAAACTATATGTATTTTCTTGTATTTCATTAAATATAGAATTATAACCTTCTAGATTCTTTCTGAAGTTTAATTTAAATTTTTCATTAAATATTCCTATTTAAGTTGATATTTAATTATCTACAACTAAC
Source organism: Cannabis sativa (assembly GCF_029168945.1). Lineage (NCBI taxonomy): Eukaryota > Viridiplantae > Streptophyta > Magnoliopsida > Rosales > Cannabaceae > Cannabis > Cannabis sativa. The sequence goes on along the minus strand of NW_026870043.1, from coordinate 2,908,260 downwards.
CAACTTAAATCTGAATATCTTTTGGATTTAAAATTTCAAAATTTAGTTGAGGAATTTTAGGCATTAGTTATTAAGATTCTTTAGATATTTTTATTTAAGTTGATATCTTTTCGAATATTAACTTAAAATGGAATATTTTAGATATTTTTTAGGTTAATATCTTTTCGAATATTAACTTAAATGGAATATCTTCAAATTAAGTGGTTACAACTTAATTTTCCTTGAATTAAATCTGATTTGAAAGATATTTAAGTTTATTTTTTAGATTCTTCTGAAACAACTTAAACAAGGTATTTTCAAATTTGTTCCATTTATTATTCGAATTTATTTTTCGAATTTAATTAATAATTGAAAATTAATTAAAGTTGATTTTTTATTTAAACCAACTTTGATTTGTAATTTTTTATTATTATATTATGGAACTTGTTCGATATTTATTTGAATTTATTTTTCAAATTAAATAATAATTGAAAATTAATTAAAGTTGATTTTTTATTAAAACCAACTTTAGTTTGTAATTTTTCATTATTATAATATCGAATTAAAATGATTATACAAAATACATATAATATTTTTTAAATAATGAGCTTTTAATCAAGAGACATTCGATCTCCATTGTGGATTTTACACCACGTTTGTTTTAGTGAGTAATCCTCCCTAATTGAGGAACGTTCATTAGCAATTTCGCACCGTTTAAGCTCCCATGATAAGTAGTTTGTAAGTGTTTTGTATGGTATAGATCACCCTAATGGTGGCGACCATACTTGACTTGCAAATTATGAAACAATGGTGGAAGCTCATAAGATAGAATTGCCTTGACTCTCGCCTAAACGGGACAACGCTGAATTCCAATCTTGATCGAATAAAAGGTTGCTAGAATGGTTATCTTTTTAGATGAGCTGACAACTCTATTCAATGGATGATGCTTTGCCTCTCGCCTAAACGGGACACTGTATCAGTTTGTTGAAATACCTTGGAAAATAAACTATGTTAGATTTAGTATTTCTATAACATATGTCATTACTTGTTATTTTCTAAATTGTGTATGAATTTATGAGCCAAAACCTTACTTCTGTTTTATTGATGTGTTGTAGTGTCATTATAAATAACCCTCACCCCGATCCTGTCCTAGTTACTATCTTAGCAAAAGAACTCTATAGTGTGAAAATGCATCCTGGTAGTTGCATAAACTCGCACCTGTTGATGATGAATCTGAAGTTCCAAAAGGAAAATCTACTGGGAATTGATTTATCAAGAGAACAATGGGTCCAACTCATCCTTAATAGTCTTCCTCCGGAGTATAATGAATTTGTTATCTCTTACATGATAAACAATTCTAACTCCTCCGACATGGACAAGCTCGAAGCAGAATTACAATTATCAGACATAATCTTCTATGTTCGAATTGTAATAAAAAGGGACATCATGAAGAACGATGTCCCAGGCTTCTAAACAATTCAAACGAAGGTAATGCTTTTGTCTTTGAATTATGTGTTTTAGAAAACGACAAATCCATCTGGATTGTTGATTCTGGGTCTACTAACCATCTATGTTCTTCATTGCAGTTGCTTGAAACTTGGGAAAATCTGCTTCCAGGAGAGTTAAAGCTTAAAGTTGGCAATGGCGAATTAGTGTCAGTCAAAGCTAGAGGAAAACCCGCATCAAGTTTCAACAAAGATTTTTAATTTTAGAAAATGTTTTATTTATTCCAAACTTTAGTAGAAACTTGATTAGTTTCTCATGTTTGCAAACACAATCTTATATATTGAATTTTTCGAGTACAAATTGTTCAATTTCTTGTAATGGATTTCAAATATGTGTTGCTATAATGGAACAAGGGCTTTATGTTTTAAGACCGAGTACTCAAATCTCACTAAATAGTGAACTTTTCAGTGTGGCTAGACCTAGAAACCTAAAAAGAAAAGAGATTGATAATGATGATCAAACTTATCTATGGCATTTACGTTTAGGTCATATAGGCCTTGATAGACTCCATAGGCTCACCAAAGACGGTCCATTGAAAAATGTTGTCTTAGGTGAACTGCCAGTATGCGAGTCCTGCCTAGAAGGAAAAATGACTAAACGTTCTTTCTCTGCAAAGGGAGAGCGTGCCAAAATCCCTCTAGGGTTAGTACATTCCGATGTCTGCGGACCTTTGAATGTCAAAGCCCGAGGTGGTTATGAGTATTTTGTCACTTTCATTGACGATTTCTCTAGATACAGTTTTCTTTACCTAATGCAAATGAAATCTGAAACGTTTGAAAAGTTTCAAGAATTTCATTCTTTGGCCCAAAACAAATTAGGTAAATCATTAAAGATCTTGCGAGCTGATAGGGGTGGAGAATATATGGATATGCAGTTCAAAGATCATTTAATTGAACTTGGAATTGAATCCCAATACATTGCCCCAGCCACTCCACAACAAAATGGAGTTGGAGAAAGAAGAAATCGCACTCTTTTGGAAATGGTTAGGTCCATGCTGAGTTATTCAACTCTATCTACGTCCTTCTGGGGATATGCTATACAAATGGCAAATGACATTTTAAATGTTGTTCCATCTAAAGCAGTCCCTAAGACACCCGTCGAACTTTGGAATGGTCGAACACCTAGTTTGCGCCATTACAGAATTTGGGGGTGCCCTGCTCATGTCTTAAGAAAGAAAGAAGGCAAACTTGAATCACGTACCGAAGTATGCATGTTTGTCAGAAATTCTAAAGAGACTAGGGGTGGACTATTTTATAGTCACAAGGATAACAAAGTGTTTGTTTCTACAAATGCTACTTTCCTTGAAGAGAACTATATTAAAGACTTCAAACCGAAAAGTAAAGTTGTTCTAGAGGAATTGCTATCAGATATAAGTCCTTCCAATGTTCCGTCCTCTTCCACTCGTGAAGAAGACAATCCCACTCCCTCAATTGAACCAACTGAGAAATCTACTACTAAAGTTTCTGTTCAGAAGACAACCGTACGTCGTCGTAGTGGGAGGGTTTCAACAAAACCTTATCGTTATGGCTTGGATGGTGAAATCAATATGGTCGTAGGTGACAGTATTGATGACGATCCATTAACCTATAAATAGGCAATGGCTAGTCCGCAACGGAAACGATGGTCAGCCGGCATGGATTCAGAAATGGATTCCATGAAAAAGAACAAAGTCTGGGAATATGTAGACGCACCTGACGACTATCATCCGATAGGATGCAAGTGGGTTTACAAGAAGAAAAGAGGAGCTGGAGGCGAAGTCGAAACTTTTAAAGCTAGACTTGTAGCCAAGGGTTATACCCAAAGAGAAGGCGTGGACTATGAGGAAACTTTTAGTCCTGTTGCCATGCTCAAATCCATCCGAATTCTTCTCTCCATAGCTGCTGCTTTCGATTATGAAATCTGGCAAATGGATGTGAAGACTGCCTTCCTTAATGGGGTACTTGAAGAAACCATCTATATGGACCAACCAGAAGGTTATGTTCTTCCTGGGCAGGAAAAGAAAGTTTGCAAATTAAATAGGTCTATCTATGGACTTAAGCAAGCGTCTCGCTCATGGAACAAAAGGTTTGATGCAATCATCAAGACCTACGGCTTTCTTCAGAATGAAGATGAACCTTGTGTTTACCAACTCAAGGAAGACCAAATAGTAGTATTCCTGGTCCTTTATGTTGATGACATTTTGATTATTGGAAACAATGTCAAGAAAATGACTCACATCAAGGAATGGCTCAACACTCAATTCGATATGAAAGATTTGGGTGAAGCAACCTATGTTCTTGGTATTCAGATTATTAGAAATCGGAAGAAAAGATCACTTGCTCTCTCTCAAACAACCTACATAGAAATAGTCTTAGAGAGATTCTCCATGAACAACACCAATGGGGCAAACATGCCTTCTAGATATGGTATTCGTCTATCTAAGGAAGAGTCTCCGACTGATCCTCAAGAGATAGAGGACATGGCAAAAATTCCCTATGCCTCTGCAGTTGGAAGTCTAATGTATGCAATGTTATGCACTAGACCTGACATATGTTATGCTGTTGGAATCGTGAGCAGGTATCAGTCTAATCCAGGACTTGAACATTAGAATGCAGTTAACTATATTCTGAAATACTTGAAGAGTACAAGGAATCTTGTGTTAGTCTATCAGGGTGGTGCTTTAAATCCCATAGGCTACACTGATTCAGATTTCCAGGCAAGTCTTGAAGGCAGGAAATCTACATCTGGGATGGTGTTTACTCTTGGGGGTGGAGCAATGGTTTGGAGAAGTGCTAAACAAACCGCGATATCGGACTCAACTATGGAAGCTGAATACATCGCAGCACCCGAAGGTGCTAAAGAACTTGTCTGGCTAAGAAAGTTCTTCACTAACATAGGTGTTGTTCCTGGAATGGAAAAGCCTCTAGTCTTACTTTGTGATAACAATTGAGCAATAGCAAACAGCAAAGAACCTCGAAGCCACAAGAGAAGCAAACACATTGAAAGGAAGTATCACATTATCAGAGAATACGTGGCAAGAGGGGATGTACTAGTTGAGAAAGTTGACACAGAGGACAACCTAGCTGATCCATTTACCAAAGTCATGGCCGTGACAGCCTTTGAAAAGCACCGTCAGAATTTAGGATTAATTGATATGTACTAATTAGTTTTATATTAGTGCAAGTGGGAGTTTGTTAGGTTTTACGCCCTAAATAAAACTCCATTTCAATGTAATCTATTTTATCCAACATCAATAAAGAAACAGAAGTATTTTTCATTCATTTGTGTATATGTTTTGGTTCACTTTATCAATTGCTTGTCTATTTGATTTATAAATTCATCTTCAACCCTTTTCACATACTTGATCATGTTTATTGTGCTGTCTGTTGGAAGTTATTTTACCAGGAACTTAGATCTACTCACAAGTATGTTGATTTAACAACCTAAATATGAACTTCTAAAACGATAGTAAATTAAACACATAAGAGTATCAGAAATCTTACATTGGGTGCAGCGGAATATATGTCTCCTCCCACTCAGATCTCTAACCCTTGATTCCTTTCTGTAGCAGAGTATAATCAAGATCTGAGCCCGATAGTCCTTCTTTGTTGTTTCTGAATTCTACACAGACTTCCTCACTATGATTGAGGTATTACTTGATGTGTGTGGGCATTACTCTAGCACTTATACATTTCGAAACAGTGAAGGAAGAGAGAGAGAGAGGGTGGCGGCTCAGAGAGAAAATTCTGTCAGAATAATGTTGTGAATCAGTTGTACAGTTCTGTTCAACTCTGAAGCCTTTGCCTTCTATTTATAGAAGACCACCTAGGGCTATGATTGAATTAATTTACATTTAATATTGAAAAAATCAAATGGAAAAGGGAAGCTAAGTGGCCGGCCTAGGCATTGTGGAAACAAGGCTTGCCACTTTTCCAACTTTCCTTTTCCTACACTGATAGTTTCCTGTTTTGTCAAAAACTGCCAATTCCTTTGTTCAACTACATAAATGTCAAATCTAATTATTTAATAATTAAAATTAATTATCAAATAATATATTGTCATTTATTTTATTAATAATGAAACTAATTAAAGTTTCCTAATTAATAAATATGCCCTTCAAAATCTCTATTTACTGTTTCGCCCTTAATAAGTGATAAATTCTCAAATAGACAAGTCTATCTTGAGAATTTTTAATTGATTAATTAAAATAAATTAAATGAGTCTTACAAGTAATATTATCTCAACGAGTGAGGGGACCATGGGTCTATATATCCGAGCTTCCAATAAGCAGATCTAGAATTTACCACTTAAATTCACTAACTTATTAATTCTTCGTTGAATCAACACATAGAACTCAGAATTGCACTCTCAGTATATAGAATGCTCTATATGTTCGACCATATAGACACATCATTAGTTATCCATTGTTATAATCCTAATGTGATCAATGATCCTCTATATGGATGATTTACACTGTAAAGGGACTAAATTACTATAACACCCTACAATGTATTTTATCCTTAAAACACTTAACCCTGTATAAATGATATTTCAACTAAGTGAAATGAGTACTCAATCATTTATCTCGTTTGGTTAAGCTCGAAGGAAATCACCCTTTGCTTACTATTCGCCAGATAGAAGCTATAGATTCCATATTTATATTAGCGCTCCCACTCAATCGCACTACCGTGTTCCCAAAATATATGTATTGCCCAGACTAATGATTAGGCTTAACTAACAAATCAAAGAACACGAATAATACTCTTGAAATTGAGCCTAACCATATCAGGATTTCGATCATGTGATCTAGGATCAACTTATGATATTGAATTGAATAGATATTTACGGTAAGTTTCAAAAATCTAATTCAAAGTTCAATATCGGTCCATTCCAATGCATACTCCATGCATCCAACCTGAGCTTTACTTTAACCTATGTTCTGGAAAGAACATAACATTTCTCCAAATGCAAGTAAACTCTGTTGTAGATTGTCATATAAGTAAAACCCAGTGTTCTGATAAATCTAGGAATACTTTATTCACATAGTCATGTTTACTTTCCACTGTGTTGACAACACAATAAACATGATCAAGTATGTGAAAAGGGGTTTGGATGAATTTATAAATCAAATAGACAAGCAATTGATTAAGTGAACCAAAACATACACAAATGAACGAAAAATTACTTCTGTTACTTTATTGATATTGAATAATCTGGATTATATTGAAACAGAGTTTTATTAAGGGCATAAAACCCAACAAACTCCCACTTGCACTAATATAAAACAAATTAGTACATTTCAATTAATCCTAAATTCTGACGGTGCTTTTCGAATGAAGTTACTGCCAAGACTTTGGTGAATGGATCAGCTAAGTTATCTTGCGTATCCACTTTCTCCACCAGTACATCCCCTCTTGCCACATATTCTCTGATAATATGATACTTTCTTTCTATATGCTTACTTCTCTTGTGGCTCCGAGGTTCCTTACTGTTGGCTATAGCTCCAGTGTTATCACAAAGCAGGACTAGAGGCCTTTCCATTCCAGGAACTACACCGAGACTGGTGAAGAACTTCCTAAGCCAGACAACCTCTTTAGCTGCTTCAGCCGCAGCTATGTATTCTGCCTCCATGGTAGAATCCGAAATTGCAGTTTGTTTAGCACTTCTCCAAACCACTGCTCCACCCCCAAGAGTAAACACCATCCCAGATGTAGATTTCCTGTCTTCAAGACATCCCTGGAAATCTGAGTCTGTATAGCCTAAGGGATTTAAAGCACCACCCTTGTAGACTAATACATAACCTCTTGTACTCTTTAAGTATTTCAAAATATACTTAACAGCATTCCAATGTACCCGTCCTGGATTTGACTGATACCTGCTCATGATTCCAACTACATAGCAGATGTCAGGTCTAGGGCATAGCATAGCATACATTAGACTTCCAACTGCAGAAGCATAAGGAATTTTTGCCATGTCTTCTATCTCTTGAGGATCAGTAGGACACTGTTCCTTAGATAGACGGATACCATGTCTAGAGGGCATCTTTGCCCCATTGGTATTGGTCATGGAAAATCTCTCTAGAACTTTGTCAATGTAAGCTGTTTGAGAGAGAGCAAGGGATCTGTTCTTTCGGTTTCTGACAATCTGAATACCAAGAACATAGGCTGCCTCACCCAAGTCTTTCATGTTGAATTGAGTGTCAAGCCATTCCTTGATGTGAGTCATTTTCTTGACATTGTTGCCAATGATCAAAATGTCATCAACATAAAGGACCAGGAATACTACTACTTGGTTTTCCTTGAGTTGGTAAACACAAGGTTCATCTTCATTCTGATGAAAGCCGTAGGTTTTGATGATTTCATCAAACCTTTTATTCCATGAGCGAGAAGCTTGCTTAAGTCCATATATGGACCTATTTAATTTGCAAACTTTATTCTCCTGCCCAGGAAGAACATAACCTTCTGGTTGCTCCATATAGATGGTTTCTTCAAGAAGCCAATTAAGAAAAGCTGTCTTGACATGCATTTGCCAAATTTCATAATCTAAAGCGGCAGCTATGGAGAGAAGAATTCGGATGGATTCTAGCATGGCAACCGGACTAAAAGTTTCCTCATAGTCCACACCTTCTCTTTGGGTATAACCCTTGGCGACCAGTCTAGCTTTGAAAGTTTCAACTTCGCCTCCAGCACCTCTTTTCTTCTTGCAGACCCATTTACATCCAATTGAACGAAAATCATCAGGTGGTTCTACATATTCCCAGACTTTGTCCTTTTTCATGGAATCCATTTCTAAATCCATACCAGCTGACCATCGCTTCCGTTGCGGACTTGCCATTGCCTGTTTATAGGTTAATGGGTCGTCATCAATACCGTCACCAACGACCATATTGATTTCACCATCCAAGCCATAACGAGATGGTTTTGTAGAAACCTTCCCACTACGACGAGGAGCGGTGACCTTCTGAACAGGAGCTTTGGTAGTAGTTTTCTCAGTTGCTACAACTGAGGGAGTGGGATGTTCCTCTTCTTGAGTAGAAGAAGATGGTACATTTGAAGGAACAGTATCTGTGAGCATTTCCTCTAATACAATTTCACTTTTCGGTTTGTTGTCTTTCATATAGTTATCTTCAAGGAAAGTAGCATTTGTAGAAACAAACACTTTGTTATCCTTGTGACTATAGAATAGTCCACCCCTAGTCTCTTTAGAATTTCCGACAAACATGCAAACTTCAGTTCGCGATTCCAGTTTGCTTTCTTTCTTTCTTAAGACGTGAGCAGGGCACCCCCAAATCCTATAATGGCGCAAACTAGGTGTACGACCATTCCATAGTTTGACGGGTGTCTTAGGGACTGCTTTAGATGGAACAACATTTAAAATGTCGTTTGCCATTTGAATAGCATATCCCCAGAAGGACGTAGACAGAGTTGAATAACTCAGCATAGCCTAACCATTTCTAAGAGAGTGCGATTTCTTCTTTCTGGAACTCCATTCTGCTGTGGAGTGCTTGGGGCAGTATATTGGGATTCAATTCCAAGTTCAATTAAATGATCTTTGAACTGCATATCCATATATTCTCCACCCCTATGAGTTCGCAAGATCTTTATTGTTTTACCTAATTGGTTTTGAGCCAAAGCATGAAATTTCTGAAACTTTTCAAACGTTTCAGATTTCTTTTGCATTAGGTAAAGAAAACTATATCTAGAGAAATCGTCAATGAAAGTGGCAAAATACTCATAACCTCCTCTGGCTTTTACATTTAGCGGTCCGCAAACATCTGAATGTACTAACCCTAGGGGTTCTTTGGCACGCTCTCCCTTCGCAGAGAAAGAACGTTTGGTCATTTTTCCTTCTAGGCAAGACTCGCAGACTGGCAGTTCTCCTAAGACGGCATTTTTCAATGGACCTTCTTTGGTTAGCCTATTGAGTCTATCAAAACCTATATGACCTAAACGTAAATGCCATAGATAAGTTTGATCATCATTATCAATCTCTTTTCTCTTAAGGCTTCTAGGTTTAGCTACATTGAAAAGTTCAGTATTTAGTGAGATTTGAGTATCAGGTCTTAAAACATAAAGCCCTCGTTCCATGTTTGCAACACATATATGAAATCCTTTACGAGAAATTGAACAATTTGAACTCGAAAAATTCAATATATAATAAAGTGTTTGTAAACATGAAACGCTAATCAAGTTTCTACTAAAATTGGGAATATATAAAACATTCTCTAAAAGTAAAAACTTGTTAGAATTAAACTTGATTCGGGCTGTTCCTCTTGCTTTAACTGATACCAACTCTCCATTTCCAACTTTAAGCTTTAACTCATCTGGGTGAAGATTCTCCCAAGTTTCAAGCAGCTGCAATGAAGAACATACATGGTTAGTAGATCCAGAATCAACAATCCAGGTGGATTTGTTGTTCACTAAAACACATGATTCAAATACAAAAGCATCACCTTCGTTTGAATTGTCTAGAAGCCTGGGACATTGTTCTTCTTTATGTCCCTTTCCATTACAATTTTCACATAGAACATGATGTCTGATAATTGTACTTGAAGAAGCAGCTTTGTTAGAGCCCTCATGCTTAATCTTCTTCCTCTGATTAAAGCTTGCAATACCATGAGGTCCCATTGCAATCAGATTCCGCTCATGGGCCCTCAACTCAGTCTCGAGTTTGTCCATGTAGGAGGAGTTAGGATTGTTCAATAAGTAATATAGAACAAAACTGTCATACTCCTGAGGAAGACTATAAAGTATGAGTCTTACCCATTGTTCCTTTGATAAATCAATTCCTAGTAGATTTGCCTTTTGGAATTTCAGATTCATCAACAATAGGTGCGAGTTAATGCAACTACCAGGATGCATTTTCACACTATAGAGTTCTTTTGCAAAGATTTTAACTAGGAGTGGATCGGGATGAGGGTTATTCATATTGGCACTACAACATATCAATAAACAGAAGTAAGGTTTTGGTTCTATAAATTCATACACAGGTTCAGAAAACAAATAATCACATATGTTATAAAAATACTAAATCTAACATAGTTTATTTTCCAAGGTTTCCAACGAACTGATACAGTGTCCCGTTTAGGCGAGAGTCAAAGCATCATCCATTAAATAGAGTTGTCAATTCATCTAAAATGTCAAACATTCTAGCAACCTTTTATTCGATCAAGATTAGAATTCAGCGTTGTCCCGTTTAGGCGAGAGTCAAGGCAATTCTATCTTATGAGCTTCTACCATTGTTTCGCATTCTTGTAAGTCTTATACAGTCGCCACCATTAGGGTGGTCATGAACCATATAAAAAAAACTTATAAGAATACTTATCTTTCGAGATTAAACGGCGCTAACTTGCTAATGAACGTTCCTCCATTAGGGAAGATTACTCACTAAAACAATAGCTATGTAAAACCAACAATGGAGATCAAATTTCTCTTGATTAAAGCTCATTATTTAAAAATGTATTTTGTTTAATCATTTATATTCCATATCTCAATAATGAAATATTGCAAATTAAAGTAAAAACTTTAATTAAATTTCAAAAATGGAATAATTTTGATAAACATCTTATTTAAGTTGTTAAGAAAAAATCTAAATACCCAACTTAAAATATTCTTCAATCAATGACTTAATTAAATATTACCAATTAAGTAGTAACCACTTAATTTAGAAGATATTCCATTTTACGTTCCCATATTTATAAAATATCAACTTAAAAAACATCTAAAGAATCTTAATAACCAATTCCCAAAATTCCTCAACTTAATTTATAATAAGAAATTCAAGAATATTCAAATCTAAGTTGATTTGATAGATTTAACTAAATCTCAACTTAAATAGGAATATTTAATGAAATTATAAAATTAAGATTCAGAAAGAATTTATATGGTTATAATTCCATATTTAATTAAAAAACAAGAAAAATACATATAGCTTTCCAGAATATAACTATTCAAACTATGTTTTTCTTAAATTAATTTCAAGGAAGAATGAAATTAATTATGTTGCTAATCAATTTTTATTAGGTAAAACTAATATAATTAACCTAGCACAGTTATCCAAATCAGGCAAATGGGCCTTCACAATTGGGGTTGTTCATGTGAGGGGGGGCTGGGTCCAGTATGTCGTACCCACTTCTAAGGCTCTCAACTCTCACACAAGGCCCAAAAGAGAGGAATTTAACCTTAAAATGAATAACTGTTATTAATTGAATAGGCTCACTACTAAATGAGCCTAAATAAAATCTATCAGTTATGATATTTTATTTAGCAACAACAACCTATATGTATCTATAATAGAAATTAAACATATAGGCTCACACAAGCATACACACTTGGATGGATCCTATCATGTTGCTAGGTCATACACAGATGAAAGAAGTTTGTTAAAATTACCTGTTACAAATTATTTACTTGATCTATCATCAATTGAACCATTGGTTAAAATTAGATTATTGGATCTATCAACAAGTTAACCAAGGCAATTTAGATCAAGCAATAATAGGTTTTAGAAAACTTACAAACAATCTAAAACACATACTCCTGCAACAAGGTTAGATTTGGATAGTTGGATGTAGGATTTATTTAATTTTAAACATTTATTTCGAAAATAAAATTAAAATTAAACCTACCATTTTGAAAAATTAGGTTTTGGGTAACCTAAATGTCATTTCAAAATTAAATTGATAACTTTCCATTTTAAATTTCATGTCATTTAATAAATTAAATAATAAAATAGAAAATGGTAAATACATACCCTTTTCTTGTTTTACAATTTAATTTAATTAAAAAATAACAAAATTTAAAAGTTAACAAAAATACCTTATTTTCTCTTTTAAAATTATCATGATTATTTTGATCTTATTTTAATTATGGTCAAGTTACCAAAAAAAAATTAATATTTGACCTTAAAAAAAAATAAAATAATCAAATTTTAAAGGAAATAAGAAAAGAGGTAAGCAAAACTTGATTTTTCCTATTTTCAAAATCAAATTACACTAATATCTAAAATTAATTTTAAAAAATTAAAATTAATTTATTTCTGATAATTAGATTTGAAATTTGAAAAACAAAAATCAACATACAAAACTACACAAAAAATCGGAATTTAATTCCATGAAATAGCATGAAAAATTGGATGAACTGTACGGATGGCATGCCATGCATGCCCATCCGCGCGCGTATCTGGGGTGCACGCCGAGGAATCACGGCGCAGGAAGGTTGCTGGCAGCCATTCCGCGCGCGTGATGAGGGTGCTCATCACCCCGATTTTTCCAATTTTCAAAAATTCATAACTAATTCAAATTAAATCGAAATCGAGTTCTGTAAAAAAGTAAATTGCTTAGAATTTTCCAAACTATCCAATAAAAATAATTACAGAGATAGCAAAATAACTATTTTTCCCAGAATTCACAAACAACAATCAAACATCAATATGACACTCAAAGCAACATGATACCATCCAAAAAACAAGCAAATCGTTTTAAGTCCAAATTTCTTGCAACCAAATCAATTACCATGGCTCTGATACCAGTTGTTGGAAGTTATTTTACAAGGAACTTAGATCTACTCACAAGTATGTTGATTTAACAACCTAAATATGAACTTCTAAAACGATAGTAAATTAAACACATAAGAGTATCAGAAATCTTACAGTGGGTGCAGCGGAATATATGTCTCCTCCCACTCAGATCTCTAACCCTTGATTCCTTTCTGTAGCAGAGTATAATCAAGATCTGAGCCCGATAGTCCTTCTTTGTTGTTTCTGAATTCTACACAGCCTTCCTCACTATGATTGAGGTATTACTTGATGTGTGTGGGCACTACTCTAGCACTTATACATTTCGAAACAGTGAAGGAAGAGAGAGAGAGAGAGGGTGGCGGCTCAGAGAGAATTTTCAGAGAGAAAATTCTGTCAGAATAATGTTGTGAATCAGTTGTACAGTTCTGTTCAACTCTGAAGCCTTTGCCTTCTATTTATAGAAGACCACCTAGGGCTATGATTGAATTAATTTACATTTAATATTGAAAAAATCAAATGGAAAAGGGAAGCTAAGTGGCCGTCCTAGGCATTGTGGAAACAAGGCTTGCCACTTTTCTAACTTTCCTTTTCCTACACTGATAGTTTCCTGTTTTGTCAAAAACTGCCAATTCCTTTGTTCAACAACATAAATGTCAAATCTAATTATTTAATAATTAAAATTAATTATCAAATAATATATTGTCATTTATTTTATTAATAATGAAACTAATTAAAGTTTCCTAATTAATAAATATGCCCCTTCAAAATCTCTATTTACTGTTTTGCCCTTAATAAGTGATAAATTCTCAAATAGACAAGTCTATCTTGAGAATTTTTAATTGATTAATTAAAATCAATTAAATGAGTCTTACAAGTAATATTATCTCAACGAGTGACGGGACCATGGGTCTATATATCCGAGCTTCCAATAAGCAGATCTAGAATTTACCACTTAAATTCACTGACTTATTAATTCTTCGTTGAATCCCCACATAGAACTCAGAATTGCACTCTCAGTATATAGAATGCTCTATATGTTCCACCATATAGACACATAATTAGTTATCCATTGATATTGAATAATCTGGATTACATTGAAACAGAGTTTTATTTAGGGCATAAAACCCAACACTGTCATCACATTGGAAAGTAAACATGACTATGTGAATAAAGTTTCCTAGATTTATCAGACACAGGGTTTTACTGATAGGATAATCTACAACAAGAGTTTACTTGTATTTGGAGAAATACTATGTTCTTTCTAGAACATTGGTTAAAGTAAAGCTCAGGTTGGATGCATGGAGTTTGCATCGGAAGGGACCGATATTGAACTTTGACTTAGATTTAATTAAACTTACCGTAAAATCTATTTAAGTCAATATCGCCAAGTTGATCCTAGATCAAATGTTCTTAATCCTGTTATGATTAGGCTCAATCTTGAAAGGCTATTCGTGTTCTTTGATTTGTTAGTTAAGCCTACTTTTAGGTCAGGGTGATACGTACATTTTTGGAACACAGTAGTGCAATTGAGTAGGAGCGCTAGCATAAACATGGAATCTATAGCTTCTATCTGGCGAATAGTAAGCAAAGGATGATCTCCTTTGAGCTTGACCAAACGAACATAAATGGTGAAGTACTCATTTCACATAAGCTGAAATATCATTTCTACGGGGTCAAGTGTTTTAAGGATAAAATACATAGTAGGGTGTTACGGTAATCTAATCCCTTTACAGTGTAGATCATTCATATAGAGGATCATTGATCAAATTAGGATTATAACAATGGATAACTAATGATGCATCTATATGGTGGAACATATAGAGCATTCTATATACTGAGAGTGCAATTCTAAGTTCTATGCGTGGATTCAACGAAGAATTAACAAGTTAGTGAATTTTAGTGCTAAATTCTTGATCTACTTATTGGAAGCTCGGTTATATAGACCCATGGTCCCCGCACTAGTAGAGATAATATTGTTTGTAAGACTCATGTGATTGGTTTTGATTAACTAGTTATAATTCACAAATTAGACTATGTCTATTTGTGAAATTTTCACTAAGTAAGGGCGAAATTGTAAAGAAAGAGTTAATAGGGGCATATTTGTTAATTATGATAATTTGTATGGTTCAATTAATAAATATGATAAATGACAATATTATTTAATAATTATTTATAGTTATTAAATAGTTAGAATTGGCATTTAAATGGTTGAATTAAGAAATTGGTATTTTTGAGAAAATTAGATACAAAAGTGTTAAAATTGCAAAATTGCAAAACGCAAGGCCCAAATCCACCAAGCCATGGTCGGCCACTTTTGTAGGCTTTTTAAGCTGATATTTTCATTATTTTAATGCCAAATAATTCAAAGCTAACCCTAGTAAAATGCTATAAATAGATAGTGAAGGCTTCAGGAAAATTACACTTCTGAATCAGAAAAACTTGAGCCTTCTCTCTCTTCTTTGGCCGCCACCCTCTCTCTCTCTTCTTCCTTTGAATTTCGAAATTACCTTAGTGATTAGAGTAGTGCCCACACACAGCAAGCAATACCTCAATCATAGTGAGGAAGATCGTGAAGAAAGATCATTAGCAAAGGAGTTTCAGCATCAAGGATTCAGAGAAAAAGATCCATGTTCAGATCTTGATAATACTCTGCTACAGAAAGGATACAAGGGTTAGAGATCTGAACGGAAGGAGTCATTTAATTCCGCTGCACCCTATGTAAGGTTTCTTAACTTTATATGTGTTTAATTTCATCGTTTTAGAAAGTTCTTATATAGGATGTTAATAAACATAGTTGTGAGTAGAACTAAGATCCTGGTAAAATAATTCCAAAACATTGGACCTTTTAAAATCCTTGAGAGGATATGGCAAGTAGCGTACAGGTTGGCTATGCCCCGAGCACTGGCAGCTGTACATGATGTGTTCCATGTTTCAATGGTTTGGAAGTATGTCTCATACTCGTCTCATGTTCTGAGTTATGAAGCATTGGAACTTCAGCCAGACTTGTCATACAAAGAACAACTGGTGCAGATACTCGATAGAAGAGAGAAAGTCTTGAGAAGCAAGACAGTGGCACTGGTAAAAGTACTGTGAGAAACAATAAAGTGAAATAGACAACCTGGGAACTCGAGGCAGATATGCAATAGAAATATTCAGAATTGTTCAGGTAAATATCAGGACAAAATTTTTATAAGGAGGGGGTAATGGTAATACCATAGAATTAAGATATGGATTAGCAAAACCCTAATTAGATGATTATGAATATTGAGGAATTATATTATTATATAGTTCAATTTACGTGAATTAATATGATCTATAATATGGTAAGACACCGTTGGTGAGCCAGGGGCATTTTAGTAATTGTGACCCGAGAGGGGTAAAATGATGAAATTAATTTAATTACGTGCTTATTGAAACTATATTATTATATAGTATGCCTGTGTTGTCTTTTCAGGTGTGTTTTGACAGGTTGGCGCGGTAGAGTCACAACCGGGTATATCGGGCCGAACCAGGTTCGGGCCCGAAATGCAATTTGAATTGAAATAATTTGCATTTTTATTTAATGGTGATAATCTGAAATTATATTGGATTTATGGGTCCATGAAATGACTTAATTTCCCATGTGAGTGTGTATGCATGATTTATGGCCCTAGGGGCATTTGGGTCTTTTGACCTTATTAGATTTATTTTAATAAAAGATGAATTGTGCGAAAAAGGAGAAGAATTTTCTAGTTTTTTCCTTCCCATACCCGAACCCCTCTCTCTCAACCCTCTCTTGAAATTTCAATTTGATCTTTTATGGATTGCTTGATTTGAAGCTTGAATTTGGAGGATTTCTTTTGAGTTTAGAATTAAAGGAAGTTCTAGCTTTATTTGAGGTAGCTTTCTCAGATTTTTAACCTTGTCTTCTTACTGAATTTTATGGTTGTAAAGGCATGGAAAAAGTTGTTTTGAGCTTGTAGTTGCATGTTTGTGTTCTTTAGTTGAATTGAGCATGTTATTGCATAAACCTTGTTTGTATGATGCTTTGGATTTTGGTTAAGTTTTAGTTGAGATTTTGGAAGTGTTTTCTAGCTTGAATCCATGTGTTTTTAAAGTAGTTGTTGCTGGAAATTAATTGAATTAAGTGAGATGAAGCTCAAGTTCTAGTGCTTGAAGTTTTCTTAGTTAAATCATGAATTTTTCGATTTTTAATGCAATCTGAAATGAGCGTTTGTTGTTGGATTTTGATGCGTGATTATGTGTTTTTAATCCCTAGTGTTTGCTAGCAACTCTGGTTTATGATTTGGAAGTTTTGGTTATGAATTTGAATGAGTTCGAATGAGTTTTAGGCTGAAAATTCGTGTTCTTGGTGGCTGGTTTTTGGGCTTTCAACCCAGGTGCCACGACATGCTCTAAGTCTGTCGCGACCTGCCCCTGTTTGGTGGAACCTGGGATGTGTCCCAGGTGCCGCGGCCCGCCCTTAAGTTTTTGGGCAATTTTGAGTTTGAACTTTGAAAATTCATAACTTTTGATTGCAAACTCCGATTTGGGAGTTCTTTATGTCGTTGGAAAGCTCGTTCCGAGCTCTATGTGATTATCTGAATTTTAAATTCCATGAAAATATTTTATGAGTTGGAAATGAGGGGGTTAACCCGATTTGTGAAATCCTTGATTGTGTGACTAGGATTACCGGCGCCTGATCAGGAGCACCCGGGGATTCAGAATCTCTACTTTTGCGGGACAACAGGTAAGACAGTGGTTAGCACGTAGAGTATGCACAGTGGCGCTTATATTGAAATTGATATTTATGATTGTTTAGTAACCGGGATTGGGGATTATTACCTTAATAGGAACGGTTTAGTAGCCTAGGGTTATTACCCTTATGATATATGTGTATAAATGCCATGCCATGTTAAATGTAATGAGATTCAAGGATTATGCACTTAAGGCATAATCAGGTTGGACTCGGTAACCATAACCGAGATGAGCCATTCTAAGGCCTTATTGTAATTAAACATGTGAGAGCAACACGTAGGTCTACGCCACGTAGATATAAATAGATGTGTGAGCGCAACACATAAGTCTACACCACGTAGACATAAATAGGCATGTGAGTGCAACATGCAGGTCTGTGTCATACAGACATATGTGAATGGAATTATTGTTTAAATAAGCATGATTAACATATTGTTATTGTTATGATTTATACTGTCTTGTTGGGCTTGGCTCAAGGGTGCTCTACTGTGTAGAAAGGGCAAGACTATAGCCGATCGACCATCAGTTCAGGAGCTGGGTGAAGAATGTACATGTCTAAGCCACATCAGACCAAGCAGGTTAAGGGTCTACCAGCTATGTATTTTGAAACTCTATTTTGTCGCTTAGGTCGGCTGAAAGAAAGAGACTTGTAATAAATTTTGTAAATATTTTTGGGATCCCAACTGTTGTAAAGTTTAAATTATTACAAGTTTTATTTTCATTCTCTTTATTATAAAAGTTTAAATTCTGCGCCTTTTTGATTAGTAATCCCATTTAGGGGATCAGGGTTTCGTAAGTAACTTGGGTAGCGTGCCTAATTATTTAGGGCGTTATATACAATCTCTTGGTCACTTTTAATTCACTAAGGTTCATAGACCTTGCTTTAGAATTTTGTCGAGGGTGCTACCGGGTGTACGCATGAGAGTAGGGTCTTGGTGGATCCAACCGACCACGGTACAAACAAGGTGGCTGACCACGTTAAGGGAGCATCGTATAGCCAGTTGGATGACGCTATGGCTGGCAAGCCTGTGGAGGTAGTGGTTGTCCACATTATTGATTCCATGGCTAGGCAACTTACTAAGGCCATGGAGGTCGGCCAGCCTTTATAGGCCAGTTCAATGTTGCAGTTTAATCCCATCTACACTCAGTTGGCTTTACCCCTTGGCATGATTGTTGTAGAGCCTTTATGT
The DNA here is from genome assembly GCF_029168945.1 of Cannabis sativa. Lineage (NCBI taxonomy): Eukaryota > Viridiplantae > Streptophyta > Magnoliopsida > Rosales > Cannabaceae > Cannabis > Cannabis sativa. Next base: position 2,889,352 of record NW_026870043.1, on the reverse strand, counting down.
ACTCCTACCAATAGCTATTCAGCTTCTTACGTGGTAACACATCTTAGAGGGGGTATTGGGATACGACATATGTGTTGGGTTTTATGCCCTAAATAAAACTCTTTACAATCTGATTAGTTATCAATATAAGAAATTTGAAGTAATTGATGTTTGCATGAATTTTACATGCTAATGGTTTAATATGTTTAATATGTTTATTACATTCATACACACAAAATCAGTTAAATCCAGATCATATGTTTATTCACAATTACAGTATCGTCAACACAGTGGAATGTGATTGTGATCATATGAATCAAAAGTTTTGGTCCCTGTTTCATCAGTGTTATTGGATTTACACTAATGTGATAATCAGCGATGATGTATACTTACACTTGGAGTAAGTGTTATGTTCTTTCCAGGACATTAGTAAAGTTTACTAGTTTCGAATGTATGGAGTATACATTGGACTGGACCAATATTGCAACTAAGTTAAGATATTACAAACTTACCGTTATACATATCTTTCCAAGTCAATATCAGTAGTTGATCTTAAGATTAAAAGAATCTAAATCCTGATATTCTTAGGCTCAACTCAGGAGTGCTATTCATGTTCTTAGATTTATTAGTTAAGCCTACTTTTGGGTCAGGGTGATACGTATATTTTGGGAACATGATAGTATGATTGAGTGGGAGTGCTGAACATAAATATGGAATCTATAACTTCTACTGGTGTATAGAAGTCAAGTGATGATTCCCTTCGAGCTTAGCAAATAGAAGTAAATGGATGAGCTCTTGTTTAACTGACTAATTATTAGATCACTAAACACCATTCACAGGTAGGTAAGTGTTTTAAGGGGCAAAATACATTGAGGGGTGAGAACGGTAAAGAAATCCCATCTCGATGTAGATCATCTATATAGAGGATCTTTAAATCACAATAAGATTATAACAATAGTTAAATGAGATAGTATATTGATATCGTGGAACTTACAATATGCTCTATATAAGTATGAGAGTGCAATTCTAAGTTCTAAGAGTGGATTCAACGAAGAATTAATAAGTAGAAATTTACTTGGTAAATTTGGTTCACTTATTGGAAGCTCATCATATAGATCCATGGTCCCCATTCTAGTTGAGAACATTCTGCTTGTAAGACTCATTAATTGATTCGTGATTGATCAATTATAATTCTAAAGTTAGACTATGTCTAATTTTATGAATTTTCACTAAGCAGGGGTGAAATTGTAAAGAAAAGAGTTTCTAGGTTTATTTATTTATTAATGGACTTTATATGTCTAATTAATAATTAAATTAAATGACAATATTATTTAATAATGTATTTTAGTTATTAAATAATTAGTTTTGGCATTTAAAAGGTTAGAATTGGAAAATTGGCGTTTTTGAGAAAATAGAGATAAAATTTGATAAAACTGCAAAATCAAGTGAGGCCCAATACAACACCATGGCCGGCCACTTATTGTAGGATTTTTAATTAATATTTTCATTATTTTAATGCCAAATAATTCCTAACCTAAACCTAGTAGTTGCCTATAAATAGAAAGTGATGGCTCAGTCACAATACATGCTTTCACAAGTTTTCAATAACCTTTTCTGACAGAAATTTCTCTCTTCAGAAAAACTGAGCCTTCCCCACTTTCTATACCTGGCCGAAATCATCCCTCTCTTTTCCCTTCATCAATTTCGTGACCCTAGTGAAAGAGTGAGTGCCCACACACAGCAAGCAGTAACTCAATCATAGATTGGAAGACTGTGAAGGATCAAACTTGAAGAAGAAGGACATTCGGGCTCAGATCTTGATTATACTCTGCTACAGAAAGGATTCAAGGGTTAGAGATCTGAGTGGAAGGAGACATTAATTCCGCTGCATCAATGTAAGGTTTTCTTAACTTTATATGTGTTTAATTTATCGTTTTAGAAAGTTCATATTTAGGATGTTTAAACAACATACTTGTGAGTAGATCTAAGATCCTGGTAAAAAATATTCCAACAATATGTGCATTACGTTGTCTAGGATTGAACACCCAACAACTATCCCCCTTTTCCCTACTTTTTTGCAAGGTTTTTGTTTGGAGGCATGCTGCTATGGGTATCTTCCATATTGGATGGTTTTCTAGCATGTGTATTTTTTTTTTTGAAATAGGGATGCTTAGTTTTATAAAAGATCATGCGAGTGCCAAGTTTGCCTCGACTAACAATGCCGTTAGATTCTAGATACTTCTCTGCCTGTTTGTTTTACAGCTTAAATCCGTTGAGACTAGGATAGTTAGCTCGACATTTACATAAGATAAAAATGCCCTTAGATTCTAGATACTTCTCCGCCTATTTGTTGGGCTTTTAGGGCCGAATTTGCAGCCCATGGTTTGGTCCACGTGTAGAGTTGTACATGGAATCTTGCCAACTCAATCTTTGTCATCCATAGGCCTTCAAGGAATCCTAGCCGGCCATGGTCCTGCCAGGTCAATCCTGGCCAGCCATGGTCCTGCAAAGACCTTGCAAGACAAGGCCTGCTGGGTCTGGTAGGTCACTAGAGCTTCACCAAGAAAAGGCTAAACTTTGAGTGTGGTGGATAGCCTTTTGCAAGTTGAGGAAAACTTTCTACATTATTTCCTTGAAAATGTCAGTCTCCCTTGGTCGAACGGAGTGTCCTTGGGTACGAAAGTCACTTCTTGGCTGGCTAACTTATGTACAGATCCTGGCTAGCTTATAGGCTCACCCTTGTTGGCCAAGGATGTTAGTACTACTCCTTGTGAGCTCGATTTACTCCCTTCAGTCGCTGCTTCATGATTTTGCTATATCTCGTACGGAGGATCTATTTTGCTATCGGCGGGGATGTACTCCACCTGTACTCTATCTTTGGCTTAATGGGATAGGCCACATTAGGTAGATAAAATTTGGGATTACAATCGATAAGGGTGGTATTTTAATACTCTTAGACTACACCAAAATAAGGTTTCTAGACTTGCATTTATGCTAGAAAGTCTACTTATGAGATGGTGATTACTCCGTGAGTATAGCAGTGATTTTGGAGAAGTGTAAAAACCAATCCAGAGTCTCTAACTCTAATAGTGAGGCTCAATGTTAAACTGGCTAAGAAGGCTACTAGATAATTACTTAGCCTATGAAAAGTTCTATACTACTTTGGCATTATTCCAATCATGGATTAACCACTAGTTTTACTTCTTGATTAACACAGATATAGTTTCCAAATAGTAAAGAATCTAGTACCCCAAGACGAGTAAGCATATTGAGAAGAATTTCACAATATTAAGGATTTTGTGATTAAGGAGATGTAATAATGGAGAAAGGTTGTATCGAATACAACCTGTTAGATCCTATTATAGAGATAATACTGCGTACTACACTTGATTTGGATATCAAGGTTTGAGATTAATTGAAATGCACTATTAGTTTTATATAAGTGTGCAAGTGGGAGTTTGTTGGGTTTTTTCCCTAAATAAAACACATTTCAATATAATCAGATTTATTAATTAATGAAAGATCAGAAATCATTGTATGTTGCATGGTTCACATGATTTCTTTCATGATCATAAGCTTCTCTAATTTGTTGAGACAAGTTATACCTTCCTTATTTCTCCTCAACTCGTTGATTCTAAATATTTTGCCAGTTCTCCATGAACTAGTTTTGAAATTTTTCGTGTAGTTTGTTGAGAGAATCTCATAGCTGTTGTTGCAATTAAGCCGTTTTTTGGCTAAGCTATTCAACTCGAGGATCGCCCTCCTTAAGATCTTCTAATTCCACATGTGGTTCCCCATGTGGAATTTGCTTAGTGGTGTTAGTACCAAGAGCAGCTTGTAGCCTTGGCTGACAAGTTGTGGAGCTAGTTCCAAGGTCTCCATCTGGCACTTGAGATGCTAATGTAGTCTCATCACCAACTTCAGTGACTTGCATGCCCCCAATCTGTTGGCTAGTTGTTGTGGATCTGAATGAAAGAACCAAAATGTTAATGCATAATCTAGACACAGATATCTAGGCCACACCCACTCACTAGATTGGCGAGAATGAATTCTAAGTTAATTATATTTATGAGAGACACAAGGAATTTATAGTAGTTCACTCGATGTATCATTACAGTAATGAAGCTACATCTTTTTCGAGTTTTATTTCTTATGAGAATTACAAGAAGATTGCCTAAGTGTGAAAGCTCTAATTTCTAGAGAGAGAAACTATAGAGAGATTCTCTATCCTTATGAGTACTTTTTTCAATTTAAAAAATGTGCTAGTGGAGCTTTCCTCTAATAAGGATGGAGGTCCTACTAAAATAATAATAAATTATTCCAAAAAATATTAAATGATCCATTTAAATTATTTTGACTAAGGAGGTCGGTCGTCAATTTCATCACTTGAGTTGCCTCCATGGGACCGACTTCGTGTAAGTTGTAGCTTAAATTTGTAACTCTATTGAGGATAAAATTTGGAGTTGATAACTTCAAAGTTGTGATTGGAGTGACGAAATGACATGATAGATTATTGAAATATCTTTAAAATTCAAGTTGAACCCCGTCAATCAGATCAATATTCATTGAGTTATGGTTGTTTTACTAAGATCGTTCTGCTCCCAACCCCCAGGTTAACATGTGATTTCAACCTAGACGGTGGGCCAAGGGAAAATAGTGTCTAGGATGTAATTTCTGAAGCCTAAGTGATATTTTGACATCACTTAGCCAGTTTCTATGTTATGGTGAAGCTTGTCACCAGTTCTCAGAGATGTTCCTATTTAGCGAAAACATGAGACTCGAAACAACTTGATTTCTGAATAAGTCATTTTACCAAAAAAATGAATATATGAAGTTGTGAATTTGACTTTTCTAACTTCATCGCTCTCATACACTATTAAAAATTAGACAAATGGTTGAGATGGAATCAGAATTGGATAAGAAGAACCTAGTGCACCTGGCCATATGTCAACCTGGGCACTGGGTGCTCTTAGCAGAGCTTCTGGGTTGTCTCTTTGTTACTTCCAAGGTTCCTAAAATCTAGGATGAAGTGTCCTACCTCGGATTGTCAGAGAGAATGCTCAGAGAAAATTTTTCATTTGAGTGATCAAAATTAGTGCACTAGGTTGATTGTCAACTTGAGCGCTGGGTCAGTTTTGATGCCCCTAGAATTTTCATTTTCTCCCTTAGTTTACCTATATCTTTTTTATTTTTGATGACAAAGAACTTCCCGAAACACTTTTTCATGAAACTGATAGGAAACAACCCAGGTTGAAAATATGTCAACCTGAGCTCTAGGCCCAGTGCTTAATGTCAACCTTGGCTCTGGGTTCAGTTTCAGGCCCTTAAAAAGTTCTTTTTCCTCCAAAAAAAATACTTGCATATTAATCTTTGACAAAAATGAATAATATTCAAAGAAGACTTTTTGGAAAAACTCCTCAGAATTCGCTGAGGTTAACAAAATATCATCCTGGATGCTTGGGCCGGCCCTGGCCTTTGTCAATGCGGTCTTTGGTCCCTCATTTTGGCCTCCATGTTGGTTGTGTCTTCCTTAAAAGTACTTTTTTCTTCATTTTTGATGAAGACAATGAAAATTCCCGAGACGGATTTGAAGTTTGATGCTTGGTAGCGGCCCAGGTTGAGAATTTGTCAACCTAAGCGTTGGGTGCCTAGGGCACTTGGTGCTCTGGGTGCTTAAAAAAGAAAGTTCTATGAATCTAATTAGTATGCCCCAAATATGTTCGTGACATGTCCAACTCAAGTCCAGTATAAAGTTTGCCCTATTTTCACTAAGACGATCCCAGAAACTAAAACCCTAGTTCAGTTGTCAATGTGAGCGTTGGGTGAAACCCTAAGCACCTGAGTTAATTTTTGTTGTGTTGTTTCTTGTATTTTCAACTCTTGAGCCTTGGGCTTAGATGCTTCATGTCTTTATGGTATAGAATACTAAAAGATAATGAGTTGGAAACAACTTGAAAAATCCAAACACCCATTGCGGAGTTCCCAAATTCAACCTGGGCATAGGGTTAGGGACCCCTCCCAGGTTGACTTTTATGACTTAGGACTACTCAACTCTGAGATGCTTTTTTTCTTATCACATGTCAAACATTGATTTTCACATCACTGAGGTCAATTTTTTCAGGTTAACACTCGGTCACTCGGCCATGGTTTCAACTAGGTCATTCGACCATGCTTCTCGTCAAGTCACTTGGCCATGCACATGGAAATGTCACTCGACCATCCAATGATGAAGTCACTCGACCATACTTCTCAACATGTCACTCGGCCATGCTTCTCGACATGTCACTTTGCCATGCACATGGAAATGTCACTCGGTTGTGCAAGGGAAAAGTGACTCAACCATGCATTAAAGAAGTCACTCGGCCATGCCTCTCAACATGTCACTCAGCCATGCACATGGAAATGTCACTCAGCCATGCAATGGAAATGTCACTCGGCCATGCTTCTCTACATGTGACTTAGCCATGCACATGGAGATGTCACTTATCCATATACATAGTAATGTCATTCAGCAATGACCATTCAAGAGGTTAGTTGGCAAAGCTAAGCTTAGAACCACTCGGTCCAGCCAAGAAACATGGCCAGTAAGCCAAACCCTAGAATTAAGGCTAGTAGGACATGCACTTAGTGAAATGTCACTAGGCCATGCATGGTGAAGTGTCACTTGGCTCGTGCCATGAGTTACTAGACGTTCCCTTCTCAACAGCATAGTTATACTTAGTGAAATTTGTCTAAGTATTGAAGAAGCAGATAATGGGGTACAATCACAAGGACAAGGCATGCATACGAGATGAGTACAACCACACCTCCTGCAAGTTCTGATGTAAAGAAGGTACAAGTAGAGGAGGCACCACACTTATAAGGCCTTACATCCCGACCAAGTATGCACAACAACCATTACCTATTCAACTTGGGACCACCTGACCCCAGACAAAGGTACAAGATGCAAGACCACCATCAGCAGCCTCTAGACTGCAGACCTAAACAATTAGGGCGTATAAACACCCATTTCTTATATGTGAGAAGGGGTTGGAAAATCATTGTAACACATCACTCTAAGAAATACAAGTATTTCTCTTCCTCCATTGTTTATCTGAACATTTCTCTAAGTTTTTGAATTTTCATATCTTCATCTTCATTGTAAGTCTAGTGTTTGAGTTTTGACTTTCTAGCCTTAAGTTAGTTGCTGAGTTTTCACCGTCAACAAAACGGTTTGTAACAAACCCGTACGTTTCAAAAAAAAAATCAAAATAAGCACTCTATCATTTATCATGTTTAGCCAAGCTCAAAGGAAGCTATTGACCTCAGATTTGGCTAACCGACAGTAGAGTCAAATTTAATGCTAATGCTTGCCATATGTTACACAATTAGAACAATAAAGTAAATAAACACAGGAGTTTGTAGAGGTTTAGCCCCCTTAGTTAACGGATAATCACCTACTCCCCTTTTAGTTGTATTGATACCAAAGATAATACTACTTAGATCATATGGGAGCTAAACTAGTTATCTTAAGGTTACAATATGAGAATTAGAGTTGGCAAATCTCAAGTGTGAGCAAAGCAATAGGCATGTGAGAGAGAGAGAGAGAGATGAGTTATTAGACTTAGAGCATAAGGCTTAGGGTTTGAGTAATGCCCTTTATATAGGAGAGCATAAATCCCTTAAATCTCTTAAAAATGGGTAAATAAAGCCATAATTGAAATATTAGATTAATTAAATACAAAGGACTAAATTGCCCCACGAAAATAGGGATGTTGCTGATATTTTCCCTCTATTTTTGTGGGTTGTTAAGATCCAATTCGTGGTCTGACTTACTGTCAATAGATGAAACCTGCACAACAAAGTCATGCTACGCCAAAGGTTGGTCGTCCATGTGATGTCTAGAAGCTAGCTAGCCGATGCTGGCCATAGCGCGAGCAAGGGATGGTCAGCCATCTCCCTTAAGGTGAAATTATTGAGTAGATGGCTTGGCCTTCTTATTGGTGAGATGCACTGTCACGAGGTAGTAATGTTGACCACATAGACATGCCACGTCAGGTAGGGGTGTGCATAAATCGATCCAATCCAATAAGAACTGACAGATCCAATTACAACCGACCACCAAACATTGGATATCCAATTGTGATCGGATCGGATTGGATGTTATTTTTAAATATCCAATTGGATCGGATCAGATGGTGGATGGGGTGTCTAAAAATCCAATACATCCAACATCCAATCGAACTAATTAGTATTTTCATTTAGTTTGGATGAGTAATTAGATTTTGTATTGTTATACGTCAAATCTATATGTATATATGAAAATTAACATTAAAGTTTTAACTTTTTTTTCTTGGATTGGATGGATCCAGTCTAATCCAATACGTATTGTATCTAAAATATTTGATGGATCCGATCCAATCCAAAAAATACTAGGTCTAAAATATTAGATAAACCCAAATTAAATAAATTAATATATATGAAATACATCCAATGGATAGAACTGATCCAATCCAACATCCAATGGATGTTGGATGGATTGGACGACGAAATTAATTTCATCGGATCGAATGGTAAAATCTCACATCCAATATATGATTGGATCGGATCTGGATAGGCCTAAAAACATTGGATGTGATCCAATGAACACCCCAAACGTCAGGCGGGCAAAAATTAGGATAATTAGCTTAAGAGAGCCACTTCAGAATCTATAGCCCTTGTGATTTGAGTGGTATTATCTCTAGTATTAATACAATAAAAAGGGGATTAGGTCATTACCCGCTAACTAAGGGGGAGGAATTTTTATAATAATACCGTGTTTCTTTTACTTTCCTATTCTCATTGTGTACACGTGGTAGCAATAATAATAAATACAACTTCCTTGTCGGTTAGCCAAATCAGAGGTCAATAGTTTAGTGCTTTCATTGCAAGAGATTTGTCAATTGATCTGGTCTAACACCATGGTTAACACAAGGAGAATTCTGGCTACAGCTTTTGCCTCATCGAGTCTTCCTCAAGACCCTATGACTGCTGATCCTGATGTTCGTGTTCCAGCAACAACTAGAATCCCCATGAATCAGATGGATATGCCCAACCTTGCCAACCTGAAAAACACAAAAAACTTGGCCACCACAACTGGTCAGGTTGACACTACCAATCTAGTTGGTCTCAATGGAAAACCTTTGCTGCCAGGGGAGGACCCTCCACTGGTGCCTTGTACTAAAGGAATGTCCAACATGGAGCAACCCCAGACACCACGACTAAATCTGGTCCATGGTATTATGCTGGAGAGATGGGGCCAATAATTAGAAAGCCAGCCATTGTAAGCCTCACGTAGACTTTGGAGAAGATCTTTAGCTGGCCAAACTTAGAGCGGTTTTCTACAAGTCAGCCAAACTAGACAACCACACATTGTTCGTTGTAATGCATTTTCACAATAAAGACATGAATTTTTGAGATGGATGGATGACTAAGAGTACATCCTCCAATCTCATCAGGCAGAACTAGACCACGGTAATAAAGAAGCTAGTGACCTGATAAGGCAATTAAATGAAAAAACTATCGAGAAAGGTCAGGATCTCGATAGACGTTCCCCTACCCAAAGGAGGACAAGTCTTCCCACGATGATCTAGTTGAGAACAACTAGACTCTAGCAACCAGCATCCTGGGGGGTCGGCCAAGGATCTCTAGCACAACCACACCCCACTTTGCCAACCTTTGGCTAGCCAGTCCCTTAGATGTTAACCTCTGGCCAGCAAACACGGTGAACTCGCGTCCCATAATATTCGGGAGTGAGTCACCCAAAGATAAATCTTTAACAAACTAGGTCTAGGAACAGATGAATACACCCAAGACAACAACAACTTGAGAAGTGAGTAAAATCACTTCAGATAATTAGATCCACCTAACTCTAGAAATTGGTGTGATCTACCCTCTATCAAAACACAAGTTGTACCAGCCAATCAGAGAAGAACTGGTGGCCAGGCCCTACCTAGCATAGGGCTGGCCAGCCGTGAGTGCATGCCTAGATTGGGGCTGGCAAGCCATGGTCAGTTTCCTTACCTAGGGTTGGCTGGCCAAAGCCATATGCCAAGCTTAGGGCTAGCTGACCTTGAACATACCCTTTTCAATGGTATGGCTAGCCAAGCTCTGAAACATTGGGCTATAACCCAATTAAGAAGGGCCAATCAACCAGGCTCCTACCATAACTGATCCCTTTATGCAAGCATATTTGGATCAAATATGAGACATGGTCAAGGGCTTGGTGTTACGAAAATTATAAAACAATACGCAAGTGCACGTAATCAAGTAGTAAACTCACGCAGGTGAGGTCGAACCACAGGGAATTGAACTGAATACCACTAAATTAAACTTATGATTCTATTTGGTAGATAAATAATTTTGATAGATTTTGAAATAAAGAAAAACAAGAAAATTAAAGAAAGCAATAAAGGTGTTTAATCAAGGATGAGAAATTAGGGAAAAGAATCCTGTTGATTTAATTACCCAATTGTTAATGCTAATTTCTATTCTCTTTGTCAATGTGAATGACAGATTATAAAAATTAACCTAACTCTTTTCAGATCTTTTAGGTCCTAAATCACATGTTATCTAATCATCTCTGAGATAGATTAACATATAATCAGCATTAAGCAATAATCTAAATGTCACAAAGGCTATGCAAATACTTTCGTTTCACATCAAAACCTAGTTTATCCAATTTTAGCATTCCCAATTCTCACTTTTCAGATTTTGAATTGGGATCATAGAACATGTAGAAGGTGATCAATCTTAAACATGTAATTAAACACAAATATGGATAATCACAATCAAGAAAGGAGAAATAGCAATTATCATTAACTAAAAGTAATTTCAATGAACATTCATCATCTCCCCAAATAGGAGTTTAGTTCATAAAATCCATAATAACATCCATAATCAAAACTAAAACAGAAATTAACATAGAAATTAAGAGATTAAGAAAGAACTAGTTGGTGATTGCATTCCAGATCGCCACCATTTCTTCCTCTGCCTCCTTCATCCACTTTTGGGTCCAATTTCTGCCTCTTTCCTTCTAAAACACGAGCCCCTTAAATAGAAATTAGGGTTGCTACCTTTGAAAAAGTCAAAAACTGCCCAAAAATCTCGTTTTTCGCCCCTAGTCGGGACTACATAAAGTCTAGTCGCGACCATAGGAAAAATATGAAAAATATGCTCGCTGCCTGGCTCCTAGTCGTGACCATGAAAAAGGGTCGCGACCATGGAAAGTGGTGGTCGGGACTACTGGAGCAAAATTTGACAACTTCAGCATCTTTCAGTAAAATTTGCTTAACTTTCACATACGAACTCCAAATGAGTTGATTCAAGATGCGTTGGAAAGAAGAAAAAGAAATCTAAAACTTTTATGTTTTGACTTTTTCCAAAATCCGATTAGAACATAGTAAAATTTAAGCTTGAAGTTTCAGCTTTATTTTCTTGCAGAATATTCTCTATTCTATAGATTGTTGTTTTCCGAAATTTGATCAATTGATATATTCCAAGTGTGAAACCTGAAACCAAAGAAAACAAGCGTAATTCTATTCTAAATATAATAATGAAGAAGGAAAACAACTATAAAAGGTGACCCAAAACGTAGGCTAAAAATAGCCTAACACTTGGCTGGCCTGAAACCATCAGACCTTGAGTTGGCTAGGTCAAGGGGCTCACCTTTCTTGATATACATCAATGCCTTGCCCTTGCCCAATTTGAAGATGCAAACTTGGAAGATGTAAATGGGGAAAGAAGTTCCCATAGTATACCTAAAATACTTTGAGATGCAAATAGATCTCCAACAAGTATCTAGATATGTGCGATGCCGAATCTTTCCTGCAACCCTAGCTGACATAGCCCAGCAGTGGTATTTTAAGCAAGCCCCAAGAAGATTTAATTCTTGGGAAGAATTCTCTCGAGAGTTCGATATTCAATTCTCTACCTCAGGACAAGTACCTTCACGACTGGAGGATCTTTTCAAAATAAAGCAAAGACAAGACGAGCCTTTGAAAGACTACATTCAAAGGTTCATGTCTGAGACCACCAAGATCAAAGACCTGACACAAGAAATTTGATATACGACACTTACCCAGAGGCATCTTGCCATTGAGTAATTCTGGAAAGATACTAAAAGGATCTTAACGAGCAACATAAATGAGTTCCTTGAGCGAGTTGATGGCTTCATAAAGTTGGAAGAAGCTGTCCGACAATCCCATTAAAGAGGGGAGGTTAATGTTGAACAAACACAGGGAATCATACGGCCCAAGTGTTGTTTGACTTGCCAGCTAGTGCAGACAATATCTGCCAATTCCCTAATAAGGGGAATATTGGAGGCAAGTGCAACAATGATGGCTCTAGCCAAAATAATGGCAAAAAAGGGAAATTTAACAATTTCCTTATGCCGTGAATTCTAAGGGAGAAGAACGGGAAGTGAGCATGCTTCACTTTCCTACCAAAACTCCCAAATCAATGCATGCCAGCAAGCCATGGCAACAGGTGTCACAAAAACCTGAAGCACCTAGGCCGTCAAGCTCAGCCAATATAAGGCCACCTGTCAACCTAGCATGGCCATAAAAGGCTAAGCTCTCGCCAACTTCATGGCTAAATGTACAAGAATGTCTCCCCAAATCTCTCAAGATTTGGGAGAAAAGAGAGAGCCAGAGAAGAACTGAGAGCAAGAGCAAGAGAACTCAACCAAGAAGGTGCATTGACAACCTGCCCAGTGTAGGCATGGCCCTTAAGGCACCTGGGGGAAACGGCCACATGAGGCAATAAAGGTTAGTTTCAAAGCTTCTAACAATGAGGCTGAATATGAAGCTCAGATTGGTGGCCTCAAGCTAGCAGACGAAGTGTCGGCTGAATACCTAGACATACACTACGACTCTCAACTAGTCGTAGGTCATATCCTAGATGAATACGTAACTCAATTCAATAAGATGATGGCCTATTTGAGCTAATTTTAATACTTGTTAAGTTAGCTTAGAGGATGTACTAAAAGGCATGTCCTCAAAGAAAACGCAATGGCCAATGCACTCGCTCGATATAAAGGCCTTAACCCTAGCATAGAAATCTCAGTTCACTATGTTGCCTCTAAGTCACCTAGACTCCAAATAGTTCTAAGTCTGAAAGCCATATTCTCTCTTCTCTCTCTCTCTCTCTCTCTCTCTCTCTCTCTCTCTCTCTCTCTCTCTCTCTCTCTCTCTCTCTCTCTTGTACACGTCGATCAGGGCTCTTCCTCTCTTCTTTTCATCTCTCGCACACACCTACACTAGGCTGGTCAGCACCATAGGCTGTCTAACACTTGAGATCTGCTTACTAATTTATACTTTGTAATCGTAAAGGTGCTATAGTAGATCCCACCTATAGTGATCTAGATAGTATTTCCCTCGGTATAAATACAACCCAAAAAGGAGTAATTCATTAATCGCTATCACAAGGGGGTCGAACGTCTATAACAAATCTTTGTGTTTATTGCTTTTTTATTCTATTTGTGTAACACGTGGCAAGGATCAGATCTACACGACCAAGCTGTCAGTTGATCATTTTTTGAGGTAAATAGTTTGGTTCTTTCATTGAGAGTGTAGATATCGTATCTGATTAAACACCATGGTTAAGACAAGAAGAATTTCTAGTGCACCATCTGCATCTTTAGGTCTCGCTCAACACCAATAGACTGTAGGTCCAAACACTCAAGTTCCAGTCACAACTGGAATCCCGATGAACACTGTAGAAGTGATGAATCTTGTCACCGCAACCAGCACCACGACTCTGGCCTTCTCTAGACAAAGCTATAGTGAGCTACCTGGTCCTGCAGCCCTTCACCTGCTAGGTCCAGCACCCCTTGATCTACCAGGTCCTACAGCCTTTGACCGACCAGGTCGTGCAGCGCTTGACATGCCAGGTTCATGCAGCCCTTATCCTGCCAGACCCTACACACCTTGTCTTGCCAAATCCTGCACACCATGGTCGGCCAAACCTCCCTTGTAGGTCTATGGGTGGCCAAGATTACTTAGCAAGACTCTATAATTGTCAGACTGATACAAGCATCCCAGTGGGTCCGAGTGGCAGGCCCCTACCTCCATGGGAGGACCCTCCACATGCACCTGCAACTGCAGGAAGAGTCCTTAGGGGGCACCTCCTAAGAACAACAATTGGGTTTAATCCCTGGTACTATGTAGGACAGATGAGATAGGGAATCAAAGCTTACTATTGGCAAGCCCCGCGTGAACTTGGAAGAAGACCTTGAGTTGGCCAGACTCAGAGAAGTTATAGGTCGTACAGGCCCATTTGAAGAACTACGTGCTACTAACTGCGATGTATTTGCTCAGTAGAGACGTGAATTCCTTGAAGAACCACACATTGTTGATCTTGATGTACTCACTTAGCAGAGATAAGAATGCTTAAGATGGATGGGTGATTAACAATACATCCTTTGATCTCACCAAGTAGAGTTAGATCAACGCAACAGAGAGGCCATCGATCTAATAAGGCGGTTCAACCAGAGAACCGATGGAATAGGCTAGGATCTCATTAGAGATCAACTTCAAGAAAGACTTGTTAAAAGATGAGAGAGGGTCTATCAATATGCTGATCAATCCAGTTCCCCACAAACTAGGACAGATCTTCCCTCGCCAAAGGGAAGATAGACCTTTCCTCAAAGGTCAAACAGCGAAAAACTGCCAAATCCCGGCAACCAGCGACATGGATGCCACCTAGGGATCTCAAGCTCAACAACAACCCCCTCTATCTATCCTATGGCTAGCCAACCACCAGCAAGAGCTGTATGGCCAGCCAGACTTCTCCAGCATCACCCATGGTCGGCCAGAATCCTCCAACAGTACCCATGGCCAGACAGACTCCTCAAGAAGTCCCTATGGCCAACCAGAGAAGAGCATTCCCTCTCCAAGGGGAGCTAATTGTTGGGTTTTATGCCCTAAATAAAACTCTTTACAATCTGATTAGTTATCAATATAAGAAATTTGAAGTGATTGATGTTTGCATGAATTTACATGCTAATGGTTTAATATGTTTATTACATTCATACACACAAAATCAGTTAAATCCAGATCATATGTTTATTCACAATTACAGTATCGTCAACACAGTGGAATGTGATTGTGATCATATGAATCAAAAGTTTTGGTCCCTGTTTCATCAGTGTTATTGGATTTACACTAATGTGATAATCTGCGATGATGTGTACTTACACTTGGAGTAAGTGTTATGTTCTTTCCAGGACATTAGTAAAGTATACTAGTTTCGAATGTATGGAGTATACATTGGACTGGACCGATATTGCAACTAAGTTAAGATATTACAAACTTACCGTTATACATATCTTTCCAAGTCAATATCAGTAGTTGATCTTAAGATTAAAAGAATCTAAATCCTGATATGCTTAGGCTCAACTCAGGAGTGCTATTCATGTTCTTAGATTTATTAGTTAAGCCTACCTTTGGGTCAGGGTGATACGTATATTTTGGGAACATGATAGTATGATTGAGTGGGAGTGCTGAACATAAATATGGAATCTATAGCTTCTACTGGTGTATAGAAGTCAAGTGATGATTCCCTTCGAGCTTAGCAAATAGAAGTAAATGGATGAGCTCTTGTTTAACTGACTAATTAT
Source organism: Cannabis sativa (assembly GCF_029168945.1). Lineage (NCBI taxonomy): Eukaryota > Viridiplantae > Streptophyta > Magnoliopsida > Rosales > Cannabaceae > Cannabis > Cannabis sativa. Next base: position 2,873,736 of record NW_026870043.1, on the reverse strand, counting down.
TAGATCACTAAACACCATTTACAGGTAGCTAAGTGTTTTAAGGGGCAAAATACATTGAGGGGTGAGAACGGTAAAGAAATCCCTGTTGGAAATTATTTTACCAGGATCTAGATTTACTAACAAGTATGTTGGATTAACAACCTAATATGAATTCTAAAACAATGAAAATAAACACATATACAGTTAGAAAACCTTACAGTGGGTGCAGCGGAATAATATGACTCCTTCCGTTCAGATCTCTAGCCCTTAATTCCTTTCTGTAGCAGAGCATCACCAAGATCTGAACCTGGATCTTCTTTTCTCCTTCTTTGATGTAGAAATTCCATAGTCTTCCATACTATGATTGAGATACCACTTGATGTGTGTGGGCACTACTCATCACTCAAGGGAATTCGAAAAACAGAGAAGGAAGAAAGGAAGAGAGAGAGTGGCGGTTTCATAGTGTTTGAGAGAATAAACTGTAAAGTGTCTGTCTCAAAACTGAAGCCTTTACCTTCTATTTATAAAATACCACATAGGGTTAAAGTTGAATTATTTTGCATTTAAAAATTGAAAAATAAAATGAGAAATAGGAGCATTAAGTGGCCGGCCATTCATTGAGGGAAACAAATCCTTCCACTTTTCAAACTTTCCTATTTCATCATTTCTAGTTTCCCATTTTCTCAAAATTGCCAATTCTCTCTTTCAACTTCATAAATGTCAAATCTAATTATTTAATAACTATATTTAATTATTAAATAATATATTGTCATTTATTTTATTTATTAATAAAAACTAATCAAAGTTTCCCAATTAATAAATATACCCTTTAAACTCTCTATTTACTGTTTTACCCTTGCTTAGTGAAAATTCATAAAGTAGACATAGTCTAACTTTTAGAATTATAATTGATTAATTAAAATCAATTAACTGAGTCTTACAAGCAGTATGGCCTCAACTAGTATGGGGACCATGGGTCTATATAACCGAGCTTCCAATAAGTCGAACCGAATTTACCAAGTAAATTCCCTAACTTATTAATTCCTCATTGAATCCACACTTAGAACTTGGAATTGCACTCTCAGTCATATAGAAACGCTCTATATGTTCCACGATATAGACACGTCATTAGTTGTCCATTGTTATAACCCTAATGTGATAAACGATCCTCTATATAGATGATTTACATTGTACAGGATTAAATTACCGTAACACCCTACAATGTATTTTATCCTTAAAACACTTAACCCTGTATAAATGATATTTCACATAAGTGAAATGAGATCTCCACCATTTATCTTCGTTTGGTTAAGCTCGAAGGAAATCATCCTTTACTTCTATTTGCCAAATAGAAGCTATAGATTCCATATTTATGTTAGCGCTCCCCCACTCAATTGCATTACCGTGTTCCCAAAATGTAAGTATCACCCTGACCCAAAAGTAGGCTTAACTAACAAATCAAAGAACACGAGTAACACTCTTGAAATTGAGCCTAACCATATCAGGATTTCGATCATGTGATCTAGGATCAACATGTGATATTGAATTGAATAGATATTTACGGTAAGTTTCAAAATCTAATTCAAAGTTCAATATCGGTCCATTCCAATGCATACTCCATGCATCCGATACTGGTAAACTTTGCCAATGTCCTGGAAAGGACATAACACTTTTCCAAGGTGTAAGAATACCTATCGCTGATTATACCATGTCAGTCTAAATCCAGTGTTCTGACAAATCAGGGAATAAACTTTTGAACATATAATAAAGATTATATTCCACTATGCTGACAACACTATAATCTTTAACCAACCCATATGTTCTGGACTTAAAAAGAATTCATACATTATATACATATAATCATGAAATAAATCATGTGAACCATGCAACATAAAATGTTATTTCTGATCTTTATTAATAAGTAAATCTGTTTATATGAAATGAGTTTTATTTAGGGCAAAAAACCCAACAATCCCATCTCGATGTAGATCATCTATATAGAGGATCTTTAAATCACAATAAGATGATAACAATGGTTAAATGAGATAGTATATTGATATCGTGGAACATACAATATGCTCTATATAAGTCTGAGAGTGCAATTCTAAGTTCTAAAAGTGGATTCAACGAAGAATTAATAAGTAGGAATTTACTTGGTAAATTTGGTTCACTTATTGGAAGCTCAACATATAGATCCATGGTCCCCATTCTAGTTGAGAACATTCTGCTTGTAAGACTCATTAATTGATTCGTGATTGATCAATTATAATTCTAAAGTTAGACTATGTCTAATTTTATGAATTTTCACTAAGCGAGAATTGAAATTGTAAAGAAAAGAGTTTCTAGGTTTATTTATTTATTAATGGACTTTATATGTCTAATTAATAATTAAATTAAATGACAATATTATTTAATAATCTATTTTAGTTATTAAATAATTAGTTTTGGCATTTAAAAGGTTAGAATTTGAAAATTGGCGTTTTTGAGAAAATAGAGATAAAATTTGATAAAATTGCAAAATTAAGTGAGGCCCATTAACACACCATGGCCGGCCACTTAAATAGCTTTTTCAAATTAATATTTTCATTATTTTAATGCCAAGTAAATCCTAACCTAAACCCAGTAGTTGCCTATAAATAGAAAGTGATGGCTCAGTCAAATCATAAGTTTTCAATAACCTTTTCTGACAGAAATTTCTCTCTTCAGAAAAACTGAGCCTTCCCCACTCTCTATACCTGGCCGAAATCCCTCTCTCTTTTCCCTTCATCTTTTTCCTGACCCTAGTGAAAGAGTAAGTGCCCACAAACAGCAAGCAGTAACTCAATCATAGATTGGAAGACTGTGAAGGATCAAACTTGAAGAAGAAGGACATTCGGGCTCAAATCTTGATTATACTCTGCTACAGAAAGGATTCAAGGGTTAGAGATCAGAGTGGAAGGATACATTAATTTCTCTGCATCAATGTAAGGTTTTCTTAACTTTATATCTGTTTAATTTATCGTTTTAGAAAGTTCATATTTAGGGTGTTTAAACAACATACTTGTGAGTAGATCTAAGATCCTGGTAAAATAATATTCCAACAACTGGCCTCAGAGCCATGGTAATTGATTTACTTGCATGAAATTTGGGTTTTAAAATGATCGTTTGTTTGTTTTTGGATGGTATCATGTTGTATTGAGTGTTATTTGATGATTGATTGATGTTTGTAAATTTTCGTGAAAAATAATTGCGATTCTGTTTCTGGAATTATTTTTATTGGATAGTATGGAAAAAATTAAGCATGTTAGCCTTTTAAAGAACTAAATTTCGATTTTATTTCAATTAGTTATGAATTTTTGAAGATATGAAAAAATCGGGGCTGTCCAGAAATTTTCCTGCAATCGAAAACTGTCCGTACAGTTCACAATTTTTTCGTTTTTCTTCGATTTTTCATGCTTTTTCATGGAATTAACTTCCGATTTTTTTGTATATTTTTGTATATATACTATTACTATTCCTAATTCAATTTTAATTATCATTTTGAATTAATTTAATATTTTTTAAATTTAATTCAAGATATTAGTGTACTTTGAATTTGAATAGAATTAGTATTTATCTTCTTGCTTAAAAATCTATCTTATTTTTAAATTTGATTATATCTTATCTTATTTTTTAAATTTAAAGTCAGATTTTATATTTTTTTTTTAAAATTAAATTTTTTTTAGATATTTTGACCTTATTTAAATTTAAAATAAGATATTTATAATCATGTAATTTTAAATAGATGTAAGATATTTTGCTAACTTTTAAATTTTGTTATTTTATTTATTTAAATTAAATTTAAAATCTGAAAAGATATCTCATTTATCTTTTCTAATTTTTATTTTTAAAATAACATTTAATTTTTAAAAGTAGTTAGCAAATTTTGAAATGATATTTAGGTTGGTTGAAACCTAATTTTTCAAAATTGTAGGTTTAATTTTAAATTTTTTTTTAAAATAATTTCAAAATTAATATTTTTTTTTATTTTCGAAAAAATTAATTTTTTTTTAATTAAATATTTTTTATTTAATTATTAATTTCGAAATCTATTTATTTAAAATTAAATAAATCCTACTTCCAAATATCCAGCTAACCTTGTTGCAGGAGTATATGGTTTAAACTTGTGTGTAAGTTTTTCAAAACCTATTATTACTTGATTGCAAATAGCCATGGTTACTTTTTGCCAGATCTAATGATTTGATGGCTCCCTTGGTCAAGTTAATAATTTGTAACAGGTATATTTTACAATCTTCTTTCATCTGTGTATGACCTAGCAACATGATAGGACCCATCCAAAGTGTGCCTGTGTGAGCCTATATGTTTATTTTATTAAATAGATGCATATAGGTTGTTGCTAAATAAAATGTCACACCATGATAGAATTTATTTAGGTCCATCTTGTTATTGGACCTATTCAATTATTAACAGTTATTTATTTTAAGGTTAAATTCCTCTCTTTTGGGCCTTGTGTGAGAGTTGGGAGCCATAGAAGTGGGTACGACATACTGAACCCAGCATCCCCTCACATGAACTATCCCAATTGTGAAGGCCCATTTGCCTGATTTGAATAACTGTACTAGGTTAATTATATTAGTTTGACCTAATAAAATTGAATTAGCAACATAAGTAACTTTTAAAATATACAAAAAAAAAATTTCATTTTAATATTTTAAAGTTAAGTTTAAGAAAAACACTTTTAGTTTTAGATATTATTTCTAGACAAACTATTTGTATTTTTCTTGTATTTAATTAAATATAGAATTTTAAATAACTAAGATTCTTTCTGAAGCTTATTTAATTAAATATTCCTATTTAAGTTATAAATTAGTTGTATCAACTGATTTTTCTTATCTAACTTAAATTTGAATATTTGATTTAAATTTTAAGTCAAGTTGAGGAATCCTAGGCATTAGTTATTAAAGATTCTTAAGATATTTTTTAAGTTAATATCTTTTCACATATTAACTTAAAATGGAATATTTTAGATATTTTTTGGTTAATATATTTTTGAATATTAACTTAAAAAGATATCTTCAAATTAAGTGGTTACAACTTAATTTTTGATATTTAATTAAATCTAAATTTGAAATTATTTAAGTTTTATATTTTTTCTATATAACTTAAATTAGAAATTCTTCAAATTTTTGAAAAGATACTTAGTCAAATAAGATATTTTCTAGATAATAATTTCTAGACTACTTATTATTTCTAATATTTAAATAGGAAAATAATATACTTTGTGAAATTAATTATTTAAATAATTAATTTTGGTACAATTTTATTAAGTATATTTTTCCTAGTATTAAACTAGAAATAAATAATTAAGCCTTCTCTACACTTAATTATTATTTCTTGAATTTAATACATTTAATTAACTTGAAAAATCTAAATATCTAAGTTGATTTTCATCATGATACTTAAATATTTATTGATTTTTCATGACACTTAATTAAATAGAAAATTATTTTTAGGTTGAAATTTAATTTTTCAACTTAAATTTAAATAATTTTCAATATATATATACTTCTTTATTTTATTAATCAAATTCGAAATTTGCATTTTATTTGTGCAATATTTTCAAATTTTTTATTTTGAAAAATAGATTGAGTTGTAAATTAATTATTTATTTTAATTAATTCTTGGACCAACTTCAATCAATAATTTTTTCATTTAATTGATTAATTTAAAATAAATGAATTTAAAATATATATATTATTAGAAATTGAATTAACTAGTCAAAAGAAAGTCTAGATAGGTGATATTTTTGCTTGAAGTATTTCTTTTCTATTTTTATTATTTTTCAAAAATTGTATTTTTATATACTTTAAATTTTCGAACCCAATATATATATTCTCAAAGGAAATTTTTAAGTTGCTAATTATTTATTTAATTCAACTTAAATTAATTTCCTTAATATTTATATTTAAGATTATTACTAAGATGGAAATAATTAATTTTATTTCAATCACCATCTAAGTATAATTTTATAAATATTATATTAAATTCTTATTTTTGAATTTTAATTCTTAATTTAGAATTTAATGAGATTTATTTATTAGAATAATAAAGAAAATACATTTTAAATAATGAGCTTTATTATTATTAAGATATTCGATCTCCATTGTGGGTTTTACACCGCGTTTGTTTTAGTGAGTAATCCTCCCTAATGGAGGAACGTTCATTAGCAATTTCGCACCATTTAATCTCGCATGATAAGTGGTTTGTAAGTGTTTTATATGGTATAGATCACCCTAATGGTGGCAACCATATTTGACTTGCAAATTGCGAAACAATGGTAGAAGCTCATGAGACAGAATAGCCTTGACTCTCGCCTAAACGGGACAACGCTGGATTCCAATCTTGATCGAATAAAAGGTTGCTAGAATGTTTAACATTTTAGATGAGCTGACAACTCTATTCAATTGATGGTAGCTTTGACTCTCGCCTAAACGGGACACTGATATCAGTTTGTTGAAAACCTTGGAAATTATTTAGGATTGATTTTTTTTTAAGTATTTTCTCATATCATTCCTACTTGCTATGTGCTTATAATTTCTGAATTGATTTTGTATGTTAAACCATTATTAATTTCTATTTGTTGATTTCTATTATTTTGTAGTATCCTGTTTTGCCAAAATGAATCCCATGTTATCACAGTTGACTGAAAATAAGCTGAATGGATCTAACTTTAATAAATGGAATGAAAACATTAATATTGCTCTCATAGGAGAAAGTGCCTTGTTTGTTTTAACTGAGCCGTCACCTGAAGTGCCTGGGGACAATGCATCCAAAGCTGTGAAAGAAAAGTATGAGCGTTGGCAGAAAGCAAATGACAAAGCTCTATACTTTATGCTTTCTAGCATGGTTGACACCCTCAAAACTCGGTTTTCTAAAACCGAGAAGGCTGCTGAAGTTATGACGAAGTTGAATGAGCTATTCGGTAAGGCATCACTTCAGTCACGCTTTGACGCGACTAAGAAGTACATTAATGCACGGATGGAACCTCATCAAAACGTGCGTGACCATGTTCTCCTCATGTCTAGTTATTTCCAAGAAGCCCAGGATCATGGTGCTGAAATGGACAGTGCTACTCAAGTTAGTCTTATCTTGAATAGCCTGACTCCAACATTTCTACCATACACATCAAATTATGTCATGAATAAGAGGGAAATTGACTTTCATGAATTAGTCAATGACCTTCAAACTTATGAAAATTTGATTGGAGGACCCAAGAAGAAAGGGAGTAAACCTCACAATCCTGAGAATGGTAATGGGACGATAAAACCTGAAGCAAATGTTGCCTCTGCTTCAAAGCCCAAATCGAAGAGGAAGTGGCACAACACTAAGAAGCGAACAAAAGCCAATAAAAAGGCTGCTCCTTCCGGTGATGCTACACTTAAAGGAAAGTGTTTCTACTGCAATGAGAAAGGTCATTGGAAACCCCAGTGTCCTAAACTTCTTGCAAAGAAACAAGGTATTTCCATTAATAAACTTTAAAAATTTTAGTGAATTATTATCCAATTGGATTTATGATTCTGGACTAACTTTGTTTATTTGTTTTCTTCTTCTTATAGGCCAAGCTACTTGAACTCAATTGAGTTGGATCAGAAAGCTGGACCAAGGGTGAAATCGTCCAGATGAAGATGAAGCTCTTCAATTTTTGAATTAATTGTTTTAGTTTAAAGACAATTTGGATTTCAAATTTTAGTTAAGGATATTTATCCCTGTTTCTCTCATATTGTTGCAATACATTTTTTAAATTGTAATAAAGTTTTATTTTCGAAATTCACTATTGCAAATTATGAGATTGAGCTTCATTTAATTTATCTTCATCAATTATTACCACATTATATTTGTATGTTTGTATGTGTAAGTGTTTTTATTATTGATGCAAATTCTATAAAATTTACAACTCTTCATAGAGTTATATTACATAAACACTAGAAATTATTTCTATGTTTATCAATAATTGTTAATTCTCATACAATTATTAAGAATTTGTTTAATAAAAGGATCTTATGATCTGATAGGGGTGGAGAAAACTTAAGAAAACTATGCAGTTCAACGATCTTTTATATCTAATGAACTTTGGATAGTATTCAACTCCACATAAACTCTATCACACTAAGAGAATCATGATCTTTACTACCTTTAGGGGTGGATCATAATCTCTATATACTTAGGGGTGGAGGTTATCCACAAGTACCCTATATGTATATTCTTAGGGGTGGAGTCCATTCCACAATTCCCTATGAAACACATATCTTGTTTAAACATGGAAGTAATATAATGAGTCAGCTATTGTCAATATAAATTCTTGATCTTGATTGTATGTTCCATTTTGTTTTTACTGTTGTAAGTAAAAGTTTGATACCTTTGAAAGTTCTTTGATAAAGTTTCACACTACCTTAATTGAGTGGGAGAATTTTAAAGTTCTATACCCATCTTCATTAGGTTGATAATTGTGATAGGTACTTAAGAACACTACTGAAAAGCAAATCTAACCATTCACATGGATAGGTATAGCTTATCAGAATTATGAGAATAAGATAAAGAACTCTAGTTCAGTCCATTCGAATGACTTGAACCAAGAATTCTTAATCCTCATAAAATTTGATGGTATCTTAATTTTGATTACTTTATCTCTGGCATGTATTTTTCACTTCAAATACTAGTCTGCTATGTCGATGACTTAGTCTTGACTTAAAGTTTCAGACTAATACAAAAGTCACAACTAGGGAACTCTCTAAACAATCAGAGGTTAAAAGTATTATTTAACCAGACATCTGCTATTGAGTGGGAGCTATCTGAGATGTAATCAAATAGGGAACATTAGAAGATATTCAAGAAGGATTTATGAAAGTGATCTATATGTCAGATATTAAGGAACTGTGTATCAGTTATCCTTGTATCTCACCATCTAATTTCGATTTCTATAAGATGGTGCTTACTTTGGGGGTGGAGGAATTATTGTATAATAATTCAAGCTCTACCAGAGAAGAATTATAACTTGGTCTATTCGAAAATACCAGAGAGTTATATCACTGAAGAAAAGTCTGCACTGTATTATCTCAATTACATATTTTAAAATATGAGAGATATGTCTTCTGTTAATTCAGATGTACTTTTAAAACAGTAAAGATTTCAGTATCCCTTGATGAGTAAAGCATATAGTAAAGGATGTTTCATAAGAGTATTTATGAACTAGTTTCCAGAAGTTTGGATGGATTCAAATATACTACACTTGATCTGAAGATCAAGACATCAGATTGACCTATTTGCGCAATTTGTTTTATATTAGTGCAAGTGGGAGTTTGTTGGGTTTTATGCCCTAAATAAAACTCTTTACAATCTGATTAGTTATCAATATAAGAAATTTGAAGTGATTGATGTTTGCATGAATTCTACATGCTAATGGTTTAAATATGTTTATTACATTTACACACAAAATCAGTTAAATCCAGATCATATGTCTATTCACAATTACAGTATCGTCAACACAGTGGAATGTGATTGTGATCATATGAATCAAAAGTTTTGGTCCCTGTTTCATCAGTGTTATTGGATTTACACTAATGTGATAATCAGCGATGATGTGTACTTACACTTGGAGTAAGTGTTATGTTCTTTCCAGGACATTAGCAAAGTATACTAGTTTCGAATGTATGGAGTATACATTGGACTGGACCGATATTGCAACTAAGTTAAGATATCACGAACTTACCGTTATACATATCTTTCCAAGTCAATATCAGTAGTTGATCTTAAGATTAAAAGAATCTAAATCCTGATATGCTTAGGCTCAACTCAGGAGTGCTATTCATGTTCTTAGATTTATTAGTTAAGCCTACCTTTGGGTCAGGGTGATACGTATATTTTGGGAACATGATAGTATGATTGAGTGGGAGTGCTGAACATAAATATGGAATCTATAGCTTCTACTGGTGTATAGAAGTCAAGTGATGATTCCCTTCGAGCTTAGCAAATAGAAGTAAATGGATGAGCTCTTGTTTAACTGACTAATTATTAGATCACTAAACACCATTTACAGGTAGCTAAGTGTTTTAAGGGGCAAAATACATTGAGGGGTGAGAACGGTAAAGAAATCCCATCTCGATGTAGATCATCTATATAGAGGATCTTTAAATCACAATAAGATTATAACAATGGTTAAATGAGATAGTCTATTGATATCGTGGAACATACAATATGCTCTATATAAGTCTGAGAGTGCAATTCTAAGTTCAAAAAGTGGATTCAACGAAGAATTAATAAGTAGGAATTTACTTGGTAAATTTGGTTCACTTATTGGAAGCTCAGCATATAGATCCATGGTCCCCATTCTAGTTGAGAACATTCTGCTTGTAAGACTCATTAATTGATTCGTGATTGATCAATTATAATTCTAAAGTTAGACTATGTCTAATTTTATGAATTTTTACTAAGCAGGAGTGAAATTGTAAAGAAAAGAGTTTCTAGGTTTATTTATTTATTAATGGACTTTATATGTCTAATTAATAATTAAGTTAAATGACAATATTATTTAATAATCTATTTTAGTTATTAAATAATTAGTTTTGGCATTTAAAAGGGTAGAATTGGAAAATTGGCGTTTTTGAGAAGATAGAGATAAAATTTGATAAAATTGCAAAATTAAGTGAGGCCCATTAACACACCATGGCCGGCCACTTAAATAGCTTTTTCAAATTAATATTTTCATTATTTTAATGACAAATAAATCCTAACCTAAACCTAGTAGTTGCCTATAAATAGAAAGTGATGGCTCAGTCAAATCATAAGTTTTCAATAACCTTTTCTGACAGAAATTTCTCTCTTCAGAAAAACTGAGCCTTCCCCACTCTCTATACCTGGCCGAAATCCCTCTCTCTTTTCCCTTCATCTTTTTTCGTGACCCTAGTGAAAGAGTAAGTGCCTACACACAGCAAGCAGTAACTCAATCATAGATTGGAAGACTGTGAAGGATCAAACTTGAAGAAGAAGGACATTCGGGCTCAGATCTTGATTATACTCACCTTTCTGAGAAAGGATTCAAGGGTTAGAGATCTGAGTGGAAGGAGACATTAATTCCGCTGCATCAATGTAAGGTTTTCTTAACTTTATATGTGTTTAATTTATCGTTTTAGAAAGTTCATATTTAGGGTGTTTAAACAACATACTTGTGAGTAGATCTAAGATCCTGGTAAAATAATATTCCAACACTAGTCGCCAAAAGATGAATTTTTAACCGACGAGGGTAGAGAGCAGGTGGAAACATCAAAAACAACAATTTGAGAAGTGAAGTTCATCACTTTAGATAGTTAGATCTACCAAACTCTAGCAATTGGTGTGATCTACCCTATGTCAATGCACAAGTTCCACCAGTTAGGCAGAGATTCGTGGACGGCCAGGCCTTGCCCAGCTTAAGGTTGACTGACCATGTACAAGCACTAGACTCAGGGTTGGCTGGCCTTGAGTATACCCTCTCCCAAGGTATGGGTGGCCAGGCTCTATCCAATATGAGGCTACAACTTAATTAAAGAAGGCGATCGACCATGCCCCTAAAGCAGCAGATCCTTCTCACAATTGGATCAAATACGAGACGTGCTCAAGGGCCTAGTGTTGCGTTTTGTGCCCTAAATAATACCATTCAGATTTACTTATTAATAAAGATCAGAAATAACATTTTATGTTGCATGGTTCACATGATTTATTTCATGATTATATATATAATGTATGAATTCTATTTAAGTCCAGAACATATGAATTTGTTAATGATTATAGTGTTGTCAGCACAGTGGAATATAATCTTAATTATATGTTCGAAAGTTTATTCCCTGATTTGTCAGTTCACTGGATTTAGACTGGCATGATATAATCAGCGATAGGTATTCTTACACCTTGGATAAGTGTTATGTCCTTTCCAGGGCATTGGCAAAGTTTACCAGTATCGGATGTATGGAGTATACATCGGAAGGGACCGATATTGAACTTTGACTAGATATATTAAAATTTACCGTAATATCTATTCAATTCAATATCGCCTGTTGATCCTAGATCAAATGATCTTAATCCTGATATGGTTAGGTTCGATCTAAAGAGTATTATACATGTTCTTTGATTTTTTAGTTAAGCCTACTTTTGAGCAGTTAGGGTGATACATACATTTTGGGAACATGATAGTATAATTGAGTGGGAGCGCTAACATAAATATGGAGTCTATAACTTCTATAGGAATTTAGAATTGAAATGATGATATCCTTCGAGCTTGGCTGAACAGAGATAAATGGTTGAGATCTCATTTCACTTCGCTGAAATATCATTTATACGGAGCTAAGTGTTTTAAGGATAAAATACATTGAAGGTGTAACGGTAATTTAGTTCCTATTCAATGTAGATCATCTATTAGAGGGTCATTGATCAAATTAGGATTATAACAATGGATAATTAATAGCGTATCTATATCGTGGAACATATAGAGCGTTCTATATGACTGAGAGTGCAATTCCAAGTTCTAAGTGTGGATTCAATAAGGAATTAATAAGTTAGGGAATTTACTTGGTAAATTCAGTTCTACTTATTGGAAGCTCGGTTATATAGGCCCATGGTCCCCATACAAGTTGAGACCATACATCTTGTAAGACTCAGTTAATTGATTTTAATTAACCAATTATAATTCTAATGTAAGACTATGTCTACTTTATGAATTTTCACTAAGGAAGGGCGAAAATGTAAAGAAAAGAGATTCTAGGTTTTATTTATTAATTAAGGGACTTTATATGTCCAATTGATATATATATTAAATGACAATATTATTTAATAATTAATTTTTAGTTATTAAATAATTGGAATTGACATTTAAATGGTTAAATTGGAAAATTGGCATTTTTGAGAAAATGGGATTGAAGAATGACAAAATGGCAAAATTGCAAAGTGAGGCCCATTATCCATATCATGGCCGGCCACTATGCAAGCATTTTACCATTTATATTTTCCTTATTTTAATGCCATACAATTTTAACCTAAACCTAGATGGCTCTCTATAAATAGAAAGTGATGGCTTCAGGAAACTAAGACTTGCATCTTATTCCTTTCGGAGAAAAACCTGAGCCTCCTAGCCGCCGCTCTTCTTCTCTTCAATTTCGAACCTTGAGTGAATGAGTGAGTTCCCACACACATCAAGCGGTATCTCAATCATAGTATGGATGATTGTGTAGAATCTAATCAGCAAGAAGGAGAGAAAGAGATCCATGTTCAGATCTTGATTACGTTCTGCTACAGAAAGGAATCAAGGGCTAGAGATCTAAACGGAAGGAGTCATTATATTCCGCTGCACCAAATGTAAGGTTTCCTAAACTTTATATGTGTTTATTTCATTGTTTTAGAATTCATATTAGGATGTTAGTGAAACATACATGGTAGTAAATCTAGATCCTGGTAAAATATTTCCAACACCTAGCTGGTCCAAAACCTTCAGAACTCGAGCTAGATAGGGCTAAGGGATCATCATTCTCGGCATACATCAATACCTTGCCCTTCCCCAAATTCAAGATGCCAACTTGGAAGATGTACATGGGAAAAGAAGACCCTCTAGTACACCTAAAGTACTTTGAGATCCAGAAAGATCTCCTACAAGTATTTGGAGATGTGCGATTCAAATTTTTTTTGACAACTCTAATGGAAATAGCCCAACAATGGTATTTCAAGCTAGCCCCAAGAAGATTTAATTCTTGGGAAGAGCTCTCCCGACGGTTCTATCTTTAGTTCTCTGCTTCATGATAAATACCTGCCCAACAAGAGGATCTTATCGAAATAAAGCAAAGAAAAGATGAATCCTTGAAGGACTACATTTAATGGTTCATGGCTGAGGCCAGCAAGGTCACATGCTTGACAGAACAAGGCTAATATACAGCCATACTCGAAGGCATCCTGTCGTTGAGTGACTTCTGGAAAGATATCAGGATGATCTCAACGAGCAATATGGAGGAGTTCCTTGAGCGAGCTAATGTCTTCATAAAGTTAGAAGAAGCTGTCCGAAAAGCCTAGGCGAGAGAGCAGGACAATGACGAACAAACATAGGGCCTCATCGCGCCCCGAACAATGTCTAGCATGCCGACCACCGTAGATGATATCTAACAATTCTCAAACAACGAGAATGGTGGAGGCAAGCGCAACAATAATGGCACTAACAAAGATAATGGCAATAGAGGGAAATTCAACAATCCTTTTATGCAATGAACTCTAAGGAAGAAGGAGGAGAAGTGTGTATGCTTAACTCTTCTATCAAAAATCCCAAAATGAGGCATGACCAGACGTCCCACCAAAATGATAGCCTCCATCACAGAAGGCTGGCCTCCACCTCTGAGGTCTGGCCTCTGCCTCCAAAGGCTAGCCTCCATCATAGAAGGCTGGCCTCCATCACAGAAGGTTGACCTCCACCTTTAAAGTCTGGCCTCTGCCTCCGAAGGCTGTACCGCATCTCCAAAGGTGGGCCACCATCTTTGGTCAGTCGTATAGTCAAGTACAACAAACTATGCCCAAACCTCAGATGGAAGGACACTTAGGGGTCGACATTGGCGCACCCCATATTACATCTGAGACCAACAAATCCAGAGAGTGCTATGCTTGGACACTTCATCATGAGCCCAAAAGCAACTTCCTAGTAGGTGAAGAACAAGGCTCTAAGCAACCAAAGCTTGGAGAGCCCACAATATCTTTCTCAAAAGAGGAGATCCTGCTCAAGATATTTTCCCCCATAATGACCCCTGGTCGTTACCATACAAATTGGGAATATGACTGCAGCAAGATATATGGTGGAGAATGGAGCCTCTTTCAACATTCTTTTCAAAATCAGCACATGAAAAGATGAGGCTCCAACTCGCTGACTTGGTACCCTACAATCAAGTGATGTATGGCCTCTCTGGCCAAAGCATCAAACTCATCGGGTATATCAGATTACCCCATAATGTTGGAGAAAATCCAACCACCAGAACTCTGATGGCGCAGTTCATCATGATCGACGTTCCCTCGACTTCCAATGCCATGATGGGATGATCGGCCCTATACAACTTGAAGGCGACATGACCCATCTACCATCTTTTCCTTTATTTCCCAACGAGGCATGAGGTGGATGTCAAGAGGAGATCAAAAATCTTCCTATCATACAAAGCCAAGAAAAAGAATGCACCCACCAGTTCAGGAGCATACAAGCTTCGTGACAAACTTAAGCTTGTGTTGCTACAAAATCATGCCCCTCAGGCCTGAAGAATGCAGGGGCCACACATGAGAAGCTTATTAACAAAATGTTTAATGATCCTATCAACCACAACATGAATGTGTGCATGGACAACATGCTTGTCAAGTCCAAAAGGGCTAGGGGTATATGGAGGATTGGCAAACAATTTCAAAAAGCCTCCACAACTACAACATGAAGAAACTCAAACCTACACATAGATCCAAGCCCTTTGGAATATGAAGTCTCCCACAACAATGAAGCAAGTACAAAGCCAAATCGGACGCACTACTGCACTAAGCAGATTTATGTCCAAGTATACAGATGGATGTGTATCCTTCTTCAACATGAAGCATAAGCAACAAAAACAAATTCAAGTGGACAAAGGAATGTGAAACTGCATTCCAAGAGCTAAAGAATTATATTGGCTCGACCACCCATGTTGCCCAGATCTCTAAGCGAAGAAGAGCTAGGCGTGCACCAAGCAGTCATAGGACATGCTGTGAGTGTTGCCCTCATAAGAGAGAAGACAGTGTACAACACCCTATATACTACACAAGAAAGAAACGAATTGACACTAAGTCAGTTCCCACTCATGGAGAAGCTGGCCCAGAGCTTGCTATTGGCTTCCAAAATACTAAGGCCACACTTCTAGATGAACCCTATAAACATGTGCACCAATCAGCAGTTGTCGTAGGTTCTATAGAAACTTGGAGCATCAACCCAACTACTAAAGTGAACAATTATTACTCGACCAACATAAAAGCACCTCAAAACAAGGCATGGCCACCAAAGGCCAAGCTCTCACAAGCTTCATGGGTAATCATAGAAGCATATCTCCTCAAATCTCTTAGAGTTTAGGAGAAAAGTAGGAGCTGGAGAAGAAGCGAGAACAAGAGCCCAAGAGGTGTGTTGACCACTTGCTCGATGTAAGCATGGCCCCCAAGGCACTTGGGGGAAACTAAGGCATGAGGAAATAAGGTTAGTTACAAAGCTTCTAACAACGAGGCTGAATATGAAGCTCTGAATGCTAGCCCTCAGCTAGCACACGAAGCGCGGGCTAACAACCTAAACATGCACCACGAGTCTCAGCTAGTCATAGGCTATGTCTTTGGTGAATATACAACTCAATATAAGAAAATATTGGCCTACTAGAGCTGTTAAGATAACTCAACGGTTATACTAGAAGGCAAGCCCCCAAAGACAGCACAACAACCGACGCAATCGCTCAACTAGCCAGCTGTACCTTGAACCAATGAAAACTTTGTACCCTCTAAGTTATTTAAAGAACTAAGTACTGTTTCAAAAAGAACAAAATCCCACAATAGATTCACTTGCTTGCCTAGGGAGTAGTACCTAACAAAGCAAACCCAGTGCCCATCAAATTCCTAGAACCCAACATTGTTATCACAGAGGAGGTCGACATGCTAGATGACACCTACCGCGGTTTACCTCCAAACAAAGACCTTTCTCGAGAGCATGGACTAGAAGAACCGCTACAAAGTGTTCAATCCTGCACATCGTAATACACAGAAGTGGTTCTCCAACACCACCAAGGAGCGTTTCCAAGAAAAAGGTTGTATAGCTAATGACAGTAGTGCACAAAGGCTCTACATCAATTATGCCAGGGGGCAAAGCCAATCGAATGAAGACAGGATCCAACCATAGCATCGACTAGGCCTTTAGAAAGCTGGCCAGCCATAGAGTCCATATTCTAGCTAGCCACCACCTCTACATGCTGGCCGGCCATGGCCTCATCCAATCATCCAAACAGTGATCCCTCAATATGGCTGACCACCTAGTCTTGCCCTGGCTAGCTCGATCCACCAAAAGCGTGCTCTCATAGTTCTAGTCTATAGTGACCAAGAGGTACACAACATCTTGCTAACAGGATCCCTTGAAAAAATAGAAAGAAGAAGAGACCAAGCCAACTCAAAGCAGCATGATTACGCATAAGGAGTTTCTAGGCCTGTCGATAAACAAGTCAAGGAAAAAAATTCTTCACAAGTGAATTACTCCTTGAAGAATATTTCTAGATGGAAAATCCCCTATATCAAGCATGTCCGGACCAAACTAAAAAGGTTCGCATCATGTTACAAGATAACAGTAAAGGTGCACACAAGTCAGGCGAGTACGATGAGAACTTGAAGTCAGAACTTCTACCCAAAAATTGAAAGAGGGAACATCTCGGTAAGTACTCTCACTGGCCAACTTGTCAATTAAGTTCCTCTAACATTTCATCATGTAGGAACCCTTAAAAGCGCTAGTACCCACAAACTTCTTGGCGTGGTCTCCCACCATTCTTCAATAATTGCCTCTGCTTTGTTAAGCTACGTAGGGTAGCCACAATGTGATTTCAAAAGCGGACACTAAGCTGTAAGCTTTTGTTACACGTTAGATCGACTTGTCTAAACCACTTGCTAATAAGATTAACTTCTTAAAGTTACCCTTTCAGTTCCACATGTGTACTATGGACACCACCCCAAGGAAGAACCCAGGCAAAGTTTGTGAAACTTGGTGAATAGCAAGTGACCATGAGACTTTCTTGCATGGTGCTTTAGGGGTGCCCATACCGTACAAGGCATTGAACTAGCACAATGAACTTACGTAGATATGCAGTTCAAAGATCATTAAATTGATTTTTGAATTATATCCAAACTTACCTCCCCAGAAATTTTGAGTTGCATAGTGATGATTAGTTACTAGTCGTTGCCTAAATCCTTCTATGGTAATACAATTTCATAATGATGTAATGGTTGTGTACTTAATGTAAATCATTACTAGATTCATGGATGACCTAATCAAAATCTTAAGAAAAGCTAGAACTGTTAACCATGGTTTGTTAGCTATTCTAAGTGATTAGGGGTGGACCATCCCATTGTCAATAGATAAGAAAGTGTTTGTTCAAACAAATACTACTTTTCTAAGATAATCACTAAGTCTGAAAACAAGTAGCAAATAAAGGAGATATTTAATTCTTGATTCCAAAAGTGTTCTATCATCTTATTTGATATATGATGATCCCACTGCCTCTGTTGTCTTGTCACAACCGAAGAGATCAATACGATTTAGTTTTCTTCGACATAATTCACGGTACCTTGTCGTAGTGGGAGAGTTTCTAGGAACTCACCTTCTTATGACTTGGGAGACACTAGTGATTAAAATCCATTGTGAGTTTAAACAAGTAATGGATTGTCAAGATAAGAAACTAAGAAGAAAGCCAATAGAACTATGGTTTAATCCATTCACATGGAATAACCTAAAGTTTTCTATTACAAGGACATAAAAGGAAATTTTCGTTTATAAGTCCATTCAATGGACTTAACAAAACTTCCTGTTCCTAGTATTATAGGTTTGAGTTTATCTAAACCTATGGCTTATGGTATACCTGGTAATTACTTACTCTAATGCAATCAACTTACTTTAGTAAGATGCTGAAGCATTTTCTTTCTAATGGCAATCTATAGAAGCTTCACAACTTCTTAGACATAGATTTTATTTATCTAAGGAAAAGTCTCAACTATTCCAGAAGAGATAAAGCCATGAAAGAATTTCTTATATCAACAGTGAGAGGTCTCAGATAAGCTTTTGTATGCCTTAGACCAGACACCTGCTGTTGAGTGGGAGTAATGAGTAGGTATCAGATTAATCCAGGAGAAGAACATTGGAAGACAATCAAGTAAATCTTAAGATAAAGAAGAGGAAATATATGTTAGTCTATAAGGGTGTGTTTAAAACTCTTAGACTACACCATATCAGATTTCAAAATTTGCCTTTGTGCTAGTAAATCTTTCGGACAAGATGGTGGTTACTCTGGGGGTGGAATAGTGATTTTGGAGAAGTGTAAAAACCTATCTGAAGTCTCTCGGTCTACCAGAGAGGGACTGAATGTTAAAGCTGCAGGAAAGGTACTTATTCAGTCTAAGGAAAGTTCTATACATTTTTGGCATCATTCCAAATTGCCTTAAACTACTAGTGTTAGTTTCCTGATTAACCAAAAGTAGTTGCCAAAGATATAGAATCCAGTATCCCAAGAGAGTAAACATATAGAGAGGAATTTCACATTATCAATGATTTTGTGATTAAAGGAAGAGTAATGGTGGAGAAAAGGTTGTGGTTAATTCAACCTTTCAGATCCTATTACGAGGAGTTTACTACTACTACACTCGATTTGTATATCAAGGTGTTGAGATTATTTGAAACGCACTTTTTGTTTTATATTAGTGCAAGTGGGAGTTTGTTGGGTTTTATGCCCTAAATAAAACTCATTTCAATATAATCAGATTTACTTATTAATATAGATCAGAAATAACATTTAATGTTGCATGGTTCACATGATTTATTTCATGATTATATGTACATAATGTATGAATTCATCTGCAACCCTTTTCACATACTTGATCCTGTTTATTTTGCTGTCAACACATTGGAAAGTAAACATGACTATGTGAATAAAGTTTCCTAGATTTATCAGACATAGGGTTTTACTGATATGATAATCTACAACAGACTTTACTTGCATTTGGAGAAGTGCTATGTTCTTTCCAGAGCATTGGTTAAAGTAAAGCTCAGGTTGGATGCATGGAGTATGCATGGGAAGGGACCAATATTGAACTTTGACTTAGATTTATTAAACTTACCGTAATATCTATTGAAGTCAATATCACCTAGTTGATCCTAGATCAAATGATCTTAATCCTGATATGATTAGGCTCAATCTCGAGAGGCTATTCGTGTTCTTTGATTTGTTAGTTAAGCCTACTTTTAGGTCAGGGTGATACGTACATTTTGGGAACACGGTAGTGCAATTGAGTGGGAGCGCTAGCATAAACATGGAATCTATAGCTTCTATCTGGCGAATAGTAAGTAAAGGATGATCTCCTTCGAGCTTGACCAAACGAACATAAATGGTGGAGTGCTCATTTCACATAAGCTGAAATATCATTTATACGGGGTCAAGTGTTTTAAGGAATAAATACATTGTAGGGTGTAACGGTAATTTAATCCCTTTACAGTGTAGATCATTCATATAGAGGATCATTGATCACATTAGGATTATAACAATGGATAACTAATGATGTGTCTATATGGTGGAACATATAGAGCATTCTATATACTGAGAGTGCAATTCTAAGTTCTATGCGTGGATTCAACGAAGAATTAATAAGTTAGTGAATTTTAGTGCTAAATTCTTGATCTACTTATTGGAAGCTCGGTTATATAGACCCATGGGCCCCCCACTAGTTGAAATAATATTGCTTGTAAGACTCATATAATTGGTTTTGATTAATCAATTATAATTCTCAAATTAGACTATGTCTAATTGTGAATTTTTCACTAAGTAAGGGCGAAATTGTAAAGAAAGAGTTTATAGGGGCATATTTGTTAATTATGATACTTTGTATGGTTCAATTAATAAATATGATAAATGACAATATTATTTAATAATTATTTATAGTTATTAAATAGTTAGAATTGGCATTTAAATGGTTGAATTAGAAAATTGGCGTTTTTGAGAAAATCAGATGCAGAAAAGGTAAAACTGCAAAATTGCAAAAGTGAGGCCCAAATCCACTAGTATAGGGCCAGCCACTTTTGTAGGAAATTTAAATTGATATTTTCATTATTTTAATGCCAAATAATTCAAACCTAACCCTAGTGGAATGCTATAAATAGATAGTGAAGGCTTCAGGAAAATTACACTTAAATTTTCTATTTTTCCTTCAGAGAAAAACCTGAGCCTTCTCTCTCCCTATCTTTAGCTGACCACTCTCTCTCTTCTTCCTTAGAATTTCGAAATCCTTAGTGATTAGAGTAGTGCCCACACACATCAAGCAATACCTCAATCATAGTGAGGAAGATCGTGAAGAAAGATCATCAGCAAAGGAGATTCAGCATCAGGGTTCAGATATTGATAATGCTCTGCTATAGAAAGGAATCAAGGGCTAGATATCTGAACGGAAGGAGTCATTTAATTCCGCTACACCCAATGTAAGGTTTTTTTAACTTTATATGTGTTTATTTCATCGTTTTAGAAAGTTCATATTTAGGGTGTTAATAAACATACTTGTGAGTAGATCTAAGATCCTGGTAAAATAAATTCCAACAACTAGCCTCAGAGCCATGGTAATTGATTTACTTGCAAGAAATTTGAACTTTAAAACGATTGTTTGTATGTTCTTTGGATGGTATCATGTTGTATTTAGTGTTATTTGATGATTGATTGATGTTTGTGAAATTTTCGTGAAAAATAATTGCGATTTTATCTCTTAAATTATTTTTATTGGATAGTATGGAAAAAATTAAGCAAGTTAGCCTTTTACAGAACTTAATTTGGATTTTATTTGAATTAGTTATGATTTTTTGAAGATTTGGAAAAATCGGGGCTGTGCTGATTTTTTCCTGCGATCGCAAATCTGTCCGTACAGTTTCGAATTTTTTTGTTTTTCTTCGATTTTTCATGCTTTTTCATGGAATTAACTTCCATTTTTTTTGTATAGTTTTGTATTTATACTATTACTATTCCTAATTCAATTCTAATTATCATTTTGAATTAATTTAATAATTTTTTAAATTTAATTCAAGATATTAGTGTAATTTGAATTTGAATAGAATTAGTATCTATCTTCATGCTTAAAAATCTATCTTATTTTTAAATTTGATTATATCTTATTTTTTTTTTAAATTTAAGGTCAGATTTTATAAGATATTTATAAAATCTTTTAAGATATTTTCAAGATATTTTTAATTATATCTTATCTTTTAAGATTTTTTTTTAAATCTTTTTAGATATTTTGACCTTATTTAAATTTAAAATAAGATATTTATAATCATGTAATTTTAAATAGATGTAAGATATTTTGCTAACTTTTAAATTTTGTTATTTTATTTATTTAAATTAAATTTAAAATCTGAAAAGATATTTCATTTATCTTTTCTAATTTTTATTTATAAAATAACATTTAAAATTTAAAAGTAGTTAGCAATTTTTTTTTGAAATGAAATTTAGGTTGGTTGAAACCTAATTTTTCAAAAATTGTAGGTTTAATTTTAAATTTAAATTTTTAAAATTTTCGAATTTTTTTTTTTAAATTTTTGAAAAATAAATATTTTATTTATTTAATTAATTATTTCGAAATTAATTATTTAATTTAAAATTAAATAAATCCTACATCCAACTATCCAGCTAACCTTGTTGCAGGAGTATGTGTTTTAGCTTATGTGTAAGTTTTTAAAACCTATTATTACTTGATTGCAAATAGCCATGGTTACCTTTTGCCAGATCTAATGATCTGATGTCTCCCTTGGTCAAGATAATAATTTGTAACAGGTATATTTACAATCTTCTTTCATCTGTGTATGACCTAGCAACATGATAGGACCCATCCAAAGTGTGCCTGTGTGAGCCTATGTGTTTAATTTTATTATAGATGCATATAGGTTAATGTTGCTAAAATAAATTATCATAGTTATTGTTGACCGAGATTTTCGGCAACTATTAAAATATGATTATAATAAAGAGCTGTAAGAAAGTGAGATGAAGATTTTTACGTGGTTGGGGCGCTAATGAGCCTTAGTCCACGAGTCTTTGTTATTAATGGATGTATTTAATACAGATTCCACACTTGAGAGAATGTTTTTCTCATAAATATCGAGAATGTTCTTGGTGAGTATTTTCTCTTCTTGCTCTTTTGCAAACCAAGATTCTCTACCCCATTAAATGAGCTTTGAGGGGGTATTTATAGTGTTTTGGTGGGGTAATCCCAAGAATTGTTCTTATACATGTATCTGTAAGTATCCATAAAGTTGGGTATTTCCAATGAATATACCATGGGTGATGCATGGTCAAATCCCTAGGTGCTGTAGGGTTTTTATGAAGAATGTCCTTTTTGCCTTGTGATTGACGTGACTCTTCGCAGAGTAGCCGTCGCTAGACTTAAATGATCATTACTGTAGCGCTGCTGTTTGGGGGTTGTGCCGTCAAACTTTATTGCGTGTTACAGTCCCAACACGCTTCCTCCCATGCGGCATTAAATGCGACTTGATTGCTCAGGAGAGACCTGACACATCCCGGAGAGGCTTCACGCTATGCGAGCTTCCTGGAATACCTTGTGCTCCGGGTGCCTCCTCCGGGACCCATGCTAACGGCGCTTCCTTGTGGCGCACAAAGACTTATCAAATATTTACAAGTTATCTGATCCACGTGTCCCATTTCGACTAGTCAACGTATTTTGGGCGAATTCAGGGGCAACATTTACCCCCCAAGCCTTGTTTACCTAGTAAAAATAAACCAAGGCTTGCTTAAGTGCCTCCGGTCGACTCCTCGTTTTCCTGGCTCAAGCCTCGAGCGCGTGGGGGCACATTTAATGATGTCATTTAATGCAGCGATTTGCTTTTTGCAGGAATGTCCCCGGCCGCCTCCTCGGTCTTCTGACACGAACTTGGGGCGCGTGAAGGTGCGTCTAATAATGGCATTAAATGCAGCGATTCGCTTTTGCAGAGGTCGATTTGTTTCACGCCCTTTGATTGATGCGGCGCATTAATGGTGTCAGACGGATACTCAAACGTTTCCACCGCCTTTATGGCAGATTGATCTGATCCGTTAATTTTTGGGAATTCGAATCGTGCATCTCCCCCACCGTGCGATTGGTAGGTGATGACGCCTGTTCCTCATGCGTTTTTGCCTATAAAAGCCACCACCTTTCCTTCATTTCGGTTACTTTCCATTCCTTGCCATTTCTGCTCCAATTTCCCAGAGAGAAAATTCCTCAAAGTAGCACGAACTGTCTTAGCACTTAGACACTTCTTTCAGTTTTCCAGTGTTTGCCTTCGCTAGTTCTTCTCAACTTTCACTCGACCACATTCAGTACCCCCAGTTCAACGATCTACTGTAAGTTTCTTGCATCCGTAGATAATAACATGCTTTCTTTTACTTCGTTCGTTTTCTGGGTTCGTACTTCGAGTTCTGAGTGTGTGAGTGTTTTAAGTTTTTTAGAGTGTTCTGCTTTATGTTTACTGCGTTAGTTGTAGAATCGCCATTATCATGCCTCTGTTGTAATCGTACAGCTTTGTTGAAGAGAGCCATGCGTTCTTCGTTCAACAGTTGCTTAGGGCATAGAATGGTTATCCTTTTTTTTTTTTTCTTTTTGCAAAACCACTTTCTGCGATTTCACTGAACCCGACACTTGTTCAGGGATTCTCTCTAGGGTTTCTCATGTGACACGTGCCCGGAGGGGGCCTCTTTCCAGCGGTTAGGGGACCCCCACTCCCTTTTTCTTGATTTAGGGTTTGGTATGGGACCTAACTGCTGGAATTTTCTTTTTCCCTTTTTGTCTTTCGCAGAACACAAAATGTCTGCTTCTGGTTCGAAATCTTCGAAGAAGAAGGGAAAGGACATGGCCACGTTGGAGGAGGTTTCCCTGGGACCTGTTGCCCAGGAGGGGTATAAATCCCGTGCGACTGGGTGGGAAGCGGCTGAGCTTCGATCCACCTTGACTTGTCCTCACCAGCTGGAGAATATCATAGAAGTCGCTGGGATCAAACCCTCCACTTCAGGGACCTATCACCGGCCTCCTCGCGACTCGGAGACGCCTAATCATAACTATGACGGCTTCGGGGCTTGGAGCCAGACTCATTTGTTGGCCGGTGCCATGCTCCCGCTCCAAGATTACTTTGTTAATTTCCTTGTATTTGTCGGCCTTGCGCCATACCAACTCATTCCTCAAGCTTACCGCCTGCTCTCAGGCTTATTTATTTTTTATACCGCCCGCGGCTGGGGGTCTCCCAGACCGGCAGAAATTTTGTATTTTTACGAACTTGTATCCGTCCCCAAAAAAGGGGACAAACTTAAGGATGGTTTTTATGGGTTCCGGATCCACCCTGCTAACGAGGGGGTGGTTCCATATAATAGGCAGACTCACGTTAAGGAGTACCGCCACCGCTTTTTCTTCTCCTCCGGGTTCAGGGCCGTGGACCACCCGGAGCTTCTCACGGAGTGGGTGCGGATCCCACCTTACCAGCGGACGCCTCCTACTCAGGCTTTCCTCCGAAGGGCCCAAGCCTTTGCCTCCTATGACCGCGCCGATCTTGATGTCGGGGGCCTAGTCACCACGGATAATTGTAGGAAGGCCAAACTTATCCTTTCTCACCAATGCGTGGAGGACTCCAACCTCTCACGGGTCATCTGCCCCAATGTGAGGGCGCCGGTTGCGGAGATGGCCTTCCGGGATGAGCTCATTGCCACGGCAGAGAAGAAGTACCAAGATTATCTCTACCGGAAGGCCCAGGAGAAAGCATACTCTCAGGCCCAGGCTGCCTCTGGGAGAGGACTCCGCGTGGGGAGTCCGGTGGTGCGAAGGAGCCAAGCCATTGCCGGGAAGTCCGAGGCAAAATTTTTTGACAAGATTCTTCAAGAAGAGATTGGGGGTCGTCCTGCCAGGAGGCCCTTTCGTATTGAAGATTCTTCCGAGAAGCAAACTTCCCGGCCACAGCCTCCGGTCCCCGAACCAGACTCGGGGGCTCCCGGTGCTAGCACCTCCGGTGCTAGCACCTCCGGTGCCGGCGGTAAGTCTCCTTTGATAGTTCGTTATGTTCCTTCCGTTGATGAGTACACCAGTCGTAGGCACGTAGGGTTCGACGAGCGTCTTCGTAGATTTAGGATGCCGTCGGCCCGGTGGGGGGATCGTTTGAAGGAGTTTTATTTTTCGAACTTAGGAGATTACCTAGGTCGGTCCCGGATGGGCTCCGGCCCTCCGGAACCTATTCCCTTAGGTCCCTCTACTTACATAACGTCCAGCTGGTTCCGGCCCTCGGACAGTTATCTTGGAGATGACGCTGCCAGCATTAAAGTTCAGGACTTTGCTAGGGCCGAATTAGGGAGTTCGGGTAGGAGTAGTTTATTTGCTATATCTTGTATAAGCGGTTCCTCACGGACTTCTAACACTTGCTTATTTTTTGAAACAGATATCTCCATGGATGCCATCCTGGGACAGCTTGCCGGGGTTCATACTCCCGTGGCTCCTCCGGCCTTCACCTCTTCTCCCCCGGCCCCTTCCTTGAAGGTTTCTTCCAGCGCTCCCCCCGACACTATTGACTTAGTGGATGACGAGGAGGTGCTTCCGGGAGAAGGCCAAGGGAAGGGATGGGACTTCTCGGAGGAAGCCGCTGAGGGTGCGGGAGAGCCTCGAGCCCTTCCGGAGGAAGCAGAGGAGGGCGAGGAGGAGCCTGAGGTGGCTCTGATTCGTAAGCGCAAGGGCAAGATGATTGCCCAGGATGAGCTAAAGAGGCCTCGGAGAGCCGACACTCCTGCTCATGGTCTGGACGGCGGGGTCTCCCCGATGGAGGAAAATCCTGCTCCTCCCAACATCGTTCTTACCCCGATTCCGGGGGACGAGGTGAGGCAGGAGCTTCGCATAGCCAAACACAACTATGCTATGGATGAGTACTCCTGGGGGTATGCTGAAGTGGAGGCCCTTAGGAGGATTCTGCGAGCTGAGGTTGAGGCGAGCATCAACCACCCGGAATACCAGGATCCGTGGGACCTTAATCTGGACCCCTTATTGGACTGGTTCCGTCGCTTCCTAGGGCCTACCTTGGCTCCTTTTGCCGCGGAGATGACCGGCGAGTTCGCTTCTCAGCTCACCCGTTGTGCGCCTAAGTGGTTTGCCACTTGCGCTTCCCTGAACTCCATCTTCCAGGTCCAGGACCTCAGCCATTCTCTCACGGTGGTAAGTACTTTGCAATTTTTGTGTTTCCTTTTATATTTTACTTTCCCCTTTGAGAAATTCCTCCTTCTTATGTTTGCATTATGGTTCAGCTTGCTGCTGAGGCTGGCCGCCTCTCCAAGAACATCATAAACCATGGCTTCGTTCTGTCCGACTTTGGGCACATGAACGATGTCAGGAAGGTCCTTCAGGACCTCACAGCGGAGAGGCAGATCTACCAGGAGGCTGTCGTGCGCCAGGAGGCCGCGGCCAAGGCCAAGGAAGAGGAGGCCAAACGGAGGGAGGCTCAGGCGGAGGCCATGATCCGGGACGAGGCTCAGCGGAGGGACAGGATGGAGGCCCATCATCAGGAGGAACTAAGGGCTCAAACCGAGGCTGCTGAGAAGGCCAGGCGAGACCTCCGGGAAGCCAGGGAGGCTTTGGATGAAATGGTCGCCAAGGTGAGATCTTTAGAGGAAACTCACCAGGCGGACATAGAGTCCAAGGCCGCTCTAGCTGCGGAGCTGAAGGAGCTGAGGGACTTCAAAGAACAATCCATCAGGAAGGCCAAGAGGGCCGAGCTCCTCTCTCCTGTTTCCTGCGCCCGGTGTCCGAAGCGCTTCGACGATGGAGTCTACATGGCTTGGTCCAACAACGATCCAAATATCAAGCTTACTTTTTATCCCAAACCCGAGGAGATGATTGCCAGATTTCGAGAAAAGAAGAAGAAGCTTGATGCCGCGCTTGAGGCACGGACTGGACCTCGTCTTCCTCCGTGGGCCGACTGAGCTGCCGTACTATTGACCCAGATTCCACCCATTTCTTTTATAACTCTCTCTTTTTTTTTTGTTTGTACATATTTGCTGCTGCCTTAGAATAATTTATATGTAGGTAGCAGCTTTTATTCGAAGGGGAGACAATTATTGAGGCCTGTCCCCGGGCCGTTTATATGTATATGACCTGCCCTTTGGGCTAGGATATTTTTTTATGCAATCTCTTTTTTGTCACACTTATGTCTTTTAACCTGTCCTTTGGATCAGGGTTTTTATACTTATGCTTTTTATTTTTGTGCATACTTTCTGACCTGCCCTTTGGGTCAGGATATTTTACTTAGTTTGTTTTTTTTTTCTGTTTGTCCGTGCGGTATACCCTAGTACCCCCTTGAGTGGCATAGAAACTTTGTTTTTAAGGCACTCAGTTTTATTTAATATAGAGGAGGTATACATTTGGACGGTACAAACCCTTTGAACAAAATCTAAGTTTTAATTCGCTACTGGTAATATTTTCTGAGGTGATCGGCATTCCAGGCTCTTGGGACGGTGGTTCCGCCCATTCTTTTTAGTTTGTAAGTGCCAGAACCGATTTCGTCCTCGATCTCATATGGTCCTTCCCAATTTGGTCCAAGTACCCCCACCCCGGGTTCTTGGGTGGCTGGAAAAACCCTTCTTAGGACCATATCCCCAATAGCGAATTTTCTGTTTTTAACCTTGGAGTTAAAATACTTGGTCACCTTCTTTTGATAAGCAGCCATCCGTATTTGAGACTCATCCCGGAGATCTTCGACTTGATCCAAAGCTTCTTGGAGCAGTGCTTGATTAGTGGCAGGATCGTAAGTTGTCCTCCTGTGGGATGGGAATAACGTTTCCACCGGAACCATTGCTTCACAACCGTACGCCATTGAGAATGGCGAGTGGCCAGTTGTGGTTCTGGGG
Source organism: Cannabis sativa (assembly GCF_029168945.1). Classification (NCBI taxonomy): domain Eukaryota; kingdom Viridiplantae; phylum Streptophyta; class Magnoliopsida; order Rosales; family Cannabaceae; genus Cannabis; species Cannabis sativa. Next base: position 2,845,093 of record NW_026870043.1, on the reverse strand, counting down.
GTCGTCCGGTAGGCCCATAATACCCTTGGCAATTCTTCAGGCCAGTTATTTTTACAGGCCAGCAGCTTCTTCTTCAAGGTGACCTTTAGGATTTTATTGACCGCTTCCGCCTGGCCGTTTGTTTGTGGCCTGGCTACCGCGGAGAAGCTTTTCACTACTCCGTGTTGGTTGCAGATGTCAGTAAATTCCTCGCAATTGAATTGCTTTCCATAGTCTGAGACTATTTTGTGAGGCAAGCCGTATCGACACACTATGTTTTTGATAACAAAGTCCAATGCCTTCTTAGCAGTTATTGTCTTCATAGGCTCAGCCTCTGTCCATTTGGTGAAGTAGTCTACTGCTACTATTGCATACTTTACTCCTCCTTTTCCCGTAGGTAGAGACCCGATGAGATCTATTCCCCAGACCGCAAAGGGCCAGGGGCTGGTCATCAGGGTAATCTCGTTTGGAGGAGCTCTCGGTATGTTTGTGTACCTTTGGCATGAGTCACACTTTTGGACATAGTCTATACAATCTTTTTTCATTGTTGGCCAGAAGTACCCTTGCCTCAATATTTTCTTTGAGAGGCTGGGTCCTCCCGTATGATCTCCACAGAACCCTTCATGGACCTCCAGCATGATTTGTCTAGCTTCAGGGTCCGATACACACCTTAAATAAGGCATGCTGAGTCCTCTCCGGTAGAGAATTTGGTCCATCATTACATAACGATGAGCCTGATACTGAATCTTTCGAGACAGTGCCCTCTCTTGGGGCAACTCACCTGTGGTTATGTATTTTATGATGGGGACCATCCAGCTGGGTTCTTGCCCAACCGTTAGTGTGGTCTCTTTTATTTTGATGCTTGGCTCTGCCAAGCGTTCCACTGGTACTATCCCCAGCTCTTCGATTTCACTGTCCGAGGCTAACTTAGCCAGACAGTCCGCATGAGCGTTCTTCTCTCGGGGGATTCTTTCTATTTTATAGTCCGTGAACTCGTGGAGCAGTTCTCGGACTATTGTTACGTACGCGGCCATCCGTTCGCCGCGAGTTTGGTATTCTCCGGAGACCTAGTTTACGACCAGTTGAGAGTCACTGTAGACTTCCACTCTTTTGGCTCCTACAGCTTTGGCCAATTTTAGCCCTGCTATCAAGGCCTCATACTCGGCTTCATTGTTTGAAGCTGTGAAGTCGAATCGGAGTGCTGCCTGGAGCCGCAATCCAGTAGGTGATATCATAGCCACTCCGGCTCCCGAACCGTTCTCATTAGAAGCTCCGTCTACAAATACCCTCCAAGTGGGGATTGGTTGTACCGGCGTATTGGCTGTTGCCTCGGCTTCATTACATTCGGTGATGAAGTCTGCCAAGGCTTGGCCTCTTATGGAAATCCGGGGTACGTAATGTAAGTCGAATTGACTCAGCTCCATCGCCCACTTGAGGAGTGTTCCGGATGCTTCAGGCTTCTGGAGAACTTGCCAGAGTGGATGATTGGTCAAGATTTTGATCGGATGGGCTTGGAAGTATGGCCTCAGCTTCCTTGATGCCATCAGGAGACAGAATACTAATTTTTCAATGACCAGGTACCTTGTCTCGGCCCCTATCATGCGCTTACTGACATAGTACACGGGGTGCTGAGTTTTTTCTTCCTCCCGGACCAGGGCAGCGCTGACCGCATGCTCGGAGACGGCCAAGTAAAGGAACAAGTCTTCTCCAAGGACAGGTTTCGATAGGATAGGAGGTTTGGCCATGTGGTCTTTTAACCTCTTGAATGCCTCCTCGCATTCATCCGACCATTCGAACTTTTGGCATTTCTTCAGTATGTTGAAGAAGGGTATGCACTTGTCCGTGGATCGTGAGATAAAGCGGCTCAGTGCGGCTACCTTTCCGGTCAAGCTCTGCACGTCTTTATGTTTCTTGGGGGATGGCATGTCCAGGAGAGCTTGGATTTTCTCCGGGTTTGCTTCGATCCCCCTTTGGCTGACTATGAAGCCCAGGAATTTTCCCGACTTGACCCCGAAGGTGCATTTTTTCGGGTTGAGCTTCATGCCGTATCTCCAGACGACTTCGAAACATTCTTCTAAGTCGCTTGCATGGCTATTGCACGCTTTGGATTTGACGAGCATGTCGTCCACATATACCTCCATGTTCCGTCCCAGGAGGCTTTTAAACATCCGGTTAACCATTCTTTGATAGGTTGCTCCGGCGTTTTTCAGTCCGAAAGGCATGACTAGGTAGCAGTATACCCCCTTATCGGTCCTGAAGCTAGTGCACTCCTGGTCTGCCGTATGCATTTTTATTTGGTTGTACCCAGCATAGGCATCCATGAAAGACAGCAGCTTAAATCCGGACGTGGCGTCTACCATCTGGTCAATCCTGGGTAGCGGGAAGCAGTCCTTTGGGCAGGCTTTGTTTAGATCTGTGAAATCTATACAAACCCGCCAAGTCCCGTTCGGCTTGGGCACCAGGACCGGATTGGCCAGCCATTCCGGATAGTACACGTCGCGGATCATGCCATTGGACAAAAGTTTGTCCACCTCTTTCTCCAAGGCCTCGGCTTTCACCGAGTCGAGCGGGCGTCTCTTTTGTTGTACAGGGGGCATGTCCGGGTTGACATTGAGTACATGGGTGATGACATGAGGGCTGATGCCGGTCATGTCTTCTTGGCGCCATGCAAAGATGTCGATGGCGCCCTTCAGTGTTTTTATTATTTTATCTTTTTCCTCCGGATTCAGGCTCTTTCCTACCCGGAGTACTTTGGTGGAGTCGTCGTCGCACACTGGTATTTCTTCGACGTCCTCCATTGGTTCCACGACCCTTTCGGACCCTATGCGAGGATCCAACTCATCCTCTCCAGCCTTCTCTATCTCAGGGGACCCCCGCACCATGAGTACTGGTAAATGGGTGGCAACATTGTAACACTGCCTGGCTTCTCCTTGGTTTCCCCTCACAGTTCCGACTCCGGCTTCCTGGGTAGGGAATTTCAGGCACAGGTGTCGGATTGAAGTAATCGCACCAAAGTCCACTAGGGCCGGTCGACCTAGGATCGCGTTGTAGGCTGTTGGACAGTCTACCACCACGAAGGTGCAATACTTAAATGTGCTCTGGGGGGTATCCGGGCATAGGGTAACCGGGAGCCTTACTTTTCCCATCGGGATTAGCGTCGTCCTGTTAAACCCCGTGAGCTGTGACCCACTAGGCGAGAGGTCCCGGTCGGTTAACCCTATCACAGTGAAGGCTTCTTTGAAGAGCAAGTTCACGGAACTCCCATTGTCAATCAGGACCCTAGCCACCACTTTATTTGCGATGGGGGTCTCTATGACCAGCGGGTCGTGGTGAGGAAAACGCACCGTCTTGGCGTCTTCTTCCGTGAACGTTATGGGTTGGTCCATTAGCCGAGGCCTTTGAGCTGGGAGTTGAGTAACCTCCCACACCTCACTGTGTTTCGCGGCCTCGGCATATCTTTTTCGCTCCTTGCGAGTGTTCCCTCCGATATGGGGACCTCCGGAGATCATGGCTACCCGTCCATTAGGCCGGGGCGGTAGCCCGGGGATATGCTGGGTGTCACCTGCGGGAGCAGCTGGAGGCAATACTCCTGCTGTACCCCCTGGCGTTCCCGGAGGCATACCCCCGGCCACCTGCCCTGGATTAAGGTGGGGCAACCTATTTTTGATCCACTCATAGAGGTGGCCCAAGCAGATCAGATTTTCAATCTCGTCTTTGAGATTTTTACACTTGTTGGTGCTATGACCAATGTCGTTGTGGTACTCGCATCTTTTACTCGGATCTCTCCGGGAGCTATCTTTGTACAACGGCTGGGGTCTCCGGTAGTGCGTATTTTGCCTAGTGGCAAAGTACACACGTTCCTGAGAGTCCGTGAGCTCTGTGTACTGAGTGTATTGGGGTGTGTACCCCTTCTTCTGGCGCTTCTCTCCCGTTCGGGTGCTGCCCTTGGAGGACCTTTTTCTCCTCGACCCCTGGGTAGGGCCTGTTAAGCTAGCAGTCGGGGCAGCCTGTGAAGGAGCTCGTCCATTCACCCCGGACGGGTTGCCGTAATGGGAAGATGCCGGTGCCAAAGCTTGGCCCTGGCTGTACCCGGGAGTAGCAGAGAACTGTATGCCACTTACTTGTGGAGTTGCGGTCGGGACAGTACCCGAGGGCGACACTCCTGGCATGTATCCTGCTATCCCGGTGGGATAATAGCCTCCGTAACCCACGATCTGGGCTTCTTCGAGGTTAATATATTTTTGGACCCTCTTCTGGAAGTCCTGGAGGCTAGCAACACCTTCTTGCTGCAAGTTAACCTTTCTGGCGGCGACAAACTGTCTCCGGAAGTTGGTTTGGAGTTTGTTCCAACAACCCACGGATCCTGGTTCCAGCTTTTTGAACCATTCCTCCGCTGATCCGCTCAGAGTGAGGGGGAAACACAGGCATTTGGCGTCATTGCTGACCCGCATGACTGTCATGACACGGTTGAACCATGACAGGTGGTCACTGGGGTCGGAGTTCCCGGTATATGCCGCCATTTCGGGCATCTTAAAATTTTTGGGGAGCTCCGCCTCCAGGATATGCTTGGCACATGGCTCCCGATCCTCGCTGTCCGAGTAGGAGTCGTCTCCCTTCTGCCTCCGGGAGACTCGAGCAATGTCCTTTCGAAGTATGGCAAGTTCTGCCATAATTCCTTCGTTTAACGTACCCGAGGAAACCACGGGCCTGTATCTTTTCTGGTCAAGGTGATCCCGGAGGTCACCTTGATTCCCATTGATTTGATTTCTCAGATCAATGGGAGGACATCTCTGTCCTCTTCTTCCTCTACCCCCTGGTTCCTGGTGCACGGAAACGCTTTTCTGGTCCCCTCGATCCTGAGGGCCAAGACTCCCTCTTTGGGGCTTGCCCCTCTGCGGACCTTTCCCTTTAGGGAAATCTGAGCGGACCCTTCGCGGATCCTGCACCTTTTTCTTTCGCCCAGGCGTAGAAGTAGGGTTTTTTGTTTGATTTTCCTCAGCAGGGTGCCTTATAGGGCTAGGTTCCCTAGGTCTTTGCTGTTGGGAATTAGGCGAGGACGTCGCTGGCTTTCCGTCGAGCCCAGTGGCCATTGCCTTGGGATGCACGTGAATACCAGCTGCCTCCATGGCTTTCTGCATGGCTAGCATCACTTCCTGCATTTTTTGATTTTGCGCTTTCTGAGCTTCGATCTCAGCTTCATGATCGATAGCTTATTGTCTAAGGAGAACCAACTCCGAGTAACTTCCTCCGTCGTAGGCATACTCGTCGAGGTTTTCCTCGTAGTTCTCGTCGGGAACTATTTCTTCTTCTTCTTCCTCGGACTCCTCTGCTGCTCTTGAGGCTACATCTTCCTCATTTGGATCTTGAGCATCTTCTAGAGGGCGAGGATGACGTGTACTTCTTGTCTCCACCATTGTTGTGAAGTCAAATGCTTGTTATGTAGCAGCTTTCTTCAGCTCTCAATGAAAGCACCAAAATGTTGACCGAGATTTTCGGCAACTATTAAAATATGATTATAATAAAGAGCTGTAAGAAAGTGAGATGAAGATTTTTACGTGGTTGGGGCGTTAATGAGCCTTAGTCCACGAGTCTTTGTTATTAATGGATGTATTTAATACAGATTCCACACTTGAGAGAATGTTTTTCTCATAAATACAGAGAATGTTCTTGGTGAGTATTTTCTCTTCTTGCTCTTTTGCAAACCAAGATTCTCGACCCCATTAAATGAGCTTTGAGGGGGTATTTATAGTGTTTTGGTGGGGTAATCCCAAGAATTGTTCTTACACATGTATCTGTAAGTATCCATAAAGTTGGGTATTTCCAATGAATATACCATGGGTGATGCATGGTGAAATCCCTAGGTGCTGTAGGGTTTTTATGAAGAATGTCCTTTTTGCCTTGTGATTGACGTGACTCTTCGCAGAGTAGCCGTCGCTAGACTTAAATGATCATTACTGTAGCGCTGCTGTTTGGGGGTTGTGCCATCAGACTTTATTGCGTGTTACAGTCCCAACACGCTTCCTCCCATGCGGCATTAAATGCGACTTGATTGCTCAGGAGAGACCTGACACATCCCGGAGAGGCTTCACGCTATGCGAGCTTCCTAGAATACCTTGTGCTCCGGGTGCCTCCTCCGGGACCCATGCTAACGGCGCTTCCTTGTGGCGCACAAAGACTTATCAAATATTTACAAGTTATCTGATCCACGTGTCCCATTTCGACTAGTCCACGTATTTTGGGCGAATTCAGGGGCAACAGTTATTGATAGAATTTATTTAGGCCCATTTAGTTTTTGGGCCTATTCAATTAATAACAGTTGTTCTTATTAAGGTTAAATTCCTCTCTTTTGGGCCTTGTGTGAGAGTTGGGAGCCATAGAAGTGGGTACGACATACTGAACCCAGCACCCCCTCACACAAACTACCCCAATTGTGAAGGCTCATTTGCCTGATTTGAACAACTGTACTAGGTTAATTACACTAGTTTAACCTGATAAAATTGATTAGCAACATAATTAATTTCATTTATTTTGAAATTAATTTAAGAAAATTATAGTTTAAAGAATTCTTTATTCTAAGCTAAACTATATGTATTTTCTTGTATTTAATTAAATATAGAATTATAACCATCTAGATTCTTTCCGGAACTTAATTTAAATTTTTCATTAAATATTCCTATTTGAGTTGATATTTAGTTATCTACAACTAACCAACTTAAATCTGAATATCTTTTGAATTTCAAATTTCAAAATTAAGTTGAGGAATTTTAGGAATTGGTTATTAAGATTCTTTAGATATTTTTTAAGTTAATATCTTTTCAAATATTAACTTAAAATGGAATATTTTCAAATTAAGTGGTTACAACTTAATTTTTGATATTTAATTAAATTTAAATTTGAAAAATATTTAAGTTCTAGATTTTTTTCTAATACAACTTAAATTAGATATTTTTTCAAATTTTGTGGAAAAGATACTTAGTCAAATAAGATATTTTCTATATAGTTATTTCCAGACTCCTTATTATTTCTAATATTAAATAGGAAAATATTATACATTGTGAAATTAATTATTTAAATAATTAATTTTGGTACAATTTATTTTAAGTATATTTTTTCCTAGTATTAAACTAGGGATTAATAATTAAGCCTTCTCTACACTTAATTATTTATTTATTGAATTTAATACATTTAATTAATTTGAAAATTAAATATCTAAGTTGATTTTTATCATCATACTTAAATATTTCTTTTTGATGACATTTAATTAAATAGAAAATTATTTTTAGTTGAAATTAATTTTTTCAACTAAATTTAAATAATTTTTAAAATATATTTTTTCTTTATTTTATTAATCAATTTTCGAAATTGCATTTCTTAAATGCTAGAATTTCGAATTTTATCTTGAAAAATAGATTAAGTTGTAAATTAATTATTTATTTTAATTAATTCTTGGATAAACTTAAATCAATGATTTTTTCATTTATTGATTAATTTAAAATAAATTGAATTAAAGTATATTATTAGTAATTGAATTAATTAGTCAAAGGAAAATCTAGATAGATGATATTTTTGCTTGAAGTATTTTTCTAGTGTATTTAATTAAATAGAAAATTAATATTTAAGTTGATTTTCATCATCATACTTAAATATTTGAAATTTTTCTTATATATTTAATTAAATAGAAAAATTATATTTTTTGTTTTAAATTAATTTTATTAATTAATTTTGGGCCAACATTAAATTAGAATAATTTTTTCAGGATTTATTTTTTATTTTAACATGCAATTTCGAAAATTGTATTCTTAAATACTTTAATTTTTTTTTTCGAAATGCAATATATATTTATAGAAAATAAAATTTGAGTTGTAAATTAATTTAAATTAATTTTGTATCAACTTAAATTGAATATTATTCTAAATATTTATTGGAAATTATTACTGAGATGGAAATAATTCATATTATTTCATATCCATCTAAGTAAAATTTATAAATATTAAATTAAAATTTATATTTAGAATTTTTCATTCTAAATTGGAAATTTTAATTAAATAAATATATATTTAAAATAAATAGAATAAATAAAGAGAATCAAAGAAAATACAACTCTTTTTAAATAATGAGCTTTATTATTAAGACATTCGATCTCCATTGTGGGTTTTACACCGCGTTTGTTTTAGTGAGTAATCCTCCCTAATGGAGGAACGTTCATTAGCAATTTCGCACTGTTTAACCTCGCATGATAAGTAGTTTGTAAGTGTTTTGTATGGTATAGATCACCCTAATGGTGGCGACCATACTTGACTTGCAAATTATGAAACAATGGTGGAAGCTCATAAGATAGAATTGCCTTGACTCTCGGCTAAACGGGACAACGCTGAATTCCAATCTTGATCGAATAAAAGGTTGCTAGAATGTTTAACATTTTAGACGAGCTGACAACTCTATTCAATGAATGGTAGCTTTGACTCTCGCCTAAACGGGACACTGATATCAGTTTGTTGAAAACCTTGGAAATTATTTAGGATTGTAAGTTTTAGTATTTTCACTTGTCATTCCTACTTACTATATGTTTATAATTTCTGAATTGTGTATGAATTTATATTGAACCATGTTATTTTCTGTTATTAAGCTGTAGTTTAATTTCGAATTTTCATTGTTGATCTAACTTGGCTTGTTTATCTAATGAGATAAATCCCTAGTGGATTTTCACCATTAGACATACATAATAGTGTTAGATCTCGAAAGATAAATATTGTATATGCGACATCTAGCTGTTCATCAATTGATGACACCTTAGACTAGTATTTTTACGATATGAAACAAGAAGATTGTATAAATAAGATTACTTTGACTTTCGCTAATCGAAGCATCGTTGGATTCTTATTATAAACGAAATTATCCTAATTCCTCTTAGCTTATTCATTTCGAACAGCTCAATAACATATCATTGGATGAATGGTCTATAAATCATTTCATGTCATTATATTTTCTCTTAAGAAATTAAATGACGCATATGATTATAATCCCGAAATTCTATTCCCAATTGATATAAATCCTCAATCTTAGAAATCTCCTACTTGTATGGGCAAATCTGACTTAGAGTTTAAATAGTAGTGGTGGTCCAAGAAAGAATTACTCATTATATTTGGTTGAATTTAAGTCTTTGACTTTAATTTTAGAATCCAAACAGAAATTTTCTTATATTTCTAATTTCAGAATACAATACAGTTACACTTTCTCAAGTGTTTAATATCCATCTTCTATTAATGGATTAAAACTGTATGGAATATGAGTTAGGTATTCTGTGACCAGGATCCACTTGCAGTATTCTAAGAACTCTTTGATGTAACTATACCTAAGTCATCAAAGACACTACCACATTTTTTTTAATCTATGGTATTTGTATCTTGTTCATAGTGGATTTGACAAGATCAATCTCTGCAAAGAGTTAATATGCCTATATCCATTGAAAGTAGTTCATCTCATCCGCAGATGGATGTACATTCAGGGGTGGATATGAGTTTTTCGTTGTATTCTTAAAACGATAACTCTAGATTATACCTTTTAGCAATGAAATTTGAGATGTTTGAAAAATTTCATTCATTTCTAGCAATGGTTAAAACCAATAAGGTAAGTGGTTAAAGATCTTGCGAACTGATAGGGGTGGAGAAATAGTTAGTTGATATGCAGTTCAAAGATTATTAAATTGATTTTTGAATTATATCCAAACTTACCTCCCCAGAAATTTCGAGTTGCATGTTGATGATTAGTTACTAGTCGTTGCCTAATTCCTTCTATGGTAATACAATTTCAGAATGATGTAATGGTTGTATACTTAATGTAAATCATTACTAGATTCATGGATGACCTAATCAAAATCTTAAGAAAAGCTAGAACCATTAACCATGGTTTGTTAGCTATTCTAAGTGATTAGGGGTGGACCATCCCATTGTCAATAGATAAGAAAGTGTTTGTTCAAACAAATACTACTTTTCTAAGATAATCACTAAGTCTGAAAACAAGTAGCAAATAAAGGAGATATTTAATTCTTGATTCCAAAAGTGTTCTATCATCTTATATAACATATGATGATCCCACTGCCTCTGTTGTCTTGTCACAACCGAAGAGATCAATACAATTTAGTTTTCTTAGACATAATTCACGGTGCCTTGTCGTAGTGGGAGAGTTTCTAGGAACTCACCTTCTTATGACTTGGGAGACACTAGTGATTTAAATCCATTGTGAGTTTAAACAAGTAATGGATTGTCAAGATAAGAAACTAAGAAGAAAGCCAATAGAACTATGGTTTAATCCATTCACATGGAATAACCTAAAGTTTTCTATTACAAGGACATAAAAGGAAATTTTAGTTAATAAGTCGATTCTATAGACTTAACAAAACTTCCTGTTCCTAGTATTATAGGTTTGAGTTTATCTAAACCTATGGCTTGTGGTATACCTGGTAATTACTTACTCTAATGCAAGCAACTTACTTTAGTAAGATGCTGAAGCATTTTCTTTCTAATGGCAATCTATTGAAGCTTCACAACTTCTAAGGTATAGATTTTATTTATCTATGGAAAAGTTTCAACTATTCCAGAAAAGATAAAGCCATGAAAGAATTTCTTAAATCAACAGTGAGAACTCTTAGATATGCTTTTGTATGCCTTAGACCAGACACCTGCTGTTGAGTGGGAGTAATGAGTAGGTATCAGATTAATCCAGGAGAAGAACATTGGAAGACAATCAAGTAAATCTTAAGATAAAGAAGAGGAACTATATGTTAGTCTATAAGGGTGTGTTTAAAACTCTTAGACTACACCATATCATATTTTGAAATTTGCCTTTGTGCTAGAAAATCTTTCTGATAAGATGGTGGTTACTCTGGGGGTGGAATAGTGATTTTGGAAAAGTGTAAAAACCTATCTGAAGTCTCTAGGTCTACCAGGAAGGGACTGAATGTTAAGGTTGCAGGAAAGGTACTTATTCAGTCTAAGGAAAGTTCTATACATCTTTGGCACCATTCCAAATTGCCTTAAACTACTAGTGTTAATTTCCTGATGAACCAAAACTAGTTGCCAAAGGTATAGAATCCAGTATCCGAAGAGAGTAGACATATAGAGAGGAATTTCACATTATCAATGATTTTGTGATTAAAGGAAGAGTAATGGTGGAGAAGAGGTTGTGGTTAATTCAACCTTTCAGATCCTATAACGAGGAGTTTACTACTACTACACTTGATTTGTATATCGAGGTGTTGAGATTATTTGAAACACACTTTTTGTTTTATATTAGTGCAAGTGGGAGTTTGTTGGGTTTTATGCCCTAAATAAAACTCATTTCAATATAATCAGATTTGCTTATTAATATAGATCAGAAATAACATTTAATGTTGCATGGTTCACATAATTTATTTCATGATTATATGTACATAATGTATAAATTCATCTGAAACCCTTTTCACATACTTGATCCTGTTTATTGTGTCGTCAACACATTGGAAAGTAAACATGACTATGTGAATAAAGTTTCCTAGATTTATCAGACACAGGGTTTTACTGATATGATAATCTACAACAAGAGTTTACTTGTATTTGGAGAAATACTATGTTCTTTCCAGAACATTGGTTAAAGTAAAGCTCAGGTTGGATGCATGGAGTATGCATCGGAAGGGAACGATGTTGAACTTTGACTTAGATTTATTAAACTTACCGTAATATCTATTCAAGTCAATATCGCCTAGTTGATCCTAGATCAAATGATCTTAATCCTGATATGATTAGGCTCAATCTCGAGAGGCTATTCGTGTTCTTTGATTTGTTAGTTAAGCCTACTTTTAGGTCAGGGTGATACGTACATTTTGGGAACACGGTAGTGCAATTGAGTGGGAGCGCTAGCATAAACATGGAATCTATAGCTTCTATCTGGCGAATAGTAAGCAAAGGATGATCTCCTTCGAGCTTGACCAAACGAACATAGATGGTGGAGTACTCATTTCACATAAGCTGAAATATCATTTATACGGGGTCAAGTGTTTTAAGGAATAAATACATTGTAGGGTGTAACGGTAATTTAATCCCTTTACAGTGTAGATAATTCATATAGAGGATCATTGATCACATTAGGATTATAACAATGGATAACTAATGATGTGTCTATATGGTGGAACATATAGAGCATTCTATATACTGACAGTGCAATTCTAAGTTCTATGCGTGGATTCAACGAAGAATTAATAAGTTAGTGAATTTTAGTGCTAAATTCTTGATCTACTTATTGGAAGCTCGGTTATACAGACCCAGGGTCCCCCCACTAGTTGAGATAATATTGCTTGTAAGACTCATGTAATTGGTTTTGATTAATCAATTATAATTCTCAAATTAGACTATGTCTAATTGTGAATTTTTCACTAAGTAAGGGCGAAATTGTAAAGAAAGAGTTTATAGGGGCATATTTGTTAATTATGATACTTTGTATGGTTCAATTAATAAATATGATAAATGACAATATTATTTAATAATTATTTATAGTTATTAAATAGTTAGAATTGGCATTTAAATGGTTGAATTAGAAAATTGGCGTTTTTGAGAAAATCAGATTTCAAGTAAGGTAAAACTGCAAAATTGCAAAAGTGAGGCCCGAATCCACTAGTATAGGGCCAGCCACTTTTGTAGGAAATTTAAACTGATATTTTCATTATTTTAATGCCAAATAATTCAAACCTAACCCTAGTGGAATGCTATAAATAGATAGTGAAGGCTTCAGGAAAATTACACTTAAATTTTCTATTTTTCCTTCAGAGAAAAACCTGAGCCTTCTCTCTCCCTATCTTAAGCTGACCACTCTCTCTCTTCTTCCTTAGAATTTCGAAATCCTTAGTGATTAGAGTAGTGCCCACACACATCAAGCAATACCTCAATCATAGTGAGGAAGATCGTGAAGAAAGATCATCAGCAAAGGAGATTCAGCATCAAGGATTCAGAGAAAGAGATCCAGGTTCAGATATTGATAATGCTCTGCTACAGAAAGGAATCAAGGGCTAGATATCTGAACGGAAGGAGTCATTTAATTCCGCTGCACCCAATGTAAGGTTTTTTTTTAACTTTATATGTGTTTATTTCATCGTTTTAGAAAGTTCACATTTAGGGTGTTAATAAACATACTTGTGAGTAGATCTAAGATCCTGGTAAAATAAATTCCAACAACATTTTAGTGCTAAATTCTTGATCTACTTATTGGAAGCTCGGTTATATAGACCCATCGTCCCCCCACTAGTTGAGATAATATTACTTGTAAGACTCATATAATTGGTTTTGATTAATCAATTATAATTCTCAAATTAGACTATGTCTATTTGTGAATTTTCACTAAGTAAGGGCGAAATTGTAAAGAAAGAGTTTATAAGGGCATATTTGTTAATTATGATACTTTGTATGGTTCAATTAATAAATATGATAAATGACAATATTATTTAATAAGTATTTATAGTTATTAAATAGTTAGAATTGGCATTTAAATGGTTGAATTAGAAAATTGGCGTTTTTGAGAAAATCAGATGCAGAAAAGATAAAACTGCAAAATTGCAAAAAGTGAGGCCCAAATCCACTAAGCATGGCCAGCCACTTTTATAGGCAATTTAAACTGATATTTTCATTATTTTAATGCCAAATAATTCAAACCTAACCCTAGTGGAATGCTATAAATAGATAGTGAAGGCTTCAGGAAATTTACACTGAAATTTTCTATTTTTCCTTCAGAGAAAAACCTGAGCCTTTCTCTCTCCCTATCTTTAGCTGCCACTTCTTCTTTCTCTTCCCTCTTGAATTTCGAAATTCTTAGTGTATGAGTAGTGCCCACACACAGCAAGTGATACCTCAATCATAGTGAGGAAGATCGTGAAGAAAGACTTTCAGCAAGAAGGAGTTTCAGCATCAAAGATTCAGAGAAAGAGATCCATGTTCAGATATTGATAATGCTCTGCTACAGAAATGAATCAAGGGCTAGATATCTGAACGGAAGGAGTCATTTAATTCCACTGCACCCAATGTAAGGTTTCCTAAACTTTATATGTGTTTATTTCATCGTTTTAGAAAGTTCATATTTAGGGTGTTAATCAACATAATTGTGAGTAGATCTAAGATCCTGGTAAAATAATTTCCAACAGTACGAGGCTAAGGTTGTATATGCCTACAGAGCCAAACTCTTGCCAAAGTCACAAGAGGATAGAAAATTGGCTACCTCTTGGAACCAAGGCCCATACTGGCAAAGGTTCTCAAGCCTTGGAACGGCCGGCTACGGTCCCATGACTCAGTCAAGAACTGGCCAGGGTCACCAAACCCAGGCATCAACATGCAAGCTTTATAGGGTAAAACCCTAAAGATGGCCAACTCCCATGATTAACCCGTAAGGTCAGCAAGGTCTCAAGCAAGATGTTCTAGGCTACGGTCCTTATGACTCTAAGAGTCAAGAATCATAGTGAAGCCCAAAATTGAATATTTTCAATAAAAAAGTCACAGATTACATATTCCAAAACTGTCAAAAGGATCTATATACCAAAGAGATTACAAACTAACATGTGAATCAAAAAGTTTCCAAAAGCTTCAAAAGCTAGAAACTTGTTAATAGCAGGTATAAAGAAGAGATACCTAAGAAGAGAAGATGAGATGCATATAGGGAGAAAAGATCAAAGATACGAAAGCATGCCAGGAAAAAAGCCAACACTTGGCTGGATAAGGTTATTGAATAGAGACTACTATAGACAAGAAAATAGCTAGAAAGTTCATATCTGACCCGAAATTTGAATAGGGACTTGGGGCAAAAATGTTATCCCAAATTTTGTCCACCTGACGTGGCATGTCCACGTAAGCCAAAGATAAAGTACTTGTGGAGTACAACCCCGCCAATAGTAGAATAGAGCCTCTGTGCAAGCTATATCAAAACAGTCAAGCAGTGACCGAAGGGAGTGAAGAAACCACACAAGGAGTTGTACCAACATCCTTGGCCAGCCAGGGTGAGTCTATAGGCCGGCCAGGATCTATACATAAGTTAGCAGGCCAAGAAGTACAAAATTGTCTTGAACTTACAAAAGGCTGGCCTCCACGGTCAAAGGTTAGCCTCTTCTTGGTGAAGCTATAGTGACTTTCCAGCCCTTGTAGGCCTTGTCGTGCCAAGTCCTGGCCGGACCATGGTCAGCCAGGATTGACCTGGCAAGGCCATGGTCAGCTAGACTTCCTTCAAGGCCTATGGACAACCAAGATTGACTTACGAAGACTCCATGTACAACTCTACACGTTGACAAAGGCGGCTGTGAATGGGGCCCCAAAAGCCCAATAGACAGGCTGAAAAGTATCTAGAATCTAGGACATTTTGATCTTACGTAAATATCTAGCTAACTATAATATTTTCAAGGGATTTAAGTTGCAAGCTTAGGGTTAAAGGCTTCCTACATAAAGGCCTTAACCTTAGCCTAGAAACCTAAGCTCTTTAAGTTGACTCTAAGTCACCTAGCCTCTAAATAGTTTTAGGTTTGAAAGCCATATTCTCTCTTGTAGACGCCCATCAAGGATCTTCCTCTCTTCTCTTCATCTCTCTCACACTCCTACACTAGGCTGGCCAGCACCCTAGGTTGTCCAACACCTGAGATTTGCTTACTAATTCATACTTTGTAATCTTAAAGGTGCTATAGTAGATCCCACCTATAGTGATCTAGATAGTGTTTCCCTAGGTGTAAATTACACAAAAAGGGGAGTAGGTCATTTCTCCCTATCATAAAGGGGTCGAACCTCTATAACACATCTATGTGTTTATTACTTTTTAATTCTATTTGTGTAACACATGGCAAGCGTTAGATTTATACGACCCAGCTGTCAGCTGATAATTTTTTGAGGTCAACATCGACTAACATATAGTTCCTCTTTTGATCTTAAGATTTTACTTGATTGTCTTTCAATGTTCCTTTCCTGTATTAAACTGATACCTACTCATAACTCCCACGCTAAAACATGCTTCTGGTCTAATTTATCTCACTGTTGATCCTTAAGGAATTCCTTTAATAATTTAAATTGTTCCTTAGATAAATTAAATTTGTGTCTAGGAGCCAAAAGACTTCCTTTAGATATATCCATTAGAAAATGATCTAGTATCTTACTAAGGTAAGTTGCTTGCACTTAGGTAAATAAATTACCAGGTTTACCACAAGCCATAGATTTGCATTATCTCAAACCTTTGATACTATGATTGAGAAGTTTTGTTAAGTCTAGTGAATAGACTTATTATTGAAATTTCCCTTATTTTCATTGTAATAGAGAACTTTTGGTTACTCCATATGAATGGTTTTAACCATAGTTCTCTTGGCTTTGCTTCTTAGTTCCTTATTATGACTATTCACTACATGTTTAAACTAATAATAGATTTTTATTACAAGTATCTTCCAAGTCATAACAGGGTGGGTCCCTTGAAATCCTCCAACTACAATGAGAGACCGTGACATTCTATCTAAAACATTGGTGGTATTCTCCTCATCAATTGTGTCAAGACAACAAAGGCAATGGGACCATCTTATGTAGAATAAGATGATAGAACACATTGGAATTGAAAATATCTCCTCTACCTTGCTACTTTTTATATAGATTTAATCATATTCCTAGTAAAGTAGTATTTGTTGAACAAACACTTTCTCATCGTAATGACCATAGGATGGTCCACCCCTAATCACTTTAGAATAGCTATTAAACATGCAAACCTTAGTTAACAGTTCTAGCTTTTCTTAAGTTCATGATCGGAACATCCTTCAATCTAGTAATGCTTTACACTAAGTATATAACCATTCCATCATTCTAAAGTTTTCCTATCACTAGGGTATTTCCCTTGAAGGACATAGGAAGCTACTAGTACTAATCATAGACCTTTCACTTTCATTTTCATCAATATGCAATCCAAATTTTTGGGGGAGGTAAGTTTGGATACAATTCGAAGTTCAACTTAATGATCTTTGAATAGCATAACAAAATATTTCTCCACGCTTATTAGTTCACAAGATCTTTAACCACTTACCTTAATAGTTTTTCAACAATGATAGATTCTCATGAAATTTCTCAAACATTTTAAATTTCTTTTCATAGGGTAAAATCTAGAGTGATCGCCTTAAGAATTTAATGATAACTTATATCCACCCCTAAATGGACATCCATATGTTTGAATACAGATGATCCCACTTTCTAGTGGATATTGGCTTATTTTCTCTTTGTAGAGAATGATCTTGTCAAAACCTCTATAAATTAAGATGCAAATGCCATAAATATATTATTGTGGTTGTGGTCTCTTGATGACTTATGTCATGTTACAACAATGAGTTCTTAGAATAGTTCAAGTGGGTTCTGGTCACAGAATACAAGACTCATAATCCATACATTATAATATAGTTTGAATCCATTGTAGAAAATAGATATTAACAACTTGCGAAAGTTATACTATATTGTCCAATGTATTTTGGAATTTGAAAGTTAAAATTTCTATGTGGAATACAAAATTTAAAGTCAAAGACTTAAATTTATACCAAATATTTTTCGAGTAATAATTCCTTCTTAGACAACCACTACTATTTTAACTCTAAATTTAAGTTGCCTTTAGTAAGCTTATACAAGTAGGAGATTCTCTACGATTGAGAATTTATATCATTTTAGGATAGAATATCTAGAATATAGTCATCTGCGCCACTCATTTTTATAGAAGAAATAGAGTGACATCATAAGAAGATGATTTATAAACCTTTTGTACAATAATATACTATCTAAGAATTTTCTTAATGAAAAAGCTAAGAGAAAAAATAAATGACAAGAGCATTTTAGGCAGTAAAATTGTTGATTTCTTCATAGTTAGAGGATGTTGTTACTTAGTAATTTTAGTATTTTTTCTCATTTAAGGAATAACTCGAGTTTTGGAAGAAGATTAATTTTTATGAGTAAAAGATGATGAATTATTTGATGTTTTTTATTCTAGGTGATGTTGGTAGATGAATTGATGTGCCAAAAAAATATTTTTTAAGAGTTTTTAGAAGTCCATGAGGAGCATAAACCCATGGGTTATCGTTGTAGCGAGGGTGAAAGCGAGCAAAAAAAAAAAATTAAAATTTGAGGCATTAGGCCCCGTCCTCGCGGCAAGGAGGCAAAATTTGAACTGTGATTTTTTTATCTTTTTTTTTTTTGTTAAAAGATGAATTATCATCTCTTTTAGTGAGATATTTCTTAGTACTATAAATAGGACCTCTTAGGCTACAAATTTGATCATTCTAGAGCTACAAAATAGAGAGAGAGCAAGGAGGAGACAGAGATCGCAACTTCAAAGTGTTCTTCATTCTAGTTATTTTCTTCTCCTTAAAACTCTTACTGAATATTATGATTTTTGTTATAATGTCTAGTTCAGAGTAGTTTTCTTTTAGTTAAGGGCTATTTTAAAACTCGAGACATGAATTCTTAATTTCATTATTAAATGTTAATTTCTAGTTTCCATTATATATCAAATTGCTTCTATTATTCTATGATTAATGTCATGATTATTATTTTAATCTTGTTTAGACGGCCGCTAAATTAGGTTTTACTTTAATCTACTATCATCTTATGATTACTATTCACCTAATAGTCTAGGATTATAAGTATTTGTGAAAAATTACAGTTTTTAATTATGATGAAGAACAAAATCCGGGTTAAATGAGTTTTATGCTTCATTAATTTATTGCCTAGATTAATCTATCT
Source organism: Cannabis sativa (assembly GCF_029168945.1). Taxonomy (NCBI): domain Eukaryota; kingdom Viridiplantae; phylum Streptophyta; class Magnoliopsida; order Rosales; family Cannabaceae; genus Cannabis; species Cannabis sativa. The sequence continues at coordinate 2,826,368 of NW_026870043.1, read as the reverse complement.
CCATAAATCTCAAAGCTTTCTCTAAGTTAAAGAAATTACATGATTCATGGATTTACTGCTTAAGTAAAAGAGTTAATTACTGAGCGCTTCGTGTTGATTACATACAATAGGGAGATTGGGATAATTGACTGCTTCAGCTTTATCTGCGGGATTAATAGTTTGATTGGAAACTGAAATTACATTTATTAATAGGAATTAAGAATGATTGTCAAGGTTTGAGAAAAACCTTTAACTAGTTTCTCATATTGTAGTCTCCCTTTAAATTTGTTTTTTTTTTCTTTAATTTTTATTATTGTTATTTTATTCTAATCATCAAAACCCTCATTTTCTAATTCTTGTCACTAATTTGTAAATAATTGAATAAACATAGTTCTCGTGGGATTTACCCTTACTTACAATTAAACTAAAATAATTGGAGGTATTTGAATAAAAATATCAGTAAATTTGTTGTGGCTTACGACACGCATCAATAAAGGATAATTTTGATTAAAATAAGAATCAAATGATGTCCCGTTTAGGTGAGAGTCAAAGTTATTCTTATTTTATAAACTCCTTCATTGTTTTATGTTGTAAACACTAGTCTAAGTTGTCATCTTTTGATGAGTCAACTAAATGTCGCATTTACAAATATTTATCTGTGGAGATCTAACACTTTTATGTTTGTTTAACGGATAACAATCTTTGGACTGTCCCGATAAAAACAACTAACCAAGTTAGACCAACAATGAAGATTCGAAATTTGTACTACAAAAATTAATAATAGGAAATATAATGAAGGTTCAATATAAATTCATACACATTCAGAAATTAGCAAGCATTTAGCAAGTAACAAAAACATGTGAAAATACAAAATAGACACATCTTAAATAAGAATCCAATGATGTCCCATTTGGGCGAGAGTCAAAGATATCATTCGTTGAATAGAGTTGTCATCTCATCTAAAATGGACACCATTTTAGCAACCTTTTATTCGATTGAACTCAGAATCTGACATTGTCTCATTTGCGCAAGAGTCAAGGTCATTCTATTTCATGAGCTTCTACCATTGTTTCATACTTTGTAAGCCCTACTTTTAGCAGTCACTATTGGCGGTGATTATTACTAAGAATAAAAGACTTTCAATAATACTATCTTCCAAGATTCTACGACGTTAAATTGCTAATGAATGAAGATCTATTAGCGATGAATCTTATTAAAACAGGAGCTATGTAGAACAGACAATGGAGATCAAATATCCTTATAATAAAGCTCATTATTTTAAAGAAGTTGTATTTTCATTTGATTTTTATTTTAATCTGTTTATTTTAATGTTAATATATTTATTTAATTAAAAGTACTAATTTAGATAACTCTAAATATAAATTTTAATTTAACATTTATAAAATCACATAAATACTTAAGTAGATCAGAAAATAAAAATTTATTTTAAGTCCTTAGTATTAATTTTCAATAAATATTATGAAAATTACTTAATTTAAGTTGGTCAAAAATTAATTAAATAATTAATTTTCAACTCAAAATTAATTTTCTATAGATATATATCTGATTAAATTTGAAATCCAATGTATTTAAAACATATTTTCAAATTACTCATTAAAATGAAATAAAATAAATTTCAAAAAATTATTGTAATTTATATTGATCTAAAATTGATTAAATAATTTTTAACATAAATATAATTTGTCTATTTAATTAAATCTATTAAGAAAAATATCTAATATTTAAGTATCTTGAACAAAATCAACTTAAATATTAATTTTGTATTTTTATTTTGGGGCCATTACCGGGGATTATAGTTTTATTTTATTATTCATATTGAATTTTTGTTACTAACTTCTTTTACTTTGATAATCTCAGGTGTACATGTCTAGTGGAAATGATACTCAAGAGAAACTTTCAAGTGTTAAACAATTTCTTCAGTCATCATCTGCTTCTCGATCATCGAAGACTATCACCAACAACAAACTCTTTCAACCTCTTAGTTTTGTCAAATAGCCACTATCAACTGATCCTAAGTCAGATTTTGATGACTTGATTACTTCTCACAAGACCATGGCTCAAAATAGGACATTAAAGTAGTTCGTCGTGCCAAATCTGGACCAACAACCACTGTGCATCCATTATCAACCTTTCGATGTTAATTTTGAACTGAAATCTGGCTTCATCAACTTACTACAAGCTTTTCATGGATTACCCGGCGAAGGCCCCAACAAGCACCTAAAGGAGTTTCATACTGAATACTCTAGTATGAAACCTACTTCAGTTACTGAAGAACAAATCAAGTTATGGGCCTTTCCTTTCTCTTTTAAAGATGCTACTAAGGAGTGGTTGTACTATCTTCCACCAGGCACTATTGAGACATGGAATGACATGAAGACTGTTTTCTTGGATCGATGCTTCCCAGTCTCTGAAGTTGGAAGCATATGAAAAGCAATATGTGGAATTCAGCAAGTTACTCGAGAGTCACTTTGAGAGGAGTATGATTGATGGATGCAGCATGTGGAGGAGCATTAGTAGACAAGACCCCAACAGAAGCAAAAAATCTAATCTCAAACATGGCTACCAATTCACAACAGTTTGGCACTCATGAGACTCTCCCTTAACATCACGATAGGTTAATTAAGTTAGTAAACCCATTGAGAACCAACTTAGTAAGAAAATAGCTCAATTAACCTCTATGGTACAACAACTTGCTTTAGGCTAATAGGTGAGGCCATGTGGAATTTTTGAGATTGTGAGACATGCTACTGATACCTGCCCTACATTGTTTGAAGATGAGACTGAAGATGTGAATCCAGTATGTAATTTTCCTTGTTAATTAAGCCAGCTTTATGAACCACAGTCCCAATCTTATAGACCTAATTGGCAGAATCATCCAAATCTCCGCTACGACAATCAACAAAATCTCCAGCAACCTACAAAACCTACTTTCAATTATAAATAGTGGAAACCTGTCGACAAAATCAAGCACCACAAGCTGCCCCACAAGCACCTCCCAAGCCTACCAATAAATAACTCATTAATGCCATGGATGCTAGTTCTTTAAGGTTCCAACAACAATCTGAAGCTGCAATAAAAATTTAAAGAATCACTTGGGTCAACTCTCAAAATTCTGTAATGGGATGCAATCTCAAATGTTCAATCAACTACCATCCCAACCTGAGAAAAATCCTAAAGAAAATGCTAGTGCAGTGACCTTGAGAAGTGATGAACAATATGACCCACCTATCATCCCAAAACCAAAAACAACACAACCCAAACCACAAGATGATGGCTCAGAAGATGAAATAGAGGCAACCAAGCTAAACAATCCTGCCCCACCAAAGCCTACCTTTGTTACACCACCACCCTTCCCAAGCATATTGAAGAAGACTAAGAAGGAAGAGGTTGAAAAGGAAATTCTTTAAACATTCCGCAAGGTGGAAGTGAACATTCCTCTTCTTGATGCCATTAAACAAGTGCCACGATATGCCAAGTTTCTGAAGAAGCTTTGCACCAATAAGCGCAAGTTGGAGGGTAATGAAATAGTAAGTGTGGGGGAAAATGTGTCTGTAGTTCTCCAAAAGAAGCTTCCTCCAAAATGTAAGGATCCTGGAAGTTTCACTATTCTTTACACTATTGGAAATACTAGAATTGAGCGGTGTATGTTCGATTTGGGGGTCTCTATTAATGTCATGCCATTCTCTATCTATAACTTCTTGAATTTGGGTCCACCTGAAGAAACTAGGATAATCACTTGCCGATAGGTCGAATGCCTACGGAAACGGTGTCCTTGAAGATGTGCTAGTTCAAGTTAATGAATTGGTATTTCCAGCAAATTTCTATGTTGTTGATATGGAAGATGATTCCAGTCCTTGTTCTACTCCAATTTTGTTGGGAAGATCATTCATGAAAATTGCAAGAACCAAGATTGATGTCCACGAGGGAACCTTGACTACGGAATTCGATAGAGAGACAATCTGATTCAACATTTTTGAGACCATGAGGTATCCAAGTGATGTATATGTTATTTATTCTAGATATGTTGGATGCCCTCTCCGAAAGGGTGCTACATCTGCATAGTGAAGATAGTCTTGAAGTTGCTATACGAGAGAACTTAGTGTTGAATTCTGAGGAGAACTTTTCTGAAGAGATGGTAGATGTCATAATTGCACTTAATAACGATTTCAAAAAGCTTTACAAGAAGGTGGCGTAAGTGGAATTGCCAATCTTAATTGATAAATTATACCCATCCATTGTACAAGCTCCTATTCTTGAACTGAAGACACTACCTAATCATCTCAAATATTCTTACTTAGGAGAATGAAACATTACCGGTCGTAATTGCTAAAGATCTTGACCAAGTGCAAGAAGAAAAACTGATAAGCGTGTTTTGAGCTCACAGAACTGCCATTGCATGGTCCATTGGAAACATCAAAGGAATTAGTCCTACTACATGTATGCACAGAATTCTCTTGGAAGAAGGAGCTAAACAAACATGTGATGCACAACAAAGGCTAAACCTCCTTATGATGGAGGTAGTGAAGAAGGAAATGTTGAAGCTTCTTGGTGTGGGCATTATTTACCCAATCTCAGACAGCAAATGGGTAAGCCTTGTTTAGGTGGTTCCAAAGAAATTTGGGATCACATTAGTTTAAAGAGAAGACAATGAGCTAGTGCCAACAAGAACGCAAACTGGGTGGGGAGTCTGCATAGATTACCGCAAGTTGAATGCGACAACAAGAAAAGATCACTTCCCATTGCCATTCACTGAGCAGAAGCTTGAGAGGCTAGTAGGTCATCCTTATTATCACTTTCTTGATGGATATTCAGGGTATAATTAGATTGCTATTGCTCTAAAAGACAAGGAGTAGACAGCCTTTACATGCCCTTTTGGTACATTTACTTTCCAATGCATGTTATTCAGGTTATTGTTGGGTTTTATGCCCTAAATAAAACTCTATTTCAATGTAATCCAGATTATTCAATATCAAAAAAGTAACAGAAGTATTTTTCATTCATTTGTGTATGTTTTGGTTCACTTAATCAATTGTTTGTCTATTTGATTTATAAATTCATCCAAACCCCTTTCACATACTTGATCATGTTTATTGTGTTGTCAACAAAGTGGAAAGTAAACATGACTATGTGAATAAAGTATTCCTAGATTTATCAGAACACTGGGTTTTACTGATATGACAATCTACAACAGAGTTTACTTGCATTTGGAGAAATGCTATGTCCTTTCCAGAACATAGGTTAAAGTAAAGCTCAGGTTGGATGCATGGAGTATGCATTGGAATGGATCGATATTGAACTTTGAAATAGATTTATGAAACTTACCGTAAATATCTATTCAATTCAATATCATAAGTTGATCCTAGATCACATTATTGAAATCCTGATATGGTTAGGCTCAATCTCAAGAGTGTTATTCGTGTTCTTTAATTTGTTAGTTAAGCCTAATTTTTGGTCAGGGCAATACATACATTTTGGGAACACGGTAGTACGATTGAGTGGGAGCGCTAACATAAATATGGAATCTATAGCTTCTATCTGGCGAATAGTAAGCAAAGGGTGATTTCCTTCGAGCTTAACAAAACGAGATAAATGATTGAGTACTCATTTCACTTAGTTGAAATATCATTTATACAGCGTTAAGTGTTTTAAGGATAAAATACATTGTAGGGTATTACGGTAATTTAGTCCCTTTATAGTGTAAATCATCCATATAGAGGATCATTGATCACATTAGGATTATAACAATGGATAACTAATGATGTGTCTATATGGTGGAACATATAGAGCATTCTTTATACTGAGAATGCAATTCTGAGTTCTATGGGTGGATTAAACGAAGAATTAATAAGTCAGTGAATTTAAGTGGTAAATTCTAGATCTGCTTATTGGAAGCTCGGATATATACACCCATAGTCCCCCCACTAGTTGAGATAATATTACTTGTAAGACTCATTTAATTGATTTTAATTAATCAATTATAATTCTCAAGATAGACTGTGTCTATCTGAGAATTTATCACTTAGTAAGGGCAATAGTAGATAGAGATTTTGAAGGGCATATTTATTAATTAGGAAACTTTAATTAGTTATATTATTAATAAAATAAATGACAATATATTATTTGATAATTAATTTTAATTATTAAATAATTAGATTTGACATTTATGTGGTTGAACAAAGGAATTGGCAGTTTTTGACAAAACAGGAAACTATCAATGTAGGAAAAGGAAAGTTGGAAAAGTGGCAAGCCTTGTTTCCACAATGCCTAGGCCGACCACTTAAGCTTCCTTTTCTCTTTGATTTTTTCAATTTTAAATGTCAATTAATTCAATCATAGCCCTGGGTGGTCTTCTATAAATAGAAGGCAAAGGCTTTAGTTTTCAAGAACACATTCATAACATTATTCTGACAGAATTTTCTCTCTGAAAATTCTCTCTGAGCCGCCACCCTCTCTCTCTCTATTCCTTCACTATTTCGAAATCTATACGTGTTAGATTAGTGCCCTCACACATCAAGTAATAACTCAATAATAGTGAGGAAGGCTGTGTAGAATTCAGAAACAACAAAGAAGGACTATCGGGCTCAGATCTTGATTATACTCTGCTATAGAAAGGAATCAAGGGTTAGAGATCTGAGTGGGAGGAGACATATATTCCGCTGCACCCAATGTAAGATTCCTGATTCTTTTATGTGTTTAATTTTCTATCGTTTTAGAAGTTCATATTTAGGTTGTTAATTCAACATACTTGTGAGTAGATCTAAGTTCCTGGTAAAATAATTTCCAACAGTTATGTAATGCTCTCGTTACCTTTCAATGCTGTATGATGAGCATCTTTTCAAACTACATAGAGAACATAATCGAAGTCTTCATGGATGATTTTAGTTTTTATGGTGATTCATTCGATAAGTGCCTGCACAACCTCACTTTGATTCTTAAACGGTGTATTGAGGCAAACCTTGTGCTTAATTGGGAAAAATGCCATTTTATGGTGAATCAAGGCATAGTATCTGGACATGTGAGTTCAGAGAAAGGAATAGAAGTGGACAAGGCAAAGATCGATTTGATTGGCTCCCTACCACAACCAACAACAACAAAAGAAGTCAGATCGTTTCTTGGGCATGCAGGCTTTCATAGGATATTCATCAAAAAATTCTCAAGAATATATACACCATTATGCCATCTTCTTCAAAAGGATGTCAAGTTTGATTTTAATGAGAACTGCTTGGTGGCTTTCAACTTTTTAAAAGAATCATTGCTTCAGCTCCTATTATTCAACCACTGTTGTGCTAAAATTTGATATACGCAAGTGTACGCAGTCACAAACAAGTAATACAGTGATAAGTAATGAGTATCGTCTCCACAAGGACTGTAAAAATAAAATTTATATTGCAATAGTTAATTACCAAGCAAAAATGCCTAAAAAGCAAAATGAAATGAGTAATGAATCAACTAAATAAACTAGAAAACAAGTAAATTAACTCAAAAGTGGATGCAAGATGAAAATAAAATTGAGTTGTAAGCTTTTGAAATGTGAAAGGCTTGAACTATTGAATCCCCCTATGTTTAGCAAAAACTGTGCGTTTTGCTGCAGCAAAAATGTTAGCAAATCTTTAGCAAAAATCTCAGGTTAACAAGAACTCCATTAAAGTGCACAAAACTCTTCCCAATTTAATGCAACCAACCCTTGGACCTGTTCAAACATATTCCTATGCCAAGCAAGCTCAAGAATATCATTTCAAGCATAATTCTCAATTGTTACACAAGGATATAACATATTCATATGTTATTTCAAATCTAACATAAAAAAGATTTAGAACTTGCGTCGTTCAAGCTAAGTCCATTACATTTAACCTTTCCAGAATTAAATATAACTCAATAATCAATCTATTGGTGGCCAAACAATATCAAGAAACTAGCAATAAACACACTTGAATGAACATGAGAATTTTTACTAAATATTTGCATAAGAAAATTACTAACTAAAACATAGAGTTCTTCAATAGTTCAAACCATAAAAAGTTTAGCTCATAGCTAACTTAAAAACCACCATTACAAGATGAAGTTTAGACATGGAGTTTGAATGTTAGAGTTAAAGAAAATAAAAGAGAAAAGAAAGAAAGAAATAACAAACAACTATAGAGGAGGAGTTTTCCAAAAGGTTGAATCTTGTTGTGCTTCTTCTCTTTTTCCTTCTTCTTCCTCTTCTTTCACTCTTATTTTTTTTCTGTAGAAAAATGGCAGCCAAGCTCCCCAACGTCCAGCCCTTTTTTTTTTTTCTCTAAATGGAGGCCCCCTTTCTTTTCAAAATCCTCCTAGGTTTAGTACCATTTCCCGAAAATAAACCCTACACATGGCATTCATCTAGCCTCTCCATGTAATTGCTCCAGCCACCACTCCTAGAATGCCATATCATCTCCACAAATGCCACCTCTTTTAATGAAATGCTAGCTCATCCTTTTTTCAAGAAAATAAAACAAATCAGCTACTAACTTGTTTGCTGGAGCAAAAACTTCACAGAATTTCAGCAAAAATTAAGAACATGACTAACTTGCTATTTTCTTTGCCAAATTATACACAAAAGTCATTGATTTCTGTTAACAGCTTCAGATTACACACATAAACATAAAACACTGAAACTTTCACAAATTAAAAGACAAAATAATTACAATGACACACAATTACATAAAAAAATATGTTTAAAGTGAAATCAAATAACTCTTTACTCAAGAGTTATCAAATACCCCCAAACTTATGACATTGCTCGTCCTCAAGTGATGAGAACAAAACCACAGCAACTAGAACAACAAACAGCCCACAGAAATTCAAAACAAAAGACACTGAATTGAACAAAAATACTCAACAAAAACAGGATGCAACTCGTCTTGTCAATGCTTACGCCTATGGGAAATAACTCTCAGGAATAATATTTTGTAAAAGGTAAACTGAATGAAGATGTTGCTCAAGCTTTAAACTAAAATCTTTAAGTTTAAATGCCGCTGCCCAAAGTAAGTGTCAAGTGCTCCTCTCTTTTTGGCATAGTTTTTCCTAAACAATTTCGATCAACTAACATTTAAACTAAACATTGGTCCTCAAGTTCAAATGATGCCTCCATAGGTTACCTAACAACTTTCTCTCCACTAATGTAGACACACACCACTCCAAGGATCAATAGGACTTTGCCAAGCTTGTAATGATAGGCTAGGGTGAAGGTAGGATAAGGAAAATTAGTTTCGGTTCGAACCACTCTGAACACATTCATCTTTATAGGACCTAAGTAATGCACAATAAATTTTTCCCTAAATAAACCCCACAAACAAAATATAATTGTTGCCACTAGCTTTAATTCTTTGCTAATATATATATATGCATATATTTTTTTTCTTTATTTTTATTATATATTTTTGTTCTTTTTTTTTTTAAACACCCCCAAACTTATTTTTGACATTGATCTTTCTAAGTACAAATTCTCTCTTTTTTTCTTTTTTTTTTGATAATAAACGTATCTAAAATAAATAGAAATAATGTAGACTAGGTAGATAGATAGAGAACAATAAAGGTGAGAACCACTCCCCCCAAACTTAAAGAACAACATTGTCCTCAATGTTTAGAAAAAGAGAAAAAGAAAAATGGAAAATACTGACCCACTTGACACTCACTCACTCCGCTCCCCAAAACTCCCAAATATGCAATAAAAATTAGTATCTTATAAAGACCAATGCGTCTTGGGGCGAGGAGAAAAGGAGAATTTATCTCTAGCTAGGCTATGTAGTGGCGAAGAAAAGAAAATGTGAATATCAAGCTCAAGGGGGAAAACTAGGGATAAAATATTCAAGGGTAGGCTTCAAAGTTCAAACGTTCCAAACATGGCCTATATCACGTCCTTGGTGTAGGGATGTCTAGGATTTTGCCTCAAGGAAAAAATTGGTAAGTAATTCTAGAGGCTTAAACTCTCACAAAGGCTTAATTCGAACTAATTAGCGACACCAACCATTTAGTCAAGCTATGAGCACAATCAGGAGAGGCAAACTTTCAACAATGAAGAGCAACCAACATGCTAACTTAAAGCAGGCAGCTTAAAACTCAAAAAGGAAAACATTCAGTTTCAAGAACTAAGTGTAAACACAACATCGTCATCGAGCCCCGCTAGGCAACACTACCAAACACAAAATACAACCCGAACATAAAACAACAAGACAAACAACAACAACTATAATAGAAAAAACAAGAACACAAACAGAAAAAACAAGTGAAAAATAAATACTGAAGCTGAAAGAAAGAGTACTCCCTCTGTCTATCCCTTGGGGTAATCCTCCGAGGAGCTAGAATCTTCCTGAGTTTCTAGATCAGTCCATCGAGCAAACACTTCTTGTGGGAACTCTGGGAAGTCAACTATTGGCCTCGGTGCAATTCGCTTCAAAGATTTAGCTAATGCAGTATCACGCGCCTGAACATAGCGAAAGTAAGTCATTTGTTTCTCCTCAAGGTGTGCTAGGCGATTCATGATTTGTTCCTGCTGAGTGTGAGGAAGACTGGCGGGCGCCAACTGACTGCTAGATGGCTTGTGACATTTAGGAGTAGCAGTCGAGGATGTGCAATGAGTGGCAACACGCTGAATCAAAACCAAATCAATGTCGATCCGCTCTTGCAGAAGTTCTTCATCGCCCCCAATAGCGGCATTACCCGCTAGGCAAATCTGAGTGATAAGAGCTGGGAAAAATAACTTGCCCCCCTTTTTCTTAAAGCAGTTCCAAATTTCCTCATAAATTATCTTTCCCACATTCATTTTCTTGCCCGCTAGGATACAATACAATAAATAGAGGCGTGTCTGACTCACTGTGGTGTCATGGGTCGTGGGGATTAAAGAGCACTTAATAAAAGCAAGCCAAACACTCGCTTCAGGCCGTAGAGATGAGTGTAACAAAGTGCGGTGGCTTGAAGAAGAGATACACCATTCAGAACCTGGGTGAGCAACAGTACGAAGCACGATGTCAAATGGGATAGAGGCTGGGTTAATCTTCCAAATAGCTAACTCATCCTCAAGTGGAGCTGCCTATCCATATAAGTCTTTAATCACATCAGGAGGAAAGGGGACACTCTGACCCCTCACCCGAACGACATCAGGATACTTTGGATCAAGTGCAGCATAAAATTCAGGGGCAACTGAGGCCACAACAGGTTTGGGAATTGCACAAAATTTCTCCCACTTTTGCTCCGCAATCAAATTTGTAATATAGACAAGTAAAGCCTCTGGGGCAGGGAGAAAGCCACGCTCGACCAACTGGTTGCGGGTTTGCAATATCTCAAACCGCTCTTGATGGCGGACAGGGTCGGCTTTGGCTTTGGGACGAGTAGTGGGCTTATGTTTAGGTGGTGGGATTGTGGAAGTGGTGCGCTTAGGCTTTGGTTGGCCCTTGGAGGTAGAGGGATCTGTTTTGGCAGTTGGAGCTTTAGGTTTAGGTGAAGAGACTTTACGGGGACGAGTACGGGGTGGTGAGTGTGTAGGTTCGGGAATGGTTGCTATTGGAGTGGGAGAAGGCAAGGCAAGGGTTGATGGGATTGTGTTGATTGGTTGTTGCGGTGGAGGTGTGAGCGAGGTGTTGGCCGAAGCTTTACGCTTACGAGACTTGGATTTGTTGGTTGCCATGGCTCAATATCACAACTATAAGCTTAAGAACCTGTGACAGGGGGCAAAGATATCTACTACACAATCTCAACAATATCACAGAACATCAACAACCAACCAAAACACATTGAGTTTAGCAACAAATCAGCCCATTGAAGTGACAATAACAACCATCCAAATTGAATATCCACCACTAGAATCAAAATCATTGTTCACCACAATTAATCCTAAAGCATTTTGATATTCCTTCTTCTTCTAAACAGTGTAGATTCTCAAAATGCAATATCCCAACACTAAAATTATCATCATTAATCAAAAATGGGTAGCACTTTCAACATTATTTTCACAATATATTAGAACAAAATTCTATCCCAACAATATTACACACCAAAATAAGAGAGAACGATCTCACCACAACAAAAATTCAATGAATGCAATGCCGGAACTGAGATATCGTGGAGTACGCGGCAGCTGGTGGTCGGGTTCTGGGTAAACGGAGGAGGAAGCACTGGGGGTCGCGACTGGCACTGCTGGCGAAGGGTTCGTCGGACTTGGGAGGTCGAGTTCGAATGGTGGTTTGGTCGAATGGGGGAGGGTGGTGGCTGATGGAGGCGATGGGTTTCTGGTGTGGACGGGGGCGAAATGGGGGTTGGCTGGGTGTAGTCGCACCTTAGTCGGGTTTTGTGAAGGTTGAGCAAGGGACGATGGGGGCAGGTCGAAGGTTGAAGGAAGGGGGGGTGGGGTGTGTAGGGTTAATTTTTTTGTAATAAACTTTTTCTTTTGAATGTAATATTAATGTATATTAAAATAAAAATATTATTAATATATAAACTTTTTTTTTATAATAATAGTAATAATATATATAAGTAAAATACTAGTAATATGTAATATATAGGCCTTTCCTCTCGTAATTGAAGTGATATTACGCCTGCTGCAGCAAAATTTCTACAAAAGTTCAGCAAAAATCTTGCTAAGTGCTCTTTCAACAGGTATCACTTTTGCTAAAATTTTGCTAGAAAAATGCTACAGCATGCGGAGGTTCTCTAAATCAACGAAAAATTCTTTTGTACTTCAAAGAAATGCTGCAGCAAAATTCCATCAAAAATTTAGCAAAACCTCTAAACTTCCAAATCACCTCCAAGACTCCAAATTGTGTTCCAAAACCACCTGAAACATCAAAACAAGTGTAAAATCCACCCAAACACTTAAAATAAAAATGAACAAAAAAATAAAATAAAATAAAAATAAAAATAAAGGAAAATGAAGAATTATATATATATATATATTTTCTCTCTCTCTCTTTTTTTCTCATATTTTTCTATTTTTTTCTTTTCTTTTTTTTTCATTTTTCTCTTTGTTTTTTTTTCTTTCTTTTTTTTTTCAAAAATATTTACAATGCTTGTTCTTCTTCTAACATTGGGTTGCCTAAAAATAGAATTGACAATCCGAACACAAGGCAACCCAACCACCTTCCGCTTCATGCATCCTCCAAAGTGATTGAGGTCTTTGCTTGATCGACCTCACAACCAAAATAATGCTTTAGACGTTTCCCATTCACTTTAAATTCCTTTCCGGATTGCTCATTACAAACATCCACAGCTCCATGAGGATAAACTTTGGTTATGGTGAATGGGCCCGACCAATAAGACTTCAATGTACCCGGAAATAACCTCAACCGCGAGTTAAAAAGCAAAACTCGCTGCCCTTTCTCAAACACTTTGTAAAGCCCGCTTAGTTTAATTTGGAAATTAGCAGTTAATTATGATTAATTATGAAAATTATTTATAGCTATTTAAATAATTTATTATACTGTTATTTATGGAATTCAGAGATGCATTTTTATGTCATGTAGTAGTTTACATATTTTGCATTTCCGGTGCCCGGTATTTTGGAACCCGGCGTTTTGGCTCAGTAGAAATCACAACTTAGTATGTTAGTAGTTTGGGACGGTTTATTAGACATTGGGAATGTCGGGAATGGCCGGGAATTTAGAATTCCCAAAAATACCCCTTTAGTGTTAATTATGTGGTTTTAGTGTGGAGGGGCAAAATGGTCTTTTTGCCCCAATGACTTTTTGTCTTTTAGTGAATTTATTAATTGAAAAATAAAGGTTTATTTATGCTTTATTTGGCTGAAATGCATTGTTATGTTAAGTGGCTTTAGTTCATTTTCACAAAAACTCAACACTTAGAAAAATATAGAATTTTCAAAAGCTCTTTTCTCTCAAGCACTCTCTCCTTTTTCGGCCCTCCTTGGGCAGTAAGGAAGTGGAATTTTCCTTGGTGATTCAAGCTCATTTTGAGCAGATTTAGTTTTCTCTATTTCCTAGTAAGTCTTCTTCATCCTTTCTTAATGTTCTTGAAGTTTTTAAGATGAAAATGATAGGTTGCATGTTAGTTTTGGATGGCTATTTGTTGCTGTGTTTTTATGTTGTTTTCAGAAGCTTAATTAGGTTTAAAATGAATGGATTATCTATGTTTTAATGCATGCTTGCTACCTTGTTTAAAGCTTTGGTTTTTCTATGTAAAATATGTGATTTTTTGAAAGAAATGGTTATGTTTTGTTGTTGTGATGTTGTGGAAGTTTGTTATTGTTTCCAGAGGTTATTCTAAGCTTGTTTATGTAAGTTTAGATGGATTTGATTGCATGCTAGCTAGGTTTGCTCAAGCTTGAGTTTAGAACTCAAAGCTTGAGCTCTCATGGTGATTTTTGATTGGGTGCAATCTGGGTGGTTTTGTTGCTTTAGAAATGTTCTAGGGGTTGTATAGAACAGGTCTGGAAGGTTTCATGTGATTTGGGGTTGATTTGTGCAAGATATGAAAATTTGAGTTTGCTGCCTGCGAGGAACCGGAATTCCGGTTGTGCATCCGGAATTCCGGATGGGGTTCTGAATTTTCCCAGAACCAGAATTCCGGTTGGGCTACCGGTCTACGGGTTGGGGAAAATTTAGGGACCCTAGTTTTCCTCGTTTTTATGTTTTAGGGGGTATTGCCATGCTTTTTATCGATAGGGAAACTTTTACCTCCTAGTTTAAGTCCCCGGGAAGTGATTTAGCGTGTCACTTATAGTGTTGTGATTTTTATGGTTTAGGAGCCTGTAATCCGCCGCGCAGTTAAAGTTCCAGTCAGGTTGACCGGCACACCTGAATTCGGAATCCAGGTAAGATTAGTATAACAGTATGCATATGTAGATTACATGTTTAGCGTGCATGTAGGAAGCCTGTTAGATTACATTAGTTATGTATGTTGGCTTCGAACCATCCAACCCTGTCACGTCGGTACAGGCTTGAGTATGACCAGCAGCCGGAGTATGACCGGTTCGACCGATCAGGCTGACACTTTGTTGGTGGTTCCGTACTATTGACGTATCCCGTCGGTACAGGCTGGAGTATGACCAGCAGCCGGAGTATGACCGGTTCGACCGATCAGGAGGATATAGTAACACGTCGGTACAGGCTGGAGTATGACCAGCAGCCGGAGTATGACCGGTTCGACCGATCAGGCTGTTACGTGTCAATAGTACCGTCCCTATGAACGTTCAGAACTCAGTACCATGTTGGACATGGCAGTAGTGGCTCAGTACCGTGTTGGACACGGCAGTAGCGGGACTCAGTATCGTGTTGGACACAACAGTTAGGGTTGTGATCAGGGGTATGGGCGTCTGATCATGACCGAGATTTATGTATGAGTATTCTTATGCTTTTCTTACTGAGTCTGTCGACTCACAGTTCTACTTTTATGTGTAGGTAAAGGCAAGGCTAGAGCTGATTGACCATGAGCGAGCTTATGAAGGTTGTACATGTCGGGGCGATTAGGCTTGGAGAGTACGATCCTCGGGACAGTGAGGCTGATTTTGTAACTAGTCGCTAGGCGACATTATTTTGTATAAACAGTTAAATCTTTTTGTAAATGATTTTGTAATCGGGATCCCGAGTCTTTTGTAATATTATTTTATAAGTTTAATTAAAAATCAAAAATTTTAATTAACCACGTTTTCCATAAACCTCGTTGATTAGCAACGGGCTGCGCAGCATGTTTAAAAATCACGTAATACGCCTATGTTAGTTAGGGTGTTACAATTTGGTATCAGAGCCGCCAGGTTGTCTTTTGAAGATCGTCACGACATGTACAATCATCATCAGCAGTTAGCTCGTTTCACGGTTCAGTAAGCCTTTATTGCTTTAGTAGTTTATTTTATTCAGTCATGAAAAAGAAAAGCCTGTTAGGAAGCATGTTATTAGCCTGATAGTAGAATAGGCGCATGTTTCGTTTTTAATTTCCAAATTAAGCGGCATTAGTAAGCTCTCCTTGAATACGACCTGATATGCCAACTCTTGGTTTCGCAGGCGGTTCTAACTAGATGGACGCCAGGCGGACCACCAGGAGTTAGGGCAACTCAGTGGGGTCAAATAAAGGTCAGGGAGCTCAGTTTCCCCCACCTGTTAGGGGCCGAGGTAGAGGTCCCCGAGGCAGGGTTCGTGGTCGGGGTGATGAGAACCCGCCACAGGCTGCCCAGGCTCCCCCAGCCGATCAGGGAGCCCAGAATTGGGAGGTTCGGTTTGCAGAAATGCAAGCCCGGATTGAAGAGCAAGACATCGAGATTCAGAGGTTGAGACAGCAGGGTGCTCCTGCAGTTCTAGTGGCACCTGCCCCTGCTGCCAAGGCCGAGATAGTGGTGGCGGCCAATAGATTGGAACCTTTGTACGAACGGTTCCGGAAGCAAGCACCTCCAGTTTTCCTGGGAGGTCCGGACGTGATGAAAGCCGAGCAGTGGCTGACGGTCATTACCAAAATCTGAATTTCATGGGTGTCACCGGTAATGATAGAGTGGTGTGTGCCACTTTCCAGTTCCAGGAGGACGCTCTGGTCTGGTGGGACATGGTGTCTCAGATCCATGACGTCACCACCATGACCTGGGAAAGGTTCCAGGAACTCTTCAACACGAAGTACTACAATGAGGCGGTCAGAAGCGCCAAGAGGAAAGAGTTCGCTCACCTGACCCAGCGTGAGAATATGAGCGTCACCGAGTATACTACTCAGTTTGACCGGGTGGCGAGGTTAGCCTCGGGAATTGTGCCGACCGATTTCAGCAAGAAAGAGAAGTATCTAGACGGGTTGAATGCCAATATCAAGCATGACTTGATGATCACCACGGACGACAACACCACCTATGCTCAGATGGTGGAGAAGGCACTGCGAGCTGAGGGCGCAGTTGGGTGTATGTCGGAGTCAGCTGGTACTCCGGCGAGTGGCAGGGCTCCTACCCCTCCTGCATTAGGCTTTAGCAGGGGGAGTAGTAGTTCGGCCATTGACCAGAGGAAGAGAGCACCCACTGCTTCCGGTGGCTCGAGTCAGAACAAGAGGTTCCGGGGGAACCAGAACAGAGGGAGTCGTTCTGGTGGTACTGAGTCCCGATTCTCCTATCCCGAGTGCCCTAGCTGCAAAAGGCACCATCGGGGTGAGTGCAAAGGTTAGGGATGCTTTCACTGTGGCATGCCCGGACACTTCAAGAGGGACTATCCCCAGCTCCGATCAGAGGCACCGAGAGCTCCAGCGATACCCACTCCAGCCAGGGTGTTCGCCATCACTCAGGCTGATGCAGATGCCAGCCCATCAGTTGTCACAGGTCAGCTTTCTATTAATAACTCGCTATATTCAGTGCTGTTTGATTCTGGGGCTACACATTCTTATGTGGCGGCCAGAGTCTTTAGTAAATTGGATAGACCGTACGATAGATATGAATCAGGGTTTGGAACCCTATTACCTGGCGGAGAATTGGTTATCTTCAATAGGTGGATTAGGTCTATGCCGATCAGGATAGATGGTAGAGAGTTAAGTGCTGACTTGATAGAGATGAGTTTAGTAGAGTTCGACATTATTTTAGGAATGGATTTCCTATCTAAATATTCGGCGAGTATAGATTGTAAAAGAAAGATGGTGATCTTCCAACCGGAAAGTGAAGAACCATTTGTGTTTGTTGGTTCAGTTCAGGGATCTCGGATCCCGGTGATCTCGGCTATGTCAGCTAGAGAATGGTTGCACGGCGGTTGCTTAGGGTTTCTGGCCGTGGTGGTGGACACCACTCGGCCAGAGGACATCAAGGTGGTTCGGGAATTTTTGGATGTTTTTCCCAAAGAACTTCCAGGGTTACCACCTCAGCGGGAGATTGACTTTGTGATAGACTTGGCACCAGGGGTGGAACCGGTTTCCAAAGCCCCGTATAGAATGGCCCCAGCTGAACTTAAGGAATTAAAGATTCAGCTCCAAGGGTTGCTTGACATAAGGTTTATTCGACCCAGTGTGTCACCCTGGGGAGCCCCGGTTTTATTCGTCAAGAAGAAGGATGGATCTATGAGGATGTGCATCGACTACAGGGAGTTGAACAAGCTGACGGTGAAGAATAAATATCCATTACCTAGGATCGATGATTTGTTCGATCAGCTTCAGGGGAAGACGGTCTTTTCTAAGATTTATCTCCGTTCGGGTTATCATCAGTTGAGAATCCGAGAGGAGGACATTCCGAAGACGGCTTTCCGCAATAGGTATGGACATTACGAATTTCTGGTTATGTCATTCGGACTAACCAATGCTCCTGTAGCATTCATGGACTTGATGAATAGAGTATTCAAGGATTTCCTCGATATCTGTGTGATTGTGTTTATCGACGACATCCTCGTGTACTCTCAATCAGAAGAGGAGCATGAGTTACATCATCAGATGGTACTGCAACGACTTCGAGAACATAAGCTTTATGCCAAGTTCAAGAAATGTGAGTTCTGGCTATCTCAGGTGTCCTTCCTAGGGCACATTGTGAGCAAAGATGGGATCAAGGTGGATCCCAGGAAGATTGAATCCGTCAGGGATTGGCCCAGACCGAAGACAGTGACAGAGATCAGAAGCTTCTTGGGTTTAGCTGGGTACTACCATAGGTTCGTGGAAGGGTTTTCTAAAATTTCAATGCCCTTAACCGAGCTTATAAAGAAAAATCAGCGATTTATTTGGTCAGACAAGTGCGAAGCTATTTTTCAGGAGCTAAAGCGGAGGTTAATTACCGCTCCAGTGCTAGCTTTGCCTTCAGATAAGGAGAAGTTCGTAGTTTATTATGACGCATCCAAACAGGGTTTGGGGTGTGTATTGATGCAAGCTGATCGGGTTATCGCTTATGCCTCCCGTCCGTTAAAGGATTATGAACAGCGATACCGGACTCATGACCTAGAGTTGACCGCGGTGGTTTTCGCATTGAAGATTTGGCGGCATTACCTTTATGGGCAAAAGTGTATAATCTATACCGACCATAAAAGTCTCAAGTATTTGTTTACTCAGAAAGATTTGAACATGAGACACAGACGTTGGTTGGAATTAGTGAAAGATTACGACTGTGAGATCCTCTATCACCCTGGGAAGGCTAATGTAGTGGCCGATGCCCTAAGCAGAAAGGGTCCCGGGCAAGTAGCTAGTATGGTTCAGATCTCACCTCAGCTAGCAGAGGATATGGTTAGATCCAGCATTGAGTTTGTGGTAGGTCAGCTTCACAACTTAACGCTACAATCTGACTTGTTGGAAAGAATAAAAGTCGCTCAGATGACGGATCCAGAGTTAGTGAAGATCAGAGATGAGGTGTTGGCTGGTCAAGCCAAGGACTTTTCAGTGTCAGATAACGGGATGCTTTTGTATAAAGCTAGAGTTTGTGTTCCGAATAGTGTAGAACTCAGGAATGAGATCTTTGAGGAGGCTCATTCTACCCCGTATTCTCTGCATCCCGGCACCACTAAGATGTACCAAGATTTGAAACCGTACTTCTGGTGGAGAGGTATGAAGAAGAATGTAGTAGAATTCGTATCGAGATGCCTCACTTGTCAGCAGATTAAGGCTGAACATCAGAGACCAGCAGGGTTGTTGCAGCCTCTAACCCTACCAGAATGGAAATGGGAAGATATCACGATGGATTTTGTGGTCGGGTTACCTAGGACCACGGGTTTATTTGATTCCATCTGGGTAGTGGTGGATCGATTTACGAAATCTGCTCATTTTCTGCCGGTGAGAACAACATTTACAGTGGATCAGTTGGCAGAGTTGTATGTCAGAGAGATAGTGAGACTGCACGGGGTACCGAAGTCTATAGTTTCGGACAGAGACCCGAAGTTCACCTCCAAATTTTGGCAAGGTTTGCAACGGGCAATGGGTACAAAGCTGAAATTCAGTACAGCATTCCATCCTCAGACAGATGGTCAGTCCGAAAGGACAATTCAGATATTGGAGGACATGTTGAGAGCCTGTGTTATGGACTTTGAAGGGTGATGGAATAAGTATCTACCGTTGATAGAATTTTCTTACAACAACAGTTATCAGAGTACGATAGGGATGGCTCCCTACGAACTGTTATACGGTAGGAAGTGTAGATCTCCCATCCACTGGGATGAGACAGGGGAGAGGAAATACTTAGGTCCAGAGTCAGTGCAGTGGACCAATGAGGCAATAGAGAAGATAAAAGCTAGAATGCTTGCCTCACAGAGCAGACAGAAGAGTTACGCAGATCCGAAACGCAGAGATGTTGAGTTCCAAGTAGGGGACCATGTGTTTTTACGGGTATCTCCGATGAAGGGGATTAAACGTTTCGGGAAAAGAGGCAAGTTATGCCCTAGATTTACAGGACTTTTCGAGATTCTCGAGAAGATAGGTCGAGTGGCATATCGGTTAGCATTGCCTCCAGCTTTATCAGCAGTTCACAACGTATTCCATGTCTCGATGTTGAGAAAATACGTTTCAGATCCCTCTCATATACTCAGTTATGAGAGCCTAGAACTGCAGCCAGACATGACTTATGAGGAATAGCCAGTCCAGATCCTGGATAGAAAGGATAAAGTCCTTCGGAATAAGACCATAGCGTTGGTCAAAGTTCTCTGGAGAAACAGCAAGGTGGAGGAAGCCACCTGGGAGCTAGAGTCAGATATGAGAGCTCAATATCTAGAGTTATTCAGGTTAGATTTCGGGGACGAAATCCTTTTAAGGGGAGGATAGTTGTAAAGCCCGCTTAGTTTAATTTGGAAATTAGCAGTTAATTATGATTAATTATGAAAATTATTTATAGCTATTTAAATAATTTATTATACTTTTATTTATGGAATTCAGAGATGCATTTTTATGTCATGTAGTAGTTTACATATTTTGCATTTCCGGTGCCCGGTATTTTGGAACCCGGCGTTTGGCTCAGTAGAAATCACAACTTAGTATGTTAGTAGTTTGGGAAGGTTTATTAGACATTGGGAATGTCGGGAATGGCCGGGAATTTAGAATTTCCCAAAAATACCCCTTTAGTGTTAATTATGTGGTTTTAGTGTGGAGGGGCAAAATGGTCTTTTTGCCCCAATAACTTTTTGTCTTTTAGTGAATTTATTAATTGAAAAATAAAGGTTTATTTATGCTTTATTTGGCTGAAATGCATTGTTATGTTAAGTGGCTTTAGTTCAATTTCACAAAAACTCAACACTTAGAAAAAAATAGAATTTTCAAAAGCTCTTTTCTCTCAAGCACTCTCTCCTTTTTCGGCCCTCCTTGAGCAGCAAGGAAGTGGAATTTTCCTTGGTGATTCAAGCTCATTTTGAGCAGATTTAGTTTTCTCTATTTGCTAGTAAGTCTTCTTCATCCTTTCTTAATGTTCTTGAAGTTTTTAAGATGAAAATGGTAGGTTGCATGTTAGTTTTGGATGGCTGTTTGTTGCTGTGTTTTTATGTTGTTTTCAGAAGCTTAATTAGGTTTAAAATGAATGGATTATCTATGTTTTAATGCATGCTTGCTACCTTGTTTAAAGCTTTGGTTTTTCTATGTAAAATATGTGATTTTTTGAAAGAAATGGTTATGTTTTGTTGCTGTGATGTTGTGGAAGTTTGTTATTGTTTCCAGAGGTTATTCTAAGCTTGTTTATGTAAGTTTAGATGGATTTGATTGCATGCTAGCTAGGTTTGCTCAAGCTTGAGTTTAGAACTCAAAGCTTGAGCTCTCATGGTGATTTTTGATTGGGTGCAATCTGGGTGGTTTTGTTGCTTTAGAAATGTTCTAGGGGTTGTATAGAACAGGTCTGGAAGGTTTCATGTGATTTGGGGTTGATTTGTGCAAGATATGAAAATTTGAGTTTGCTGCCTGCGAGGAACCGGAATTCCGGTTGTGCATCCGGAATCCCGGATGGGGTTCTGAATTTTCCCAGAACCGAAATTCCGGTTGGGCAACCGGTCTACCGGTTGGGGAAAATTCAGGGACCCTAGTTTTCCTCGTTTTTATGTTTTAGGGGGTATTGCCATGCTTTTTATCGATAGGGAAACTTTTAGCTCCTAGTTTAAGTCCCCGGGAAGTGATTTAGCGTGTCACTTATAGTGTTGTGATTTTTATGGTTTAGGAGCACATGTCCGTAGCGCGGTTAAAGTTCCGGTCGGAGTTGACGGCACACATTGAATTCGGAATCCAGGTAAGATTAGTATAACAGTATGCATATGTAGATTACATGTTTAGCGTGCATGTAGGAAGCCTGTTAGATTACATTAGTTATGTATGTTGGCTTCGAACCATCCAACCCTGTCACGTCGGTACAGGCTTGAGTATGACCAGCAGCCGGAGTATGACCGGTTCGACCGATCAGGCTGACACTTTGTTGGTGGTTCCGTACTATTGACGTATCCCGTCGGTACAGGCTGGAGTATGACCAGCAGCTGGAGTATGACCGGTTCGACCGATCAGGAGGATATAGTAACACGTCGGTACAGGTTGGAGTATGACCAGCAGCCGGAGTATGACCGGTTCGACCGATCAGGCTGTTACGTGTCAATAGTACCGTCCCTATGAACGTTCAGAACTCAGTACCATGTTCGACATGGCAGTAGTGGCCCAATACCGTGTTGGACACGGCAGTAGCGGGACTCAGTATCGTGTTGGAGACGGCAGTTAGGGTTGTGATCAGGGGTATGGGCGTCTGATCATGACCGGGATTTATGTATGAGTATTCTTATGCTTTTCTTACTGAGTCTGTCGACTCACAGTTCTACGTTTATGTGTAGGTAAAGGCAAGGCTAGAGCTGATGGACCGTGAGCGAGCTTATGAAGGTTGTACATGTCGGGGCGGTTAGGCCTGGAGAGTACGATCCTCGGGACAGCGAGGCTGATTTTGTAACTAGTCGCTAGGCGACATTATTTTGTATAAACAGTTAAATCTTTTTGTAAATGATTTTGTAATCGGGATCCCGAGTCTTTTGTAATATTATTTTATAAGTTTAATTAAAAAGAAAAAATTTTAATTAATCACGTTTTCCATAAACCTCGTTGATTAGCTACGGGCTGCACAGCATGTTTAAAAATCACGTAATACGCCTATGTTAGTTAGGGTGTTACACACTCGAGGTTGAATTCTTTTGTCATGCCACTTCTTGGTATTTTCTTTATAGAGTTTAGCATTCTCATACGAAAACAACCTCATTTCCTCAAGCTCATTCAATTGTAACTTTCGAGCTTCCCCCGCCGCTTGGAGATCCATATTCAACTTCTTCGTAGCCCAATAAGCTTTGTGGTCCAATTCAACGGGTAAATGACAAGCCTTACCATAAACTAAATGGTAAGGAGACATGCCCAAAGGAGTTTTGAAAGAGGTTCTATAGGTCCAAAGAGCATCATCCAACCGTTGAGACCAATCTTTTCGAGTAGGATTCACCACTTTCTCCAAAATTCCTTTGATTTCTCGATTGGAAATCTCCGCTTTGCCATTTGTTTGAGGATGGTAAGCCGTAGCTATCTTGTGCTTCACACTATACTTAGCCAAAAGAGCTGCCAAAACTTTGTTAACAAAATGAGTTCCCTCATCACTAATCAGAACTCTTGGAGTCGCAAAACGAGTGAAGACATTCTTGTGTAGAAATTTCATCACCACCTTAGAGGCATTGGTGGGACTTGCAATTGCTTCCACCCATTTTGACACATAATCTACAGCCACCAAAATGAATAGATTTCCAAAGGACGGAGGGAAGGGTACCATGAAATCGATGCCCCAAACATCAAACAACTCTACCTCGAGAATAACTTGCAAAGGCATCTCATTTCGAGCAGAAATATTACCAACCCGCTGGCATCTATCACACCGTCTAGCAAACTCATAAGCATCCTTGAACATTGAAGGCCAATAGTACCCTGATTGAAGTACTTTTGCAGCTGTTCTTTGGCCTCCAAAATGCCCTCCATAAGGCGATGAGTGACAATGCTCAAGAATGTTTTGAACCTCTTCTTACGGCACACAACGCCTTATTACATGATCAACACACTACTTATAAAGGAAAGGTTCATCCCAATAATAATACCTCACATCATGGAAGAACTTCTTGAGCGGTTGCCCTTTTAAATTAGATGGAGTCCTCCCACTCACTAAGTAGTTGGCAAAATCAGCATACCAAGGAGTGGAGTCTTGGTTTACTAAGCTTACCCTCAATAATGCCTCATCTTGGAACATCTCTTTAATTGGCTTCTCAACTTCCTTGATCTCATCAGCACCTTCTAGTCTAGAAAAGTGATCAACCACTTGATTCTCAGCTCCTTTTGTCCCGAATCTCCAAATCAAATTCTTGAAGAAGCAACACCGAATGAATCAGTCTCGGTTTGGCATCCTTCTTGGCAATTAGATATTTTATTGCAGAATGATCTATGTACAGTACCACTTTGGTTCCAACAAGGTAAGCTCGAAACTTGTCAAAGGCCAAAACCACAGCCAATAACTCCTTCTCAGTAGTAGTGTAGTTCAATTGGGCGTAGTCTAATGTTCTGCTTGCATAATAAATTGAGTGAAACACCTTCTCTCTTCTTTGACCAAGAACAGCACCTACTGCAAAATCACTAGCATCACACATTAGCTCAAAAGGAAGTGACCAATTGGGTGCTACAATAATGGGAGCAGATACAAGAGCTTTTTTCAAAGTCACAAAAGCTTCATGACATTCTTTGGTGAACTCAAAAGATCTATTCTGCTCAAGTAAAGAGCAAAGAGGCTTTGAGACTTTTGAGAAATCTTTAATAAACCTCCTATGAAAACCTGCATGCCCCAAAAAACATTGAACTCCTTTGACAGTAGCAGGAGGTGGTAGCTTCTCAATAACTTCAACTTTCGCTCTATCCACTTCAATTCCATTATTAGACACCTTATGACCCAAAACAATTCCTTCTTGGACCATGAAATGGCATTTTTCCCAATTGAGAATTAAGTTTGTGTCTTCACATCTTGCTAAAACTTTCTCCAAGTTAACTAAACAAGTGTCAAAAGACTCCCCAAATACCGAGAAGTCATCCATGAAGATCTCAAGAATGTGTTCCACCATATCTGAAAAAATTTCCATCATACAGCTTTGAAAAGTGGCGGGAGCATTGCATAACCCAAATGGCATTCTCCGAAAGGAAAAAGTACCATATGGACAAGTGAATGTTCTTTTCTCTTGGTCTTCCGGAGCTATGGCAATTTGATTATAGCCAGAATATCCATCAAGGAAATAATAGAATTCTTTTCCCGCCAAACAATCAAGCATTTGATCAATGAATGGCAACGGGAAATGATCTTTCCGCGTGGCCTTATTCAACTTTCGATAGTCCATACAAACACGCCAACCCGTCACTGTTCTTGTAGGGATCAACTCATTGTTTTCATTAGCTACCACAGTGACTCCACCTTTTTTTGGAACACATTGAACTGGGCTTACCCAAGAACTATCTGAAATGGGGTAGACAATGACAAAGTCTAACCACTTGATTACCTCCTTTCTAACCACTTCCTTCATGATGGGGTTTAGCCGTCATTGCTGCTCTACAAAATGGTTGTACAAATCTTCCAACAGAATCTTATGCATGCAAATCGAAGGACTTATACCCTTGATGTCCGCCATGGTCCAACCAATGGCTCTTTTGTATTTCTTCAACACATCAACTAACAAGCATTCTCTTTAGGCACCCAACATAGCAGAAATAATTACCGGCAAGGTCTCTCCATCTCCCAAATCAACATACTTCAAATGACTAGGTAACGGCTTCAACTCCAACTCGGGTGGTTCTTGAATGGAAGGCTTAGGAGGCTTGAAATTGTTCTCTGACAACTCCAAAGATTCAAATGGCTTCCTAAACTTAGTGAAAGGCTTCTTTGACTCTACCCAAGTAACTTTGGTTTCTTCATCTTCACTTAAAGCTTCAAGCTCTTCAAGAGAACTTATCATCTTTTCCTCTTTCGAAGCTTCCTTAAGAAATTTTTCAGCCACAATAGAATCAATCAAACTTATGCGAGAGCATTCCTCAATCTCATCCGGAAACCTCATGGCATTGAACACATTAAAAGTCACTTGTTGATCATTCACCCGCATAGTAAGCTCCCCTTTTTGCACATCAATCAAGGTCCTCCCGGTAGCAAGGAATGGCCTTCCCAAAATCATAGAAACTTCTCTATCCTCCTCATAATCAAGAATGATGAAATCGGCTGGAAAAATAAACTTATCAACTTGCACCAAGACATCTTTAATTTTTCCTTCTGGACGGGCCATGGAACGATCGGCTAATTGCAAAGTGACGGTGGTTGGCCTTGCTTCTCCAATTCCCAACTTCTTGAAAATAGACATGGGCATTAAATTAATACTAGCTCCCAAGTCACATAAGGCTCCACCCACATCTTTTCCGCCAATGATACATGGGATTGTAAAACTTCCAAGATCTTTCAACTTAGGAGGAATTTTGCTCTTCAACATGGCGCTACACCCTTCCGTCAAAGCCACTATTTCAAACTCACCTAGCCTCCTTTACATAGTTGGGCATTTGCTCCAAAGCTTCCACTAATGGTATGTTGATGTGGAGCTGCTTTAGAACATCAAGAAATCTTTAGAATTGACCATCTTCTTGCTACTTTTTGAATCTTTGAGGAAATGGTGGGGGTCGTTTGCTAAGTAACTTTTCTGCTGCATTTTGATAAGGAATTGCTGCATCATTTTCTTCAGGTTTCTCCTTTGCCCTATTGGAGGGTTCAACATTTTTCTATACTCGACTTTGGATTGAAGTGGGCTCATTTTGATCCTTAGTTTCTTCCTCATGTGGCTCTAGATTTTTACCACTCCTCAAGGTTACCGCTTTGCAATGCTCCTTTCCATCTCTTCTTGGATTTTCAGTATCACTAGGCAAAGTAACTTGTGGCCTATTTCGAAGCTCACTAGCTAGTTGCCCAACTTGATTTTCTAGAGTTCTCATAGATGTTGCTTGGCTTTGGATCGCAGTGTAATTTTTCGCCATATAACTCTCAGTTCTTGTCATGAAATTTTCTGTCTTGACCATGAAAGCACACATCATACTCTCAAGAGAACTTGTTTGGACACCTTGTTGTTGTCTTTGTTGAAAGGCTTGTTGAGAAAAACCAGATGGAAAGTTGGATCTAGGAAGCATAGATGAATTGCTAGTACCAGCCCCTTGATTTCTATATGCCAAGTTTGGGTGTTGCTTGTATGTCTGGTTGTAGGTATTCTGACTTCCCATGTAAAACATAGATGCAGATTTGAATGGGCAATTGTCAAAGGTATGAGCCTCACTACAAAAAACACAAGAAACGTCCTCAATTTGTCCCACAGGTGAGGAAACACTCTGTTGACCCATTTATTGACCCATGCTAATATTTTTGATTATATTTGACATAGAAGCAACTTGGGCAGATAAAGCAGTAATGGCATCAACTTCAATAACACCGGCAACCTTCTTCCTCGAAGGTACTTTAGTAGTGGGCCACTGATAATTGTTGTTGGAAATTCTCTCAATATTATCATAGGCCTCATTATGGGACTTGGGAAGTAAAGCACCATTTGTCGAAGCATCAACCACCATTCGAGTATGAGCATTGAGACCGTTGTAAAATTTTTCCATTTGGATGCAATGAGGAATACCATGGTGAGGGCATTTCCGCAACAATTCCTTGAACCTCTCCCATGCCTCATACAAAGACTCATCTTCAAATTGTTGAAAGGAAGTTATTTCCTTCCGGAGCTTGGCATTCTTAGTGGGAGGAAAATACTTCATCAAAAACAGCTCCGCTAATTCTTGCCAAGTTGTGACAAACGCAAAAAGGCAAGGAGTTCACCCAAGCTCGGGCTTGATCTCTCAAAGAATAGGGGAACAACTTTAATCTCAGGGCATCCTCCGTAACTTCGGGCAATTTGAAAGAATCACTCACCTCCATAAATAGACGACGAGATTGGTTCAAGTTTTGTGCTCAGCCTGATGCTGCAATTGTTCCCATGGTTATGGAGTTTTATGAAAATGTTATCAACCATGTTAACCATGAAGTGAAAATCTGAGGTAGAAAGGTATCTTTTTCATGGCAGGAAATCAATAAGCTCTATGGCCTTAAAGACATCGAGGATGATGAGTATGGCAAAATAGTTCAAGAACCTGATTATGATCTAATCATTAAAAGACTTTGCAAATTGGTCTCTCAATGGGTTTGAATTGAAGATGGAGAATGAAGGCACTTTCATTAGAATGACATGGAGTATGATGGTCGTGTTTGGCTCTGGTTTATTGGAGCTAAGTTACTTGCAATGGAACACTTTCTGACTGTTGACACCACCTTGGCCAAACTCCTATATGCCATCCTTCAGAAGAAGTCCATTGATGTGAGCAGTGTCATCCAACACTCGATTATGGATTATATTCAAAATATGAGGAAGGAATTTTCTCATCCGAATCTAATTACAACGTTGTGTGCTAAAGTTGGGGTACAATACTCTATTTCAGATCAAAGTTTGCAACCTCAGCACATTTTTGACAGAAACGATGTGGCCCGATTGATGGATCCTAAAACAAAAAAGATATTAGCATCCGAATCTAGGGAAGAGCCACTAGAGGAAAAGGAGCCCAGCCAAATGACTATGCCACAGTGCCTTGAGAAAATAGAGAATAAGTTGGCCTCTATTACTTAATACTTGAAGCAACACTGATAACAGATGCAAGACTGGGCAATGTACTAGTATTCATGTGGTTGGATGAATGCCATGAACTTCGGAGTCAACATGTCTACTTATCCCCACCACAATAGATGCAGCAGTACAACCCGTATGCAGCTCAGGAGTCTAATGAGGATGCAGCACATGACATGGGAGATGACCATGGAGATGACATGGAGTGTTGAAAGCGTAGTTCAGAAAGTTTTTCTTTACTTTTTTTATTTATTTTATTTCACTAAGTTCCATTAGGGACAATGTCATGTTTAAGTGTGGAGGGGGGTGTACCTCCCAGTTTACTTTTTTTTTTTTTTATGTTGTTGTTTTTATGTGGAATTTATCTTTATGTCTTTTCCTTATGTTTTTATGTTTTGGTAGTTTCTTTTTATGACTATTCATGTGATGAATTTCAGCAATGACTTTAGTTAACAGTAATGAATCAATGATGAGACTTTTAAATGACCTCAAGATAATGCTAGGAAGATGATAAATTCCTCATCAATTGTGTGCTTAATTGTGGTTAATTATTGCTCAAGCTTGTTTTTTTTTCACAATAATTGAATTATCAAAATTTGTAAATATTTGAAAACAGAAGTTCATGTGTAATTGTTCATTTCTCATCTAAACAAGTCTACAACTTCTTGGAGAATCATTTGAGGCAAAATCGATTAATTACACATAATTTTGAGATATGATGTTAACGCAGATTTTCATTAACGACAATGAGCCTTTTTTCGTGATAGGTTTAGCACAAAAATTATAGAAATTCAAGAAAGAATCACAAAAGCAGAAATAACACCAGGTTTTTTTATGTGGCTTTGCAGTTAACTCTGCATAATCCACAAGTCAATCTTATCCAGACTTTTCTAATACAGAACAAGGGTTCTTTACAAACAGTGTATTCTTTTTTCTCTCAAGGATTTTCTGTCCCTTTTTTTGTATAATCTGCCGCTATTTATAGTAACATAGGTTGGCAGTTAATTACATTCAAATTTGAATCCCACAATAATATTTTCCTGAAATTATGGGCCTTTATTACGCTCCACATAAATTACTCCAATTATTATTTAAAAATCACACAGCTGTGATATAAATCAATTTAAAGGGTCAATGCTGAGGTGGAGTAAGACACGCTACTAACTGTATCTCGCTGTGTCATCTCGCTCGGTACATGATTAACTTGGTTTATCCATTAGTCTTTCAGCAATGGCATGAGCACCAGTGTACTGAGCAAATTCTAGAACTGCTCTTTGACAATAAGGCCTTGCAAACTGGATAATCATGTCTTGGGGGTTCTCAATAGCAACAATAACCTTGGCAGCGAGCTGGAGTTTACCAGGAGTATGCCTTCCTATAGCGAGATGGGTGTCTTCCTATCATTATCCATGTCATTCAAGATATTACACTTAGTTAGTATAATGTATATTATATGCTGTGTTCTGACAACCAATTCGCCTTGTCAACGCCTCTCTACACATAACGAGGTAAGTGCCTCGCTATGTATTATAGATGTCATTCTTGCAATTATGTCCTGTGACGCGAAATAGTTTCTCATCAATACGTGAATCATAGTTTGTAAATTTTTGTCTCGCTTAAGACTATGCAGTCAGCGAGTTATAGATATGCTCTATTAACTCTGTATTTAATGAGTTATTCCATTTGATGATTTTTAATATAATTGTCATTATATTTGTTGATTCGTATTCCCCAAAGTTGACACGTGTCATCCTCTGAAGTACCAGCGGAATTTTAAGTATAACAATTGCTCCTTAAAAAGTCCTTTTCAGTAAAAAGTACTTTTTAAATGATTATTGAGTGTATTTTTGTCATAATCCATTTTAAAAAAATTCATGCCTTTTATTTTGGTGGTTTTGTGGTTTCGAGGCACATCATGTGTAACACCCTAACTAGCATAGGCGTATTACGTGATTTTTAAACATACTGTGCAGCTCGTTGCTAATCAACGAGGTTTATGGAAAACGTGATTAATTAAAAATTTTCCTTTTTAATTAAACTTGTAAAATATTTATACAAAAGACTCGGGATCCCGATTACAAAATCATTTACAAAAGTTTACTGTTTATACAAAATATTTGTCGCCTAGCGACTAGTTACAAAAATAGCCTCATTGTCCCGATGATCGTACGCTCCAGGCCTAACCGCCCCGACATGTACAATCTTCATAGGCTCGTTCACGGTCCATCATCTCTAGCCTTGCCTTTACCTACACATAAACATAGCACTGTGAGTCGACAAACTCAGTAAGAAAAGCATAATAATACTCATACATAAATCTCGGTCATGATCAGACGCCCATACCCCTGATCATAACCCTAACTGCCGTGTCCAACATGATACTGAGTCCCCCTAACTGTCGTGTCAAACACGGTACTGAGTTCAGAACGCTCATAGGGACGTTACTAATGACAAGTAACAGCCTGATCGGTCAAACCGGTCATACTCCGGCTGCTGGTCATTCTCCAGCCTGTACCGACGTGTTACAGTATCAGCCTGATCGGTCGAACCGGTCATACTCCGGCTGTTAGTCATACTCCAGCCTGCACCGACGTGATACGTCAAATAGTACGGAACCAACAACCTAAGTATCAGCCTGATTGGTCGAACCGGTCATACTCCGGCTGCTGGTCGTACTCCAGCCTGTAGCGACGTGACACAGTTGGATGGTTCGAAGCCAACATACATATCTAATGTAATCTAACAGGCTTCCTACATGCACGCTAAACATGTAATCTACGTATGCATACTGTTATACTAATCTTACTTGGATTCCGAATTTAGGTGTGCCGGTCAACCTGACTGGAACTATCTGCGCGGCGGATTACAGGCTCCTAAACCATAAAAATCACAACAATATAAGTGATATGCTAAATCACTTCCAGGGGACTTAAACTAGGAACTAACAGTTTCCCTATCGATAAAAAGCATGGCAATACCCCAAATAACATAAAACGAGGAAAACTAGGGTTTCTGAATTTTCCCCAACCGGTAGATCGGTTGCCCAACCGGAATTCCGGTTCTGGGAATTTTCGAAACCCATCTGGAATTCTTGATGCACAACCGGAATTCAGGTTCCTCGCAGGCAGAAATTTTAAAATTTCATAACTCAACCAAAACGAATCCAATTAACCTCAAACCTTCCAGACCTGTTCTATATAACCCCTAGAACATTTCTAAAGCATCAACACAGCTCAGAAAGTACAGAAATGAAAATCACCATTAAAGCCCAAGCTTTGAGTTCCAAACTCAAACTTGGTTAATAACATCTAACATGCATCCAAACCATGATTCAAACTCATATTCAAGCATAATAACACTGCAGAAAACTAACCCTAATTCATGCAAACACTACACCCACAAATTCACACAATTTCTCTTTGAAAACCAAACTTTTTAACAAGAAATCTATCCAACTAGAGCAAGAATAACTAGCATGCAATTCAACCTAATTAAACCTACTTAAATCAACATTTTAATCACGGAAACAACAACAACAATTAACAGCAGCAACATCATCCAAATCATCATGCATTACTCATCTTTTTCATCAAAAATTTCAAGAAAACAAAGGAAGAAAACTAGACAAGAAATACCTCACTTAGAAACACTTTAACTTGCTGAAAATCACTTGAAATTGAAGAGGAAACTCCACTTTTCTTGCTGCCTCAAGTGGCCAAAAAAGAGAGAGGAAGAGAGAGAGAGAGAGAGAGAGAGAGAGAGAGAGAGAGAGAGAGAGAGAGAGAGAGAGAGAGAGAGAGAGAGAGAGAGAGAGAGAGAGAGAGAGAGAGAGAGAGAGAGAGAGAGAGAGAGAGAGAGAGAGAGAGAGAGAGAGAGAGCTTTTTGAGAAATTTTGTAATTTTATAAGCTTTGAAATGAAAATGAATTTTAGGAAACTTAACACATTTTACTTCAGCCAAAAAGCATAATTAAATAACATATATTTCCAATTTATTAAGTCACAAAAGACAAACTAACAATGGGGCAAAATGACCATTTTGCCCCTTCACACTAAAATCACATAAATAACACTAAAGCGGTATTTTTGGGAAATTCTAAATTCCCGGCCATTCCCGACATTCCCAATGTCTAATGAAACCGTCCCAAACTACTAACATACTAAGTTGTGATTTTACTGAGCCAAACACCGAGTTCCAAAATACCGGGCACCGGAAATGCAAAATTATGAAAACTACTACATGACATAAAAATGCATTCTCTGAATTCAATAATAACAGTATAATAATTATTTAAATAGCTATAAATAATTTCATAATTAAACGTGATTAACTGCTAATTTCCAAATTAAACTAAGCGGTCTTTACAACTATTCCCCCCTTAAAAGGATTTTGTCCCCGAAATCTAACCTGAATAACTCTGGATATTGAGCTCTCATATCTGACTCTAGCTCCCAGGGGGCTTCCTCCACCTTGCTGTTTCTCCAGAGAACTTTGACCAATTCTATGGTCTTATTCTGAAGGACTTTATCCTTTTTATCCAGGATCTGCACTGGCTGTTCTTCATATGACATATCTGGCTGCAGTTCAAGGCTCTCATAAGTGAGTATATGAGAGGGATCTAAAATGTATTTTCTCAACATCGAGACATGGAATACGTT
Source organism: Cannabis sativa (assembly GCF_029168945.1). NCBI lineage: Eukaryota > Viridiplantae > Streptophyta > Magnoliopsida > Rosales > Cannabaceae > Cannabis > Cannabis sativa. The sequence continues at coordinate 2,793,137 of NW_026870043.1, read as the reverse complement.
GTGAGCTGCTGATAAAGCAGGAGGCAACGCTAACTGGTATGCCACTTGACCTATCTTCTCGAGAATCTCGAAAGGTCCTGTAAATCTAGGGCATAACTTACCTCTTTTCCCGAGATGTTTGATCCCTTTCATCGTAGATACCCGTAAAAACACATGGTCCCTTACTTGGAACTCAACATCTCTGCGTTTCGGATCTGCGTAACTCTTCTGTCTACTCTATGAGGCAAGCATTCTAGCTTTTATCTTCTCTATTGCCTCATTGGTCCGCTGCACTAACTCTGGACCTAGGTATTTCCTCTCCCCTGTCTCATCCCAGTGGATGGGAGACCTACACTTCCTACCGTATAACAGTTCATAGGGAGCCATCCCTATCGTACTCTGATAACTGTTTTTGTAAGAAAATTCTATCAAAGGTAGATATTTATTCCATGAGCCTTCAAAATCCATAACACAGGCTCGCAACATGTCCTCCAATATCTGAATTGTCCTTTCAGACTGACCATCTGTCTGAGGATGGAATCCGGTACTGAATTTCAGCTTTGTACCCATTGCTCGTTGCAAACTTTGCCAAAATTTGGAGGTGAACTTCGGATCCCTATCCGAAACTATAGACTTCGGTACCCCGTGAAGTCTTACTATCTCTCTGACATACAATTCTGCCAACTGATCCACTGTAAAAGTCATTCTAACAGGCAGAAAATGAGCAGATTTCGTAAATCGATCCACCACTACCCAGATGGAATCAAATAAACCCGTGGTCCTAGGTAACCCGACCACAAAATCCATCGTGATATCTTCCCACTTCCATTCTGGTAGGGTTAGAGCCTGCAACAACCCTGCTGGTCTCTGATGTTCAGCCTTAATCTGCTGACAAGTGAGGCATCTCGATACGAATTCTACCAAATTCTTCTTCATACCGCTCCACCAGAAGTACGATTTAAGATCTTGCTACATCTTAGTTGTGCCGGGATGCAGAGAATACGGGGTAGAATGAGCCTCCTCAAAGATCTCATTCCTAAGTTCCACACTATTCGGAACACAAACCCTAGCTTTATACAGAAGCATCCCGTTATCTGACACTGAAAAGTCCCTGGCTTGACCAGTCAAAACCTCATCTCTGATCTTCACTAACTCTGGATCAGTCATATGAGCGACTTTAATTCTTTCCAACAGATCCGATTGCAGCGTTAAGTTGTGAATCTGACCTACCACAAACTCAATGCTGGATCTAACCATATCCTCTGCTAGCTGAGGCGAGATCTGAACCATACTAGCTACTTGCTCGGGACCCTTTCTGCTCAGGGCATCGGCCACTACATTGGCCTTCCCAGGGTGATAAAGAATCTCACAGTCATAATCTTTCACTAATTCCAACCAACGCCTTTGTCTCATATTCAAATCCTTCTGAGTAAAGAAATACTTGAGACTTTTATGGTCGGTATAGATTTCACACCTTTCTCCGTAAAGGTAATGCTGCCAAATCTTCAAAGCAAAAACCACCGCGGCCAACTCTAGATCATGAGTCGGGTATCGCTGTTCATAATCCTTTAACTGACGGGAAACATAAGCGATAACCCCATCAGCTTGCATCAACACACACCCCAGACCCTGTCTGGATGCATCACAATAAACTACAAACTTTTCATTGTCTAAAGGCAAAGCTAGCACTGGAGCGGTAATAAACCTCTGCTTCAGCTCCTGAAAACTAGCTTCGCACTTGTTTGACCAGATAAATCGCTGATTCTTCTTTGTAAGTTCGGTTAGGGGCATTGAAATTTTTGAAAACCCTTCCACGAACCTACGGTAGTACCCAGCTAAACCCAAGAAGCTTCTAACCTCTGTCACAGTGCTCGGTCTCGGCCAATCCCTGACGGATTCAATCTTCCCGAGATCTACCTTAATCCCATCTTTGCTGACGATGTGCCCTTAAAAGGACACTTGAGATAGCCAGAATTCACATTTCTTGAACTTGGCATAAAGCTTGTGTTCCCGAAGCCGTTGCAGTACCATCTGAAGTTGTAACTCATGCTCCTCTTCTGACTGAGAGTACACAAGGATATCGTCGATAAACACAATCACACAGATATCGAGGAAATCCTTGAATACTCTATTCATCAAGTCCATAAATGCTGCAGGAGCATTGGTTAGTCCGAACGACATAACCAGGAATTCGTAATGTCCATACCTAGTGCGGAAAGTCGTCTTCGGAATGTCCTCCTCTCGGATTCTCAACTGATGATAACCCGAACGGAGATCAATCTTAGGAAAGACCGTCTTCCGCTGAAGTTGATCGAACAAATCATCGATCCTAGGTAATGGATATTTATTCTTCACTGTCAGCTTGTTCAATTCTCTATAGTCGATGCAAATCCTCATAGTTCCATCTTTCTTCTTGATGAATAAAACCGGGGCTCCCCAGGGTGACACACTAGGCAGGATAAACCCTATGTCAAGCAACACTTGGAGCTGAATCTTTAATTCCTTAAGTTCAGCTGGATCCATTCTATACGGGGCTTTGGAAACCGGTTCCACCCCTGGTGCCAAATCTATCACGAAGTCAATCTCCCGCTGAGGTGGTAACCCTGGAAGTTCTTCGGGAAAAACGTCGAAAAATTCCCGAACTACCCTGATGTCCTCTGGCCGAATGGTATCTGGCCGAGTGGTGTCCACTACCACGGCCAGAAACCATAAGCATCCACCATGCAATAATTCTCTAGCTGACATGGCCGAAATCACCGGGATCCGAGATCCCCGAACTGAACCAACAAACACGAATGGTTCTTCACTTTTCGGTTGGAAGATCACCATCTTCCTTTTGCAATCAATACTCGCCGAATATTTAGATAGGAAATCCATTCCTAAAATAATATCGAACTCTACTAAGCTCATTTCTATCAAGTCCCCACTTAACTCTCTACCATCTATTCTGATCGGCATAGACCTAATCCACCTTTTGGAGATAGGGTTCCAAACCCTGATTCATATCTATCATACGGTCTATCCAATTTACTAAAGACTCTGGCTGCCACATAAGAATGTGTAGCCCCAAAATCAAACAGTACTGAGTAAAGCGAGTTATTAACAGAAAGCTGACCTGTTACAACTGATGAGCTGGCATCTACATCAGCCTGAGTGATGGCGAACACCCTAGCTGGAGTGGGTATCGCCGGAGCTCTCGGTGCCTGTGAGCGGAGCTGGGGACAATCCCTCTTGAAGTGTCCAGGCATGCCACAGTGAAAGCATCCCTGACCTTTGCACTCACCCCGATGGTGCCTTTTGCAGCTAGGGCACTCGGGATAGGAGAATCGGGTCTCAGTACCACTAGAACGACTACCTCTATTCTGGTTCCGCCGGAACCTCTTGTTCTGACTCGAGCCTCCGGATGCAGTGGATGCTCTTCTCTTCTGGTCCATGGCCGAACCACTACTCCCCCTGCTAAAGCCTGATGCAGGAGGGGTAGGAGCCCCGCCACTTGCCGGAGTACTAGCCGACTCCGACATACACCCAACTGCGCCCTCAGCTCGCAGTGCCTTCTCCACCATCTCAGCATAGGTGGTCTTGTCGTCGGTGGTGATCATCAAATCATGTTTAATCTTCGCATTTAACCCGTCCAGGTACTTCTCTTTCTTGCTGAAGTCGGTTGGCACAATTCCTGAGGCTAACCTCGCCAACCGATCGAACTGAGTAGTATACTCGGTCACGCTCATATTCTCTCGCTGGGTCAGGTGAGCGAATTCTTTCCTCTTGGCGCTTCTAACTGCCTCATTATAATACTTGGCGTTAAAAAGTTCCTGAAACCTTTCCCAGGTCATGGTGGTGACGTCGTGAATCTGAGACACCATGTCCCACCAGACCAGAGCGTCCTCCTGGAACTCGAAAGTGGCACACACCACTCTGTCATTACCCATGACACCCATAAAATTCAGAATTTTGGTGATCACCGTCAGCCACTGTTCGACCTTCATCACATCTGGACCTCCCAGGAAGACCGGAGGTGCTTGCTTCCGGAACCGTTCATACAAAGGTTCCAATCTATTGGCCGCCACCACTAATTCGGCCTGAGCAGCAGGGGCAGGTGCCACTGAAACTACTGGCACAGGAACTACAGGAGCACCCTGCTGTCTCAACCTCTGAATCTCTCAGTCTTGTTCCTCTATCCGGGCTTGCATTTCAGCAAACCTAACCTCCCAATTCTGGGCTCCCTGTTTGGCCTCGGGAGCCTGGGCAGCCTGTGGCAGGTTCTCATCACCCCGACCACGAGCTCTGCCCCGGGGAGCTCTGCCTCGGCCCCTAGCTGGCGGGGGAAACTGAGCTCCCTGACCTTGATTCGACCCCACTGAATTGCCCTGGCTCCTGGTAATCCGCTTGGCGTCCATCTAGTCAGAACCGCCTGCAAAACCTACAGTTGGCATATCAGGTCGTATTCAAGGAGAGCAATGTCGCTTAATTTGGAAATTAAAAACGAAACATGCGCCTATTGTACTATCAGGCTACTAACATGCTTCCTATCAGGCTTTTCTTATTCATAAAATAAATAAATAAACTACTAAAGCAATAAAGGCTTACTGGACCGTGGAACGAGCTAACTGCTGATGATGATTGTACATGTCGTGACGATCTTCGGAAGACAACCTTGCAGCTCTGATACCAAATTGTAACACCCTAACTACCATAGGCGTATTACGTGATTTTTAAACATACTGTGCAGCTCGTTGCTAATCAACGAGGTTTATGGAAAACGTGATTAATTAAAAATTTTCCTTTTTAATTAAACTTGTAAAATATTTATACAAAAGACTCGGGATCGCGATTACAAAATCATTTACAAAAGTTTACTGTTTATACAAAATAGTTGTCGCCTAGCGACTAGTTACAAAAATAGCCTCGCTGTCCCGATGATCGTACGCTTCAGGCCTAACCGCCCCGACATATACAATCTTCATAGGCTCGTTCACTGTCCATCAGCTCTAGCCTTGCCTTTACCTACACATAAACATAGCACTGTGAGTCGACAGACTCAGTAAGAAAAGCATAATAATACTCATACATAAATCCCTGTCATGATTAGACGCCCATACCCCTGATCATAACCCTAACTGCCGTGTCCAACACGATACTGAGTCCCCCTAACTGCCGTGTCCAACACGGTACTGAGTTCAGAACGTTCATAGGGACGGTAATAATGACAAGTAATAGCCTGATCGGTCAAACCAGTCATACTCCGGCTGCTGGTCATACTCCAACCTTTACTGACGTGTTACAATATCAGCCTGATCGGTCGAACCGGTCATACTCTGGCTGCTGGTCATACTCCAGCCTGTACCGACGTGATACGTCAAATAGTACGGAACCACCAATCTAAGTATCAGCCTGATCGGTCGAACCGGTCATACTCCTGCTGCTGGTCATACTCCAGCCTGTACCGACGTGATACGGTTGGATGGTTCGAAGCCAACATACATATTTAATGTAATCTAACAGGCTTCCTACATGCACGCTAAACATGTAATCTACATATGCATACTGTTATACTAATCTTACCTGGATTCTGAATTCAGGTGTGCCGATCAACCTGACTGGAACTATCTGCGCGGCGGATTACAGGCTCCTAAACCATAAAAATCACAACACTATAAGTGATACGCTAAATCACTTCCCGGGGACTTAAACTAGGAACTAACAGTTTCCCTATCGATAAAAAGCATGGCAATACCCCAAATAACATAAAACGAGGAAAACTAGGGTTTTTGAATTTTCCCCAACCGGTAGACTGGCTGCCCAACCGGAATTCCGGTTCTGGGAATCTTCCAAACCCATCCGGAATTCCGAATGCACAACCGGAATTCCGGTTCCTTGCAGGCAGAAATTCAAAATTTTATAACTCATCCAAAATGAATCTAATTAACCTCAAAACAGACCTGTTCTATATAACCCCTACAACATTTCTAAAGCATCAACACAGCTCAGAAAGTACAGAAATGAAAATCACCATTAAAGCCCAAGCTTTGAGTTCCAAACTCAAACTTGGTTAATAACATCTAACATGCATCCAAACCATGATTCAAACTCATATTCAAGCATAATAACACTGTAGAAAACTAACCCTAATTCATGCAAACACTACAACCACAAATTCACACAATTTCTCTTTGAAAACCAAACTTTTTAACAAGAAATCTATCTAACTAGAGCAAGAATAACTAGCATGCAATTCAACCTAATTAAACCTACTTAAATCAACATTTTAATCATGGAAACAACAACAACAATTAACAGCAGCAACATCATCCAAATCATCATGCATTACTCATCTTTTTCATCAAAAATTTCAAGAAAACAAAGGAAGAAAACTAGACAAGAAATACCTCACTTAGAAACACTTTAACTTGCTGAAAATCACTTGAAATTGAAGAGGGAACTCCACTTTTCTTGCTGCCTCAAGTGGCCGAAAAAGAGAGAGGAAAAGAGAGAGAGAGAGAGAGAGCTTTTTGAGAAATTTTGTAATTTTCTAAGTTTTGAAATGAAAATGAATTTTAGGACAGTTAACACATTTTACTTCAGCCAAAAAGCATAATTAAATAACATATATTTCCAATATATTAAGTCACAAAAGACAAACTAACAATGGGGCAAAATCACCATTTGGCCCCTTCACACTAAAATCACATAAATAACATTAAAGGGGTATTTTTGGGAAATTCTAAATTCCCGGCCATTCCCGACATTCCCAATGTCTAATAAAACCGTCCCAAACTACTAACATACTAAGTTGTGATTTTACTGAGCCAAACACTGAGTTCCAAAATACCGGGCACCGGAAATGCAAAATTATGAAAACTACTACATGACATAAAAATGCATTCTCTGAATTCGATAATAACAATATAATAATTATTTAAATAGCTATAAATAATTTCATAATAAAACGTGATTAACTTCTAATTTCCAAATTAAACTAAGCGGTCTTTACATCATGGGCATCAAATAACCATCTTTTCCACTTCTTTCTTATTTGTACCCGTTGCATCATTTATTTCTGAATCTGACGGAGATCAACCCAATAGTATAAAACAAAAAAAGGAACCACCTTTTCATCACCTTTTATATTTCAAAAATTTCTTGAGTTTCTCTACAAAAAAAGTCCACCCAGATTTTTTGAAGCTTTGCATGCCGTCTTTGTCTTTGACATACTTATTGCGAAATTTATCATTTGATTTGCTTTTCAACCTCAAGCATTCAAAGAGATAACCAAACCGATTGCTGCATTTTTGATTGCAGAACTTTTCATTTCACCAAAATAAGACTTCAAATAGTAAGTGATTCATCCCTCTCTGTTCTCTTATCTACTCCTTTGTTTTACATTCCTGGGTTAGATTAGTATCTTTATAATTTGCACCTTTATCATCTTATTTGGTTTTAGCAATTTTAGGTTAATTTTTTTTTGGTCATTTTTAGGGTTTAGGCAGAGCATAGACTTTTCGGTTTCTCACATTTATAAGCTTCTAGTTTCATAAATTTCATCCAGGAGTTGGGATTGCTTTCTTTTTGTAACAATGTCCCAATCCGGTTCAAACGTTTATCCTCCAGAAGTTTTAGAAACAGAGTGCCCTAATTAGAGCTAAATGATGCACAAATTAGGGACCACCTTATAAAAACCCACTAAGATGATATTGCTAGTCACCATTAGAAACTCTACGATTCTTCTTTCTCATTGTTTCATGCAATTGTACAGTCCGTAATGCTTGCTTTCTGAGCTGCATAATGCTTGTCTTTCATCTTGCTTATTCTAAGCCGTATGAAATTTTTCCCCTAACTCGAGAAAATTTCAAATTTCCTGAGTTTTGGCTTTTCTTTGAACATTCTCATTCTTTGATCTGTTGAGTACTCTTGGTTGGCATATTTGCTTGTTTATCGCTCGATATTCTGGCCAAATACTCATCTTGTGTGTGGTCTTTTGTAGATGAACACAAGTGAGTTTAGGGAGAGCGAACATCAAATGGACCAGGACTTGCTTCAACTTTTGCACGAGGACCATCCTCGTCTCTGCTCTAGTTCACCTTCTTCCAGTGAAGGACATTCTCCCTCAAATCTTTTATCCAACCATAGAATGATGGCTCGTACCAAGAAAACAATGCGTATGGCCGATGCGTCCGATCCTCAAGTAGCTCGGCACGCCACTTTGCCCAGCGTCGAACAGGATCCAGCTATCCAGGAGGAGGGGGATCATGAAGGGGACGCTGAGGTCCAAGAGATTGAGGGGCAGGACGACATTCGCCCTAGCAGCTCCTTCGGGGCAGAGGAAGAGGAGGAGGTTGAACCCCTAAACTACGGGGGATACAACGAGGCTAGGGAGCCTGTCGATGCTGACAGACACGTCCTGGTTGAGAGCGTGGACTATGTCACTGAGGAGCTTACTGTTGCGGTTCCTCACAGAAGGTAAAGTGCCTTGGGCGCCAGGTTGGTGAGTCCTCCGTCCAAGGTTACTAAGGTGCCCCTGCGGACTCTCGACCAGGATGGCTACCTGGGCGAATTGGACTGCTACATTCCTGCCCACAATAATCGTGCCACAAACCCTGAAAGGGGGATGTGCGCTTGGTCAGGCACTCATGCCCAGCAAGGGGAATTGATGCCTTTGCACTAATACTTTAAGAATGTGGCAACTTCTTAAGCCTCTGTCCGGCCAAGTTGACTCCTAAGGGCATTAAGTATCTGTCTGCCCTCTTTGTCCTTTACGCCTCCTAGAAGTGGGATATGCCTTCTTCCCACGAGGTCAGCTGGTTCTTTGATTTGAAGTCCACCTCCAAGCAAGGTAGGTCGGGGTACTTCTATTTCTTTCAACCAGACTTCAAGTGGTTGACAGGCACCGAAGTCTCGGCCGTCAGCAAAATTAGGCGTTTTGTTGATGAGTACTTCTTGGTGGATGGCGCGGGCATCACTTGTACTCGGTTCCAGCAAATTCTAACATATCACCGCCCTCCCCTCACTCTTGCTCTTAGGGATAGAGCTCAAAATCTTGCTCGAATGCCGGGGGAAGACCGGAATATCATCCAGAGTACCTTCGATGATAACTTTGTGAAGTACGGGCTCTATCCAAAGGATTTCATTCCTAAGCCTTTGAGGGAGAGGAAGAGGAAATCTGGTGATGGACGGGCTGAACGAGCTCATAAGGAGGATGGACTCATTCACCTCAAGCGTGAAGCTAAGTTGAAGGGAGGTGCAAGGGCCAAGCAATATGCTTAGGAGCCCTTGAATCCTGAAGATGAAAGCAAGGAAGAGAAGGTGACTCCGCTCAAAAGGAGGAAGAAACTTCTGGCCTAGCCCAGGCCTATTGAACACGCAATTAGCATTAGGGAGCCCATCTCTCCTGCTCGGCGGCCTTCTTCTGTGCTCGAAAAAGGGAAAGCTATTATGTCTGAAATAAGAGGCATGTCAGTTTATGATGGACTTTCGAGGCCTGCCCGGGCAATCATCTTGCATACTACTCCATCTTGATTTTAAGCTTCTTAACTATTACGCTTTATGAATCTGATGTCTGTTTTCTCTAACCATATTGTTTTTGTTCTGTGCAGATATGTCTGAGAAGATGCTTGATGCTCTGAGGAAGAGGATTGGCGGAAGCTCCAGCGCATCTCCCCCGGCCAACAAGTCTAAAGGATGTGAGGGACCTCTTCTAAGGAAAAGACGCCTACCAGGGACATCATTGATCTTTCTGAGGAGCTAACGGTTGCAAACCCCTCTACTCCAAAAGTTGCCAAGTCTAAGGAGTCTCGAGGAGGGAGTTTGGATAGGTCGGACCAACCGAGAGGTGGGTCTGAGCTGGTGCGGACCCCTACTCCACCTTTGCTAGTGCTTCCGGAGGCCAAGAAAGGCAAGGAGATGCTCGCCCACTATATGAACTGGTTGGTTCCTGAGGTTAGTGAGCAGTTGGTCGGTGTTGACAGTGACTCTTCTCTGGAGCTGCTGATGGGTGGAGTCTTGAAGGAATTCACAAGGGTAAGTCTTTCTTGATGATTTAATTTAATCCTCTTTACTTGGCTTAAATACTAAAGTTTTTCCTCTGTGCAGGCCGTTCTGAAGTTGGCCTACACCTACTCTCGGGCTAAGTCTCCTTCTTCCAAGAACACGGCTTTCTCCAACACCATAAGGGCAGAGGTTGACTTGGCTAGGAAGGATGCTGAAGACGCCAGGGCAAAACTCAGAGCTGTGCGGATGGAGTTCGGTGAAGCCAACAAGAAGCTTTTTACCGCCCAGAAGAAAATAGCTGAGCTGACTAAGGATCTTGAGGCTTCTGACCGACTTGAGGAGACCGTCGAGACTTTATCTGCTGAAGTGAACAGTCTTCAAAATGAAAGGACATCTCTTCTAGCAGTCCCTCGTGGGCTGGACGAGGAGAAGAAGTATAAGGAGGAGGAGCTTACGGCCGAGGTGACGAAGCTCAAACAGAAAGTTCATGCCTTGGAGAGAGCCAGTCTTGAGCTCTTCTACGACTGTTGGAAGGCTAATCCACTGGAAAACTTCGACTACTTGGGGAAAGCCAAGGACATGTACCTTGAGTTCTGAGCTTCCCAAGTGGCTTATGGTGAAACTGAGGTGGCCGCTTCTACCTCTGGCCAGAATGCTGATGTACCTCCGTTCAAACAACAGATCCTCCAGCTCTTGCTGGCCCAGAGGAGCCGAACCAAGAGCCTGGGACTCCAGCTGTTTAAATACTTCTTCTTTCATCCTTTTGTTTTTATCTTATCTTATTCGGCCATAAGGCCTTTTCTAAGACATCATGACCGGCCAAGCGGTCTTTAAACTTAGAAATATTTTTCATTTTACAGAAAACCGGCTGACCGGGCAGCTTTTAATCCCGGTATTACGTGCTTCTATTCTCTATAATGAATTTCATACTCTGTTTATAATCATCGTGCAATTACGACTGTTTTATCTTTACCAAATGCTTTGTACAGGTATAGGTGCCCCCCAAGTGACCGAGCAGACTTTTGACTCTTGGCACTTGTTTCTTACAAGTATTCTTTTTATCTGTTCGGTGCATTGGGTTTGACCAAACCTTTTGTACGCACTGGATGGTAAATTAGAAACATGCTGATAATTTCGACTTAATTCGAATTTTGAAATAACTATCTTTATACATTTATTGATCGAAAAATGTGTTTGTTACCGTAGTAACTTACATCAGAGCTATTTGATCTAATCTAATCTTTTAGCTTAACATGAAATAAAACAAATTACAGGAATAGAAATTGTACTTTAAATTGTGGTCACCTGACTTGAGTACTTTTTCATTTTGTCGAAACCTTTGAGCGTAGTCCGCCCAGCAGGCCATTCACTTAAGAGTAAATGTTCATTCAGTACTTAGCATGGTCATCTGACCTGGTACTTTATTGGTAGTATTTTCTTAAATGTTCCCCATTCCAATACTGTGGTACTAGAACGAGTTGCATTTTTTCATCATACTTACCTAATTTGTATGCTCTGGATTCGAGAACTTTGACCACTTGATATGGTCCTTCCCAGTTAGGTCCAAGTACACCTACCGTACTGTCTTTGGTGTTTAAGAATACATTTCTTAGGACCATATCTCCCACGAATAATTTTTGAGCCTGCACTTGTTTGTTCAAATACCGAGCTACTTTTTGTTGATGGGACATCAGCTTCAAGTTTACAGTGGCTCGTCTCTGTTCGATTTCATCAAGTGATTGGGTTAGGAGTACGTGATTGGTATCTTGGTTGTACATCAATCTTCTGTGGGATGGTGGCTCGAGTTCTACAAGAAGAATAACTTTAGATCCGTACGCCACAACGAACAATGTCTGTCTGATTGCTGTTTTCTCAGTTGTCCGATATGACCATACAACTTGAGGAAGCTCTTCTGGCCAATTTCCTTTGGCATCTTCGAGTTTTTTCTTCAGTGTCTCCTTCAAGGTCTTGTTGACTGCTTTAACTTGACCATTCGCTTGAGGATGGGCCACTGCGGAGAAACATTTTGTATGATACCATGGCTCGCACAAAAGTCAATGAATGATTGGCTGTCGAACTACTTGCAATTGTCTGAAAGTATCTTGTACGGCAGTCCGAATCGGCAAATTATGTTCTTCACAATGAAGTCTTGAACTTTCTTTGATGTAACGGTTGCGAGTGGTTCGGCTTCTGTCCACTTAGTGAAGTAATCAACTGCTACCACTGCATATTGCACTCCTCCTTTCAATTCCCCAAATGGCAAAGGGCCACGGACGTTGCATCTGAGTCAACTCGTTAGGTGGAGCTCTAGGTATCTTTGAAAATCTCTGGCATTTGTCACATTTCTTAACATAGGCTTTTGAATCTTCAATCATCGTTGGCCAGAAGTAACCTTGCCTTAGAATTTTCTTAGATAAACTTTGCCTGGCGGCATGATTTCCACAAAATCCGTCGTGCACTTCAGATAAGAGTCGTGCAGCTTCTTCTTGAGTAACACATCTGAGCAATGGCATTGAGAATCCTCTTTTATACATAATTCCCTCTACTATGATATACCGTGCAACTTTCCTTCTCATTTTTTGAGCTTCATTCCGATTATTTGGGAGTTTTCCAGAGTCGAGGTAGGCTGCTATTGGTGTTATCCAGTTTGGAGAAGTATCAATCACTTCGATTTCTTCCGTGCCAGTGATGCTAGGCCCTTCGAGGAACTGAATAGGAACCAAGTTCGCGTTGTCACTTACATTGCTGCTTGCCAATTGAGCTAACGCATCTGTAGTTGTGTTTTCTTCCCTTGGAATTTTTCTGAGAGAGTAGCTTTTGAATTGTGCGAGCAGATCATGTTTGAAATATTTTACCAGTATCTAGATTTACTACCATGTATGTTTCATTAACATCCTAATATGAATTCTAAAACAATGAAATAAACACATATAAAGTTTAGGAAACCATACATTGGGTGCAGCAGAATATAATGACTCCTTCCGTTCAGAACATAATCAAGATCTCTAGGCCTTGATTCCTTTTTGTAGCAGAACATAATTAAGATCTAAACCTGGATCTCTTTCTCTCCTTCCTTGATGCTGATTCTCCATCTTATTTGTTGGATTCTACACAATCTTCCACACTATGATTGAGATACCACTTGATGTGTGTGGGCACTCACTCATTCACTCAAGACAGAACAATATGAAGAAGAAAACAGAAGGGAAAGTGGCGACTAGGCTATTTTCTCTGAATGAATAATATGCATGTCATAGTTTCCTGAAGCCATCACTTTCTATTTATAAAAAGCCATCTATGTTTAGGTTAGAATTGTATGGCATTAAAATAATGAAAATATAAATGGTAATTACTTGCATAGTGGTCGGCCATGACAAGAATAATGGGCCTCACTTTGCAATTTTGCAATTTTGTCATTTTTCAATCCCATTTTCTCAAAAATGCCAATTTTCCAATTCAACCATTTAAATGCCAATTCTAATTATTTAATAACTAAAAATTAATTATTAAATAATATTGTCATTTAATATATTTATTAATTAGACATATAAAGTCTCTTAATTAACAAATAAAACCTAGAATCTCTTTTCTTTAAAATTTCGCCCTTGCTTAGTTAAAATTCATAAACTAGACACAGTCTAACTTTAGAATTATAATTGATTAATTAAAATCAATTAACTGAGTCTTACAAACAGTATGGTCTCAACTAGTATGGGGACCATGGGCCTATATAACTGAGCTTCTAATAATTCGAACCGAATTTACCAAGTAAATTCCCTAACTTATTAATTCCTTATTGAATCCACACTTAGAACTTTGAATTGCACTCTCAGTCATATAGAACGCTCTATATGTTCCACAATATAGATACGCTATTAATTATCCATTGTTATAATCCTAATTTGATCAATGACCCTCTAATAGATGATCTACATTGAATAGGAACTAAATTACCGTTACACCTTCAATGTATTTTATCCTTAAAACACTTAGCTCCGTATAAATGATATTTCAGCGAAGTGAAATGAGATCTCAACCATTTATCTTTGTTTGGCCAAGCTCGAAGGATATCATCGTTTCACTTCTATATTCCTATAGAAGTTATAGACTCCATATTTATGTAGCGCTCCCACTCAATTATACTATCATGTTCCCAAAATGTACGTATCACCCTCACTGTTCAAAAGTAGGCTTAACTAACAAATGAAAGAACATGTATAATACTCTTGAGATCGAACCTAACCATATCAGGATTAAGATCATTTGATCTAGGATGAACAGGTGATATTGGATTGAATAGATATTACGGTAAATTTTAATAAATCTAATCAAAGTTCAATATCGGTCCCTTCCGATGTATACTCCTTACATCCGATAGTGGTAAACTTTGCCAATGCCCTGAAAAGGACATAATACTTATCCAAGGTGTAAGAATACCTATCGCTGATTATATCATACCAGTCTAAATCTAGTTAACTGACAAATCAGGGAATGAACTTTCGAACATATAATTAAGATAATATTCCACTGTGCTGACAACACTATAATCATTAACAAATTCATATGTTCTGGACTTAAATAGAATTCATACATTATATGTATATAATCATGAAATAAATCATGTGAGCCATGCAACATAAAATGTTATTTCTGATCTTTATTAATAAGTAAATCTGATTACATTGAAATTGGTTTTATTTAGGGCACAAAACCCAACAAACTCCCACTTGCACTAATATAAAACAAAATGTGCATTTCAGATAATCTGAACACCTTGATATACAAATCAAGTGTAGTAGTGGTATACTCCTCGTAATAGGATATGACAGGTTGAATTAAACACAACCTTTTCTCCACCATTACTCTTCCTTAATCACAAAATCCTTGATAATATGAAATTCCTCTCTATATGTCTACTCTCTTGGGGTACTGGATTCTATACTTTTGGCAACTACTTTTTGGTTAATCAGGAAATAACACTAGTAGTTAAGATAAGTTGGAACGGTGCAACAAATGTATAGAACTTTCCTTAGACTGAATAAGTACCTTTCCTGCAACTTTAACATTTAGACTCTCTCTGGTAGACTAAGAGACTTCACATATGTTTTTATACTTCTCCAAAATCACTACTCCACCCCTAGAGTAATCACCATCTTATCAGCAGACTTTCTAGCACAAAGGCAAGTCTCGAAATCTGATGTGGTGTAGTCTAAGAGTTTTAAACACACCCTTATCGACTAACATATAGTTCCTCTTCTTAATCTTAAGATTTACTTGATTGTCTACCAATGTTCCTCTCCTAGATTAATCTGATACCTACTCATTACTCCCACTCAACAGCAGGTGTCTTGTCTAAGGCATACTAAAGCAAATCTAAGACCTCTCACTATTGATTTAAGAAATTTTTTCATGGCTTTATCTTTTCTGGAATAGTTGAGACTTTTCCTTAGATAAATAAAATCTATGCCTAGAAGTCGAGAAGCTTCTATAGATTGCCATTAGAAAGAAAATGCTTCAGCATCTTACTAAAGTAAGTTGCTTGCATTAGAGTAAGTAATTAACTAGGTATACCATAAACCATAGGTTTAGATAAACTTAAACCTATAATACTAGGAACAGGAGGTTTTGTTAAGTCCATAGAATAGACCTACAAACAAAAATTTCCTTTCTTGTCCTTGTAATAGAAAAACTTAGGTTATTCCATGTGAATCGATTAAACCAAGTTCTCTTGGCTTTTCTTCTAAGTTTCTTATTTTGACAATCCATTATTTGTTTAAACTAACAATGGATTTTAATCACTGGTGTCTTCCAAGTCATAAGAAGAGTGAGTTCCTTGAAACCTTCCCACTACGACAAGGTACCGTGAATTATGTCTAAGAAAACTAAATGGTATTAACCTCTTCGGTTGTGTAAAGACAACAGAGGCAATGCGATCATCATGTAAAGAATAAGATGATAGAACACTTTTGGAATCAAAAAAAAAAAATATCTCCTTTATTTACTACTTTATTTTCAGACTTAATCATTTTCTTAGAAAATTAGTATTTGTTTAAACAAAAACTTTCTTATCTATTGACTATGGGATGTTCCACCCCTAATCACTTAGAATAGCTAACAAACATGCAAACCATGGTTAACAGTTCTAGCTTTTCTTAAGATTTCGATTAGGTCATCCATGAATCTAGTAATGATTTACATTAAGTATACAACCATTGCATCATTCTGAAATTGCATTACCATAGAAGGATTTAGGCAACGACTAGTAACTAATCAATATGCAACTCAAATTTCTGGGGAGGTAAGTTTGGATATAATTCAAAAATCAAATTAATGATCTTTGAACTGCATATCTACTAACTAATTCTCCACCCTCTCAGTTCGCAAGATCTTTAACCACTTACCTTAATGGTTTTTCACCATTGCTAGAAATTCATGAAAATTTTCAAACATTTCAAATTTCTTTTGCATAAGGTAAAATCTAGAGTGATCGTCTTAAGAATACAACGAATAACTCATATCCACCCCTGAATTTACATCCATCTGCGAATGAGATGAACTTATTTTCAGTGGATATAGGCATATTAACTCTTCGCAGAGATTGATCTTGTCAAAACTACTATGAACAAGATACAAATGCCATAGATTAAAAAAAATATGTGGTTGTATCTTTTGATGACTTAGGTTTAGTTACATCCAAGAGTTATTAGAACAGTGCAAGTGGATTCTGGTCACAGAATACTAAACTCATATTCCATACTAACATACAGTTTAAATCCATTGATAGAAAGTGGTTATTAAACACTTGTGAAAGTGTAACTGTATAATGAGTAATTCTTTCTTGGACCACCACTACTAATTTAACCCTAAGTTTGATTTGCCCATACAAGTAGGAGATTTTTAAGATTGAGGATTTATATCATTTTCGGATAAAAACTTCGGGAATATAATCATATGCGTCATTTAATTTCTTAAGAGAGAATATAGAATGACATGGAATGATTTATAGACCATTCATCCAATGATATGTTATTGAGCTAATTCGAAATGAATAAGCTAAGAGGAATTAGGATAATTTCGTATTTAAATAAGAATCCAACAATGCTCCGATTAGCGAGAGTCAAAGTAATCTTATTTATACAATTGATGAACAGCTAGATGTTGCATTTACAATATTTATCATTCGAGATCTAACACTATTATGTTTGTCTAATGTTGACAATCCATTAGGGATTCGTCCCATTAGAACAACAAACCAAGTTAGATCAACAATGAAGATTCGAAATTAAACTACAATTTAATAACAGAAAATAACATGGTTCAATATAAATTCATACACAATTCAGAAATTATTAAACATATAGCAAGTAGGAATGACAAGCGAAAATACTAAAACATACAATCCTAAATAATTTCCAAGGTCTTCAACAAACTAATATCAGTGTCCCGTTTAGGCGAGAGTCAGTGATACTGTAACACCCTAACTAGCATAGGCGTTTAACGTGATTTTTAAACGTACTGTGCAGCTCGTTGCTAATCAACGAGGTTTATGGAAATCGTGATTAATTAAATTTTTTTCTTTTTAAGTAAACTTATAAAATATTTATACAAAAATACTCGGGATCCCGATTACAAAGCACTTTACAAAAGTTTACTAGCTAAACAAAATACTTGTCGCCTAGCGACTAATTACAAAAAAAGCACTGCTGTCCCAAGGATCGTACGCTCCAGGCCTAACCGCCCAAACATGTACAGTCTTCACCGGCTCGCTCTCACGGTTCCTCAGCCTTGGCCTTGCCCTTACCTACACATAAACATAGCACTGTGAGTCGACAGACTCAGTAAGAAAAGCATAAACATAATCATACATAAATCCCGGGTTATGATCAGACGCCCATACCCCCGACCATAACCCTAACTGCCGTGTCCCACACGATACTGAGTCCCGAACGTTCATAAGATGGTACTATTTACAAGTAACAGCTTATACTCAGTACACTTTTCATACTCCAGCTGCTAGTCATACTCTAGCCTGTACCGATGTGTTACAGTATCAGCCTATACTCGGTTCACTGGTCATACTCCAGCTGCTAGTCATACTCTAGCCTAACCGATGTGATACGGTCACATAGCACTGTACCACAAACCCTAATATTAGCCTATACTCGGTATACTGGTCATA
The DNA here is from genome assembly GCF_029168945.1 of Cannabis sativa. Taxonomy (NCBI): domain Eukaryota; kingdom Viridiplantae; phylum Streptophyta; class Magnoliopsida; order Rosales; family Cannabaceae; genus Cannabis; species Cannabis sativa. The sequence goes on along the minus strand of NW_026870043.1, from coordinate 2,774,995 downwards.
CTACAGTTGCTAGTCATACTCTAGCCTAACCCATGTGATATGGTCGGATGGTACGAAGCCAACATACATATCTAATGTAATCTAACAGGCTTCCTAACATGCACGCTAAACATGTAATACATATGCATACTGTTATACTAATCTTACCTTAATTCTGAATTCAGGTGTACCGGTCAACCTGAGTGGAACTATCAGCTCGGCGAATTACAGGCTCCTAAACCGTAAAAATCACAACACCGGTAAGTGACACGCTAAATCACAACCGGGACAAAGGTTTAAAAACCAAACTTAACCTACTGTAATTTAATACAAAAATACCCCAAACTAGCAGGGAACAATCTGCCAGAAAACCCAAAACTAGCAGGAAACGACAAGTTTAAAAAAACTGGTTTCACACCCTACTACAAAATCCGGGTAACAGGTTTTACAAGCAGTGTAAAACCGGTTAGCCGGTTTTACCAAGAAAATCAACAAAAATCAACTCTCCAACCAAAATGTTTCCAAACTCAACCAAACTTTCCAACCTGCTAATTAGACCCTAATAAACATTTTCCAAGTGATAAAACAAAGCTTCATGCATAAAATCAAAATCTACCATTAAAGCTCCAAGCTTTGAGTTCAAAACTCAAACTTGGTTAAACAACCCTAACATGTATTCAAATCAATCCCAACCTACTTAACCATGCATAAAATCACCTCTGAAAACTACAGCAAACATCAACAAAACAACAGCAAATGATTTTAACAATTTCTCTTTGAAAACCATAGTTTTGAGCAAAAATTTCATATCTTGATAAAACGAAATAATCACCAACCCTATCATGCTTGAATCAACATTTTAAATCATAAATAACCCTCTGAAATCAACATCAAAACACAGCAGCAAGAACATTAAAAACAAGCATGCAAACCATTTCTTTTCATCAAAATTCAAGAAACTAAAAGAGCAAGATACTTACCAAGAGTTAAGACTACAAGAACCTTGATGAATTAAGCAAGAAACACACAAAGAATCCCCCCCCCCCCAATCTCATCTGCTCAAAACCGAAAAGAGAGAAAGAAAGAGAGAAAGAGAGGTTTTGCTTTTCTTTGATTTTTCTTCTAATTTTGTAAAATGAAAATAAAGAGTTTCAATTATTCATTTCAGCCAATATAACACTAATAAATCAATTATTTTCACAACACTAAGTCCACTAAAGCACAAAATAACATTGGGGCAAAAAGACCATTTTGCCCCTCCACACTAAAATAACATAAAGAACACTAAAGGGGGTATTTTGGGAAAACTCTAAATTCCCGACTAATCCTCACATTCCCAATGTCTAATAAACCGTCCCAATATACTGAAATACTAATTTGTGATTCTGCTGAGCCATACACCGAGTTCCATGTTGCCGGACACCGAAAATGCAAAATTATGAAATTTCACTATATGACATAAAAATGCATTCTGAATTCAAAAATAACAGCATAAATAATTATTTAAATATCTATAAATAATTTTCGATAATTAAACATGATTAAATGCTAATTTCCAAATTAAAATAAGCGGTCTTTACAGCTATTCCCCCCTTAAAAGGATTTCGTCCCCGAAATCTAACATGAATAACTCTGGATATTGAGCTCTCATATCTGACTCTAGCTCCCAGGTTGCTGCCTCCACCTTGCTGTTTCTCCAGAGTACCTTGACCAAAGCTATGGTCTTATTCCGAAGGACTTTATCCTTTCTATCCAGGATCTCCACTGGCTGTTCTTCGTAAGTCATATCTGGCTGTAGTTCCAGGCTCTCATAACTGAGTATATGGAATACGTTGTGAACTTCAGAAAGAGCTGGAGGCAACGCTAACCGGTATGCCACTTGACCTATCTTCTCGAGAATCTCGAAAGGTCCTGTAAATCTAGGGCATAACTTGCCTCTTTTTCCGAAACGTTTGATCCCCTTCATTGGAGACACCCGTAAAAACACATGGTCCCCTACTTAGAACTCAACGTCTCTGCGTTTCAGATCTGCCTAACTTTTCTGTCTACTCTGTGAGGCAAGCATTCTAGCTTTTATTTTCTCAATTGCCTCATTAGTCCGCTGCATTGACTCGGGACCTAGGTATTTCCTCTTTCCTGTCTCATCCCAGTGGAGGGGAGATCTACACTTCCTACCGTATAACAGTTCATAGGGTGCCATCCCTATCGTACTCTGATAACTATTGTTGTAAGAAAATTCTATCAACGGTAGATATTTACTCCAAGAGCCTTCAAAATCCATAACATAGGCTTGTCACATGTCCTCCAATATCTGAATTGTCCTTTCGGACTGCCCATCTGTCTGAGGATGGAATGCGGTACTAAATTTTAGGTTTGTACCCATTGCTCGTTGCAAACTCTGCCAAAACATTGAGGTGAACTTCAGCTCTCTATCCAAAACTATGGACTTCGGTACCCCGTGAAGTCTTACAATCTCTCTAACATACAATTCTCGCAACTTATCCACTGTAAAAGTTGTTCTAACAGGCAGAAAATGAGTAGATTTCGTGAATCGATCCACCACTACCCAGATGGAATCGAACAAACCCGTGGCTCTAGGTAACCCAACCACGAAATCCATCGTGATATCTTCCCACTTCAATTCAGGTAGGGTTAAAGGCTGTAACAACCCTGTTGGTCTCTGATGTTCAGCCTTAATCTGCTGACAAGTGAGGCATCTCGATACGAATTCTACCAAATTCTTCTTCATACCGCTCCACTAGAAGTACGGTTTAAGATCCTGGTACATCTTAGTGGTGCCAGGATGCATAGAATAAGGGGTAGAATGAGCCTCCTCAAAGATCTCATTCCTGAGTTCCACACTACTCGGAACACAAACCCTAGCTTTATACAGAAGCATCCCGTTGTCTTACACTGAAAAATCACTAGCTTGACCAGCCAAAACCTCATCTCTGATTTTTACTAACTCTGGATCAGTCATCTGAGAGGTCTTAATTCTTTCCAACAGATCAGATTGTAGCGTTAAGTTGTGAAGTTGACCTACCAAAAACTCGATGCTGGTTCTAACCATGTCCTCTGCTAACTGAGGTGAGATCTGAATCATGCTAACTACCTGCCCGGGACCCTTCCTGCTCAGGGCATCGGCCACTACAATGGCCTTCCTAGGGTGATAGAGAATCTCACAATCGTAATCTTTCACTAACTCTAACCAACGCCTCTGTCTCATATTCAAATCTTTCTGAGTAAAGAAATACTTGAGACTTTTATGGTCGGTATAGATTTCACACCTTTCTCCATAAAGGTAATGCCACCAGATCTTCAATGCAAAAACCACCGCGGCCAACTCTAGATCATGAGTCGGGTATCGCTGTTCATAATCCTTTGACTGACGGGAGACATAAGCGATAACCCGATCGGCTTGCATTAGCACACACCCCAGACCCTGTCTGGATGCATCGCAATAAACTACAAATTTCTCTTTGTCTGAAGGCAAAGCTAGCATTGGAGCGGTAATCGACCTCTGTTTCAGCTCCTGAAAACTAGCTTTGCACTTATCGGACCACAAAAACCGCTGATTCTTCTTTGTAAGTTCAGTTAAGGGTGTTGATGTAAAGACCGCTTAGTTTAATTTGGAAATTAGCAGTTAATCATGTTTAATTATGGAAAATTATTTATAGCTATTTAAATAATTATTATGCTGTTATTCTTGAATTCTGAAATGCATTTTATGTCATTTAGTGATTTTCATAAGTTTGCATTTCCAGTGCCCGGTAACATGGAACTCGGTGTTTGGCTCAGTAAAATCACAACTTAGTATGTTAGTAGATTGGGACGGTTTATTAGACATTGGGAATCTCGGGAATGGTCGGGAATTTAGAATTTCCCAAAATACACCCTTTAGTGTTATTTATGTTATTTTAATGTGAAGGGGCAAAATGGTCATTTTGCCCCATTGTTATTTTGTCCTTTAGTGGACTTAATAATTGGAAAATATGTGTTTTGCTATGTTATTTGTTGGCTGAAGTAAAAGGGTTATGTGGCATTTCTTTTCATTTTTCCAAACTTAGAAAAATTAGAAAATTCTCAAAAAGTGGATTTTTCTCTTGTGATTCAAGTGTTTTCCATCAAGTTTAGAGTGATTCTAGTAGAGGTAATTTTGTCTAGCTTCTCTACTTTTGTTTTCTTGAATTTTTGAAGAAAAATGGTGTAATGCATGCTTAGTTTAGGTTGTTGTTGTTGTTGTGATTTTGTTGTTGTTTGCAGAGGTTTAAGCATGATTAATTGAGGTTAATTAAGCTGCTTGTGATGCATGATAGTTAGGTTGTTTAGAGTTGTGGAAATTTTAGCCTAAAAGTTTAGTTTTCAAAGAGAATTTTCGAAATTTGTGGCTGTAGTTGTTGCATGAGTTTGTGTATGTTTTCTGCAGGTTCGAAATGCATGAATATGTGATTTTAATCAAGTTTTGATGCATGATAGTGTTGTTTAACCAAGTCTGAGTTTTGAACTCAAAGATTGGAGCTTTAATGGGGATTTTTAATTCTGTGTGTTCTGGACAGTTTTGTTGCTTTAGAAATGTTCTATGGGATGTTTAGAACAGTTTGGAAGGTTTGGGTTAAATTGGGTTTGAATTGAATGAGTTATGAATTTTTGAAAGTGGTCTGCAAGGAACCGGAATTCCGGTTGTACATCCGGAATTCCAGATGGGGGTTCAGGAATCTCCAGAACCGGAATTCCGATTGTGCAACCGGTCTGCCGGTTGGGAAATTTTCAAGAACCCTAGATTTCCTCGTTTTTATGTTATTTGGGGTATTGCCATGCTTTTATCGATAGGGAATTTTTTAGTTCCTAGTTTAAGTCCCCGGGAAGTGATTTAGCGTATCACTTATAGTGTTGTGATTGTTATGGTTTAGGAGCCTGTAAACCGCCGCGCAGTTCGTTCCAGTCAGGTTGACCGGCACACCTGAATTCAGAATTGAGGTAAGATTAGTATAACAGTATGCATATATATTACATGTTTAGCGTGCATGTAGGAAGCCTGTTAGATTACATTAGATATGTATGTTGGCTTCGAACCATCCAAGTGTGTCACATCGGTACAAGCTAGAGTATGACTAGAAACTGGAGTATGACCAGTGTACCGAGTATAGGCTGACACTGTATCACATCGGCACAGGCTAGAGTATGACTAGCAGCTAGAGTATGACCAGTGTGCCGAGTATAGGCTGATACTCGGGTTGGTGGTTCTGTACTATTTGACGTATCGCATCAGTATAGGCTAGAGTATGACTAGCAGCTGGAGTATGACCAGTGTAATGAGTATAGGCTGATACTGTAACACATCGGTACAAGCTAGAGTATGACTAGCAGCTGGAGTATGACCAGTGTACCGAGTATAGGTTGTTACTTGTCAATAGTAACGTCTTATGAACGTTCAGGACTAAGTATCGTGTGGGACACGGCAATTAGGGTTATGGTCAGGGGTATGGGCGTCTGATCATAACTCGGGATTTATGTATGATATTTGATTATGCTTTTCTTACTGAGTCTGTCGACTCACAGTGCTATGTTTATGTGTAGGTAAGGGAAAGGCTAAGGATAAAGGACCGTGAGAGCGAGCCGGTGAAGATTGTACATGTCGGGGCGGTTAGGCCTGGAGCGTACGATCCTCGAGACAGCAAGGCTATTTTCTAATTAGTCGCTAGGCGACAAGTATTTTGTATAGTAAGTGAACTTTTGTAAAAGGTTTTGTAATCGGGATCTCGAGTATTTTTGTATAAATATTTTAT